>NC_051163.1:138924752-139239824 GCF_013339745.2 Dermacentor silvarum | reverse complement strand
AATTATAATAATGACATCAAGGATGATGCCGACGTTTATTTCTTCGGCGTTTTACTCAAAGTAATGTAAAAGTGAATAAATAAATACAAGACAGTGATAGAGTGTTTTTGTTAATCAGAAAAATTTGACCTCAAGCCACCTTCTGAATTGTAATGACAATGTGAAGAGAGCACTGAAGGTACACGTTGGACTGGTGGGGCTGGACGCGTGGGCGGGGGGGGGGGAGTTAGAACACCCGAAGCCCCCCCCCCCGTCGGTGCGGCACTGTGAGATACATCACACGGATACCGAAAATATCAGAAAGGCAGGCCTTCTCTCTCAGGTTGACGAGAGAGACCTCGGCAGTGAACATCGGAGACATCGGCAGTGAACTTTATTTTATGTCCTGAGGAGCGACTCCGAGAACTCCTTCTGGGGGAGGAGGCACCGCGGGCCGCTCGAATATCATAAAGAGAGGCAAAGATAACGCAGGGCACGAGGAAAGGAAGCGTAGCATGTTGAAGAGTATATCTTTGGTGCTGCTGTCCGAAAGAGGTACGTAGGCATTGTATTGTATCCAGGAAAAACAGGAAAATAGCAAAAGAAAGATGCCAATTGCGCAAAAAATAACAGGATGTCATGATCGATAGGTGAAAATACCATGAAGTGGCAAGTGGTTAAGCCACAAGTGATCACACATGCGTCTGTGGCCGCAGTACCGGCGTAGCACTCTCACTGTTATATATGACGAAATAAGGAACAGTGATGATCCGTTATGGGGAACAATATGCACAGAAAGGAAATCAGTAGGATAAGCTGTGGCTCTTCTCGAGTGGCCACATTATAGCTTAATACTTCCATAACGTCAAATTTAAAGTGCGTTTTACAGCGAAGCTGTTATCCTCCAGTTGGTGGGGATTTTTTTCTCGCTGTCCTTCTCACGAACAAAAGAATATCTTCAGCGATAAAAAAAAAGGACTTCAGCGATTGAAGCGAAAAGTGCAAACATTCTTTGGTATCCCTCACACAACATACAGCATATCATTCGTTTCAATAAAGAGCTATCACAAAACAAGTATCCAAACCACATCATTGACGATAAGGCGCTCCTGATAACAATTAATGCTAAGGACGTAGCGCTCCCCGCATACGTTTCCCAGTAAAGATAACTGTTGCGCAAGCTGCCGTCGCTGCGGCAGCTTGCGACGTGGGGAGTGGCGTCACTAGCCTATCATATAGAAACGAACCAGCCTAGCAAGATATTTCATTGTTATTGCAGTACTGTTATGGATAGGCAACGCATAGTTAGGACTTCCGAGGAGCAGCGTGAAATCGAGGAGCGGCAAAGGGAAAAGAAACGGCAATGCAACCAGCGGCTGGTCGTATTGCCCTGGAATTCCAGCACAGGGGAAGTCAGCACGTCGATATTTTCCCGTGGCTTAATAATGCGCCAGATGAGGAATTGAAGAATTGTGTAGCAGTTGTAGTGGTAGTTTTCAACAGCTTCGCTGGACTTGCACTTTCGCAGGGCTGGGATGGCGAGTCAATGTTTTTACAGCGAAGCTGTCCATGGTTGTATGCATTTCTCGTGTCCGTCAACAGATCTGCGTTTGCAAAAACTCAGCTCCCGAAATTTATGCAAAATCGCCTCATTCTTTGCAAAAGCGTCTTATCACTTGGATATGCATTTTCATAGATTAGCTATCCATAGGCACGATATTCAAGATCAGTAGACTCTCAGGTAGATAAAAATCCAGCATAGACACTTAAGACTGCTTACGTGTGGGAATGTGAAAACATTATAATTGCTTAGGTGAAATGTTTACGACATGCATTAAAGTTCTTTCTGCTGAATCGGTGTGTGTGTGTGTGTTTGCGTGTACATTGGCCACAGGCCCGAAACATTTGCACCATTTTGCCGCAGAACGATGAATGTTTTACGTTCCTTTGCTTCGTCTTCTGAGGCGTTCTTCCGTGGGCGACCACGTTCCACAGCTGCCGCTGAGGTAGACGCTTCGGGGTGCATCCCAGTAGACACAACACCGATGGAATCCGAAGAGCAAGTGACGCGAGGGAGGCAACGATGTCACGTGTGCCATGACGCATGCACTAGGCACACCTCATTCTATTCACTCATGATTTGGCGACGAGAGTGCATCGGAGTAGACACAGCACCGATGAAATCCAGAGCAAGCGACACGTGGGAGGCAGTGACGGAGACAGTAACGTGACGTGTGTAATGACGCACGCACTAGGCACAACTTTAGTCAACTATAACCATCGTGCCACCGTGGCGTCGGAACCGGCAATAAAGAAAAAAATTGGCTGTGGCTTAACTCAGTTATGCCTGGGTGTGCGTAGCGAGAAGTACGGTCAATCTTATTATTTAGCTTGGTTCTCTGTACGGTTACATCTTTATCGTTCCTCACCGTCCTCCCTCACCCCACTCAGGTACGCCTAAACCGAGTGTTTCACGCATGGCGCTACTCACCGGACTCAAATCTCGCGTATACCAAACGTCACACGCAAATCCAAACGGATTGTCTGTAAAGTCCGTTTGGAACATGGGCGTCGCACTTGAACTTTCAGCCAGCCGAATCACGTGGTCCGTCACACGGTGAGCCTTCACGTCCTCCAACTGCGTTGTATCGGCGGCTAGGCGCGCCGCTCTCCGAGCTGCATCAGTCTGCCGTCTCTGTTCGATACGCCGAGCACGTTCTTCTGTCCCCGCAGCTCGTTGGCTCCTCCTGGTTTCATTCCGTCGTTGATCCACGGATCTGGCACGATATGCCAAATTAGACGACGAACCATCCTCATCTGAATGCACTCGCCTGGCCGCTTCGTACTTATACGACGCTTCTCGAGGCGTGCGGCTCGTTCTTCCTCCGTCTCTCGGCTCGCTGCCTCCTCTTGGATTCGTTCCGACGACGAAGCCTGGCTTCTTTCAGTCTCTCCGACTAACTTTCCATATCTTCCGACTATATATACGATGCAACGCCGGCTCCTCCGGCGATGCAACGCCCGCAACGCCAATGCAACGCCGGCGGTTGCTAGGCAATGGCTCAGCTCGCGGTTTCACCGAATCCTCCTCTGACGTCATGACAGATGGCGCCGAGCGGCGCTGCCAGATGCGGCGGTTGCTAGGCAACGGCTCAGCTCACGGAGCGGCCACCGGCCGCAGCAAAACGGCGAGAATACGGCCAATGTAGCTCTCGCTACAAAAAAAAAAAAAAGCCGCCGTGGCGTCGGGGAAGCTTGCTCTTCTCCCACCCCGGAGGATCGAGTTCGATTTCTATCCACACCAAAATGTACCAAAATTTCTTTTTAATTTCATTAAGTTACTTTCTATACGGATGCCTGCCTGACATAGTTGACTTTAATCCGAGTATTATTACGTTCTTTACTGTTCGCGCCATCGGCCATTTTGGTACCCCCTTTCGGTCACGCCGCCGACAATGCCAGATTTTCACTTAATGGGGCATATAACGCTTTCGCATTATTAATAAGGGTTTCTCAAAGATTCTCAATAAGGGTTTACTCTCTTTGTCGGCGTTCCAAGTGCTTGCGTGCCTAGTCTCCGTCTGCTCTCCCGGCGTGGCGGTCCCGTCGCGCGTGTCTAGTTACCTCCGGCTGCTCGATATGGCGGTAGTCTTCTACGCGAATGTATGCCACCGATCAAAATAACAGTGTGTGTGCGTATGTCTTCTTCGGGATAACCAATATCGCCGCACAAGAGAAATAAAATTTGCTCATGCCTTTCACCTAAATTCGGTGTCACCTCTATGTCGCGTGCTAAACTGCTTCGCCGGTAATCCACCTTCACAGCAGTGTAATGGGGCGTGATTTTTCCTTTAAATTGTATCTGGGACTTCCAGACATTCGAGAACTCCAGAAAAACCTATATTTAAGCCTCAATACAAGAAGGAACGATTTTCCTGCCCTTCCCTACAGTAAAATCTCGACGTTTACCTACAGGTAACTGGTTTCTGATGAACTGGTCACACCACTAAATCCCCGGGCTTTCACTGCTTTATCCCCTAGATGGAAATTACAGCGTCCTTGCCCTGGTCATGAGAAGTTTTCATTTATCGTGATATTATTCATTCACTGCGCTTATCTGCTCAGCTAGCTCTCAACGAATTGTGTTACAACTGTGCAGTAACATCCGGGGAGTTGGTCAAATGCTTTTACAGCTTAAGCTGTTATGGACTCATTCCAATAGCCGTTTTGGTTCGCGATGGTGTCCGCTGATGCCGCCGGCCGGTGGCCGTAACCGCGATCGCCGGAAGTGCGAAAAAAGTACCCAGTTCGCGCCGCGATCGAAACCGCGCCCGCTGCGTGGGAGTCAGGTACTCTACCACTGAGCCATGCAAGCGCTTGCTGTCTGGCAGCCGAAAAATACCCTAAAACCCGCCCTAGGCAAGTTCTCTGGTGTACTGGACCCTCTTCAGGAGACACTCCACAGGCGATCCAGCAGATGGCGACTTCCTCCAGCGCATAAAGTACAGCGCTACGGCAGCCACCACAGTGAAGCGAGTGCAGCCAGGACGCCCTCTTCCTGACCTCTGGCAGTTGAATCTCCGGGCCTCAAGGGGGAGGGCAGAACGTCGGTCCATCCGCATGGCTGACCAGGAGGATTGGACCATCTACCGGAGACTGGACGCAGTATGCAGACGACACGCAAACCAGCGCCGTCGGCGGAGTTGAGAGGGAGTCTGCAGCTCTGTCTCTTCCGCCACGAGCAGCTCAACGCTGTGGCGCTTGCTGCGATCACTCCAGCAGGGTCCAAGCCTCCGACAGCCCATTATTGCTGTTGCTGTATCCATGGGGCTGACAGAAACGGCCCTGGCAAACCTCCTGGCCAGTCACTTTGCCTCCCGGCCACCTGTCCCGCTCCCTGATCCTGCCAGCATGGTGAGAGGAGCAGCCCCGCACATCGTCCACCTCCAGGACCGGACACTGGAGCAAGTGGCGGCACTGTGCAACAAGCCATTCCAACTCCATGAGCTGACCAAGGCCCTCGACCGTTCAAGGCGGCGCAGCGCCCCGGGAGCAGATGGGATAACCTTCCAGATGCTCCGCAACCTGGCAGACGCAGAGACGGCGTTGAGGTAGCTCCTGGACTGCCTCAACGCTGTCTGGACCAGTGAACACCTCCCCGAGTCATGGCTCACTGCCATTGTCGAGCCTATACTAAAAGCACGAAAGCCAGCCACCGCTCCATCGTCCTACAGGCCTGTCTCATTAACATCTGCTGACTGCAAACTCATGGAGTCCATGGCCCTGGCTCGTCTGGTTTGGATCTCCAGGGTGCTGGACTTCTTTCCGGAACAGCAGACTGGTTTCCGGAGCCGCCGCTACACAGCTGATTCCATCGGCGATGTCGTGGCGACACTGGAGCAGCCCAGGAGCGAAGGAGAGACAGCTGTTGGAGAGACAGCTCTGCACAGTGCCTTCTACGGACTGCCCCATCTGGTGGTGATGCACGCCCTCGATGCACTGGGGGTGTCTGGGCACATGGGGCACTTCGTGCATGCCTTCTTATCTGGCCTCTGATTCCGCGTACGTGTGGGCAATGCACAGAGCTCCCCGCAGCCGGTCAGGGCAGGCGTGCTTCAGGGGTCCGTGTTGAGTCCTTTTTAATTCAACGTGGCCCCAGCAGGCCTGCCTTCAACCATCCCGAAAGGCCGGCGCTACCCTATGCTGACGACATCGCCCTGTGGACCAGCGGTCCACGACGCAACCTCGCTGCGGTCCGGACTTGCCTCCAGGAGGCCCTGGACGCCTCGGTGGGCCACCTTGCTTCCGTGGGCCTCTCGGTGTCCCCCGCCGAGACCAAGGCCCTCCTGGTACACCCCCGCTCGGCCACCAGACGGAGCGCTGCCTGTCTCATCATAGGTGGCACCGAGATACCATGGCAGAAGACAGTCACACACCTCGGGTTGCACATTGACCACCTGCTGACTTGGACTCCCGCTGTGAAGGCTATGGTGGCGCAGGTCCAGAGGGTCCAGAGAGCGGTGAGATGCATTTTCCTGAGGGGGCGGGGATGCTCGCCATCCTGGCCGCTGCGACTACATTCAGCAGCCGCCACCTCCAGGCTGCTCTATGCCCTGCCACTGATCACCCTCTCACCAACCCGGCTGATACGTCTGGAACAACTCCACCGGGCTTCATCAGGAGATTGCTGGGGCTACCCGGTCCCCACAGATAGCGGCGACGCTTACAGAAGCGGGAGCTTGCCCTTTGTCTCTCCTGCTGCAGCAGCGTGGCTTGCTGCACATTGACAGGCTGGCCCACGCCCCTGACGGAGAACCTTTGCTCACCCGCCTTGCGGGCCAACCCTCTTCCAGAATGGGGAGCCTGGTCGAGACCTACCAGACAGTGGTCGGTCGGATACCTCCAGTGGTGCGACTCCCACCACCACACGAGAGGCCCTTGGTCATCTGCACCTCGCTGGAGGGACACTCCAAGCGCCGTTCTTCCAGCTGCACGCTCCTGCAGGTGGCCACCTCTAAGCTGGAGGAAGAGCTGGCAGGGAGACTGCTCGTCTTCACGGACGGCTCCGTCCTCCCCGACACCGGCTCAGCCACTGCCGCCTTTGTGGCGCCCGCACTCGGCAGGGCATCGACTTGCCGACTGTCCTTCTCGGCCAGCTCCACCGCAGCTGAGATGGCGGGCTTTCACCTGGCCGCAGACCTGCTGGCAGCAGACCCTCCTGGAGTACCTGTGGCGGTCGCCTGCGACTCAAGAGCAGCTCTCCAGGCCGTGTGTCTCCCGGAGAGGGGTGGCCTTAGTGCATCCCTCTTGGTAACCAAGGTTCACGCCCTCCGCGCCAGTGGCACCAATGTCTCGTTGCACTAGATCCCTGCACACGTGGGAATATCGGGCAATGAAGATGCCTTGGCAAAGGAGGTACACAGCATGGACACGGCGATCAGCCCGGCAGTCATTGCCTCAGACTACTCCAGGAGCACCTTGCAGCGACTGCTGCTGAGCTGTCACCCCGACGCACGCGTGTCGAGGCGGAGTCCCCCGACACGGCTGCCGGACCGGGGACTGACAAGGAGGGAGAGATGCCTCCTGCTACGCCTACGGATTGGCTGCTGCTGGACAGCCGCCCGGAGCTTCCGCCTGGCTAGAACTGACTCACCAGCCTGCACACAGTGCGGGGCACACGAAACACTGGAGCACCTCCTATGTTTCTGCCCCGCACTCAACCAACACCGAGCCATCATGGTGGATAAACTACGCCGCATGGGCCTGCCTTCAGCCTCTAGCACGGACCTGCTCTTCCCAGCCTGCAGTTCCAGCAGGGTATTCAATATCGTACGCTGCTACCTTGACGATTCGATGCTGGCAGGCCGACTATAAGGGCACCCTGCCAGAGACGATGACGACTACCCTCTCGCTCCCCTTCTTCCACTTTTCCTACTTTCTATCCCCCTTTCCCCACCCCTCAGATGCTTAGCCGTGCTCCCTATAAGGGCTGCAGAAACATGCATCTTTTATCTTTTCCTCAACCTCTACTACTACTACTACTCTAGAAGGAGTGGCGGCTACTTGCGTTACCGGTGCTACGATAATTCCGCGCCGACGCTACGACGGCATACGTAAAGATGTCGGTGTGCGTGAGGGGCTGCAGTGGCCTTGACAGGGCAGCACGGCGACTGGGGCTGCCTTGAATAATCTTGTTGCACTGCCGACACGTCACTTGTGCGGCCTCCATCAGAGACAGCACCCCGGCTAGGGCAGAGCAGGCTGCGATCGCTCTTGCACTTCTCGACGATGAGAGAGCTGAAATATTTACTGACTCGAGGGCGGCGGTTTGGGCATTTGCCTCTGGTACCATCGCCGAGGAAGCTCATCGAATTCTCAAAGGCAAAGTCATGCAGCCACATACAATCACGTGGTTCCCGGCACATCTCGAACCCCAACTCGACTCCCTCCCATCGCACACGTCCAAGCGCTCGAACTAACCTTCCGCGCTGACGCCACTGCGAGTCGAGGCTCCGTCGATTCAAGTCTCGTCGAGTTCCGTGACACTCTCTCCACCTTCAACGAGGTCACCAAACACTACTACCTTGGTAGGAGACTATACCCTCCCCCACACGGCACACTAACCAGACCTCAAGCTGTCACACTACGCATGCTTCAGACGGGATCATATCCCAACCTGAATTTATTTCACTACATCAATCCAGACTGCTTTAGTCCAGACTGCCCTAGCTGCGGACAATGTAGTACTTTAGACCACATGCTCTGGGGATACCCCTCGTTACAGAGGGGCCCGCATCGATGCACTGCAGAGGAGTGGAACTCTGCTCTTCGGAGCTCCGACCAGTCACGCCAATTTTGGGCTTTCCAGAGAGCCCACGATGCGGCGCTGGAGCTTGGTCTCCCCGTCCCGACGTGGGTGTGGCCCGCGGCTTCGTCGCCTCCCTGAGAGGGGGCAACGGAGCTTCTCAGCACCTTCTTTAAAGTTCTTTGTCTGTCTGTCTGATTGCCGCTATCACCCCTGTGTTGGCGATGTTTTTTCAGTAATAATTCGGAAAGACACCAAAGCACCCTGACAAGAATGAACACATTCATGTTTCGCCGTATCGTGCAGTTCATCAATGCTTGGCGCAGATACAGATAAATTTGTGATGCATATAATTAAGGAGTTATTGAACGAGAATTCCTGCTTCTGCGTGAACAGCTCCGATTCCTCGTAACCTTGACTGCAGCAAACTAAATTTGTCTTTTGCTTCAGGCAATTACTACTGGAATATCAAACTTCGGAATACGATCTGTGGTGTCGGGGGTAGCACGAACTGATATTGCATTGCAACGCCATGCGTCGGGTCTGTAGCGAAACAAGAAGGCAGTGTTCGTCATTTAGTTTTGTTCGCTGCTCTTCATGCGATTAGCATTCTTCGAATACTTCAACTACTTTCTATATATCTATCTATCTTCCGTACACCGTTCTTACTTTAAAAAATCCTTTACGATTTGGTGGTGGGCGGATTCGAACATACGTCACACGCGCTCTTCAGGCACAGCATCCCTGAGCTACGAATGTCCGCGGGGAGTGAGGGATTGGAAGGCTGACACGCACAAGTTATGTTGCAGTCCAAATTGTACCTTATCTCTCTTAGTGCACATCCCATGACAGGTGTTCCGTTGTGCAGTAAAGTTGTTTCTTTGGTTAATTCGTACATGAAAAGCAAATGTTCCTTAATGTTTTTAATAAGCGTGCCTATAAATCATAAACTGCACCTTTGGTAAGCTGATCTGTTATATTTCGTGAGATTCACACGTGTGAAAATCAGTATCAGATTGCTCGGAAGCAAGGTTAAGAACGTTAGGCTAGTGGTAAATACGAATTCACAATTTCAGATGTCTGACCTCCTGAATGACCTTGTCAACCTTCCTCGAGTGTCTCCATTGAGATGTAGAGAGGACGAAGCAGATTAGTGCAATGGAGACTCGGAAGCATGATAGTTGGCGTGCGGTCGCCAATTGTGTGCGAAGCTTCCCCCTGCTGCGATGTACGTCTGAATGTGCATGGAGTCCGCTGCACATTGAGAATGCGCTATGCTTCGACTTAAATAGCTCGCTGGGTCGTGCCTCCCGGTTAAGGAACGAGCAAAGTTTGTCTCCCGAGAACGATCGTTTCCTGTTTTTCCTTCGTGTGGCGAGGCGAGGCGTGCCCGCTACGGATTGGCGCGCGCTCTCTCCGACGTGTCGCGTCCTTTCCCCGTGGGCGGGGAGTCAGAGGTCGCACGGGAAGCCTCCTCCTCGCCCCCTTTCCTTTTTGGGGGGCAACCCGCTGCTTCTTCTCCCGGCGGCCAGAGCGTGTGGCGGCGCGCACGTGTCCGCATGGAGGCAGCCTCCAAGCAGGCTGCCGGCAGCGGATGCGGCCCCGCGTCGACTCTGCCGGCTGCTGCGCGCACGTTGGCCGCCCTCGCGCTCGCCGCCGCTGCCCTGCTGCTTGTGGGACTAGTCACCGGACTTCTGCTCTACGCACACCGTGAGTCGCGTTACCTCTGCTTTTTGCTGGTTGTGCGGCGGCGGGATTAGTCGGAAAAGTCCTGGAGTGTTGAACGAACCGTTGTGCATTGATGGCAACAAAGCGCGCCGAAGAAACGCACCAGAATTGCTTGTGTGAGCGCACCTTGGCGGTGTCATCAGCCGCAGTGGTGTCGCATCATCTTGCGGCTAACTTACGCTTTGTGGCGCGCGGTTTTCGGACGAAATTATGCGGACGAGTAGATCTTCGCGCTGGTAGGTGGGCAGCGTACCCGTGTGGTACTACACTCTATTTACTCCATTTCCTGCTTTCCGCAAATCGCAATTCTTTGAAACAGTTTTTCTTGCCTTTGTTTGATTCGATGTACGTGTTTCTATTTACTTCAGTCTACCGCTGCCACATTCGAAGCTCCGGCATTTATAGAGAGGGTTGTGTGTTGCATTTTAATTTTTATTTGTTTCGTATCCTTTTCCTAAATAAATAGCGAAGCTTCCGGGTGGAAATAATGCTCGGACGTGTAATACCCGGTAGCCACTTCAGTTGTGGCTGTGTTTCCGGGCGTCGTTCGATGTCCCAACTGGCCGTCGGATTTACAAACCATTTACATTTGGTTGTACGTAACTAGTACATTGCGGACAGAAAAATTAATATTAGAGTTTTTGAAAGAGTCTACAGTGATTCAGCGTAATGCTTGAACAGATGGCGCAAGTTCCGAGCAATAGCATAGTGACAGGTGTTCTTTTTGGCCCATATCCTTCAAGTGACTCCTGTGGACCCTATTGGTTGGATACTCTATCTCAGAAATATTTATTGAGTGTACGGGCCGTTGTGTGGGCTTCTTGTTTGTCGAGTACAACGTGAGTGGGTTGGTAGTTGTTGGGCAAATGGGAAAAGAGTTTGTGACATGGTTACAGGGCATGTCATGCCTTTTATGCTAGAGCGACGAGACTACGAGAAAGTGCAGGTAGACACGAAAAATGAGCGTGCTTCGGTTGAGAGGCTCGCAGCTCTGACCCAAGCGTGCCAAAAGGTTGGTAACGTGGCTCTACGATACTTTATTTGTAGCTCCGTAATTAAACAGGCATCTCGAATTAGGCAATATAACAATAACCGAAAATGAAGGAAATTATTCCACTATCCGCAACAGCTGGAATTCATACTATCCGCAAAAGCTGGAATTCACAGTTTGTGAAAGATGCGCTCGCAAAGGACAAAACTATCAAAGCAGGAGTACGTCGCCGAGTACGGTGCTCCCACGAATAAATTCGGCCTGTTTACGCGGCAGTGCGATAAACGACACGCCTTTTGGTGTTCACTGGACGCTTGGTGTCTCCACAGAGGAGCGCCAATAATTCTCGTCTCGCGTCGGTTTTAGCTTGTAGCCGGCGCGAGGCTGTACTACATGTAGTGGCCTAAAGAAGCACATCTTCAAGAGCTCACGAGGGATCGACGCATAAATGTAAATTCGGCCATAGAAATTGCGGCACTTGGGGAGATTTCGGCTAGCTTCCAAATGTAGCCGCCCTGAACAATACAATTCAGGCAAAGCAGTGTGCACCATTGCCGGAGCGAAATTCATCCCAGCCTTCTTGTCTGTATAGACCGAGTAGCGGCTATCGCTTTATAGTGTCCCCTCTAATTTAGTGACCTTTAAATTTTCTGCAAGTTATGCGAAACTACGTCACAGTATAATCGGAGTTTCTCGGTACACGCATTCAGAAGTTATCGAAAGATTTTTTTAAAAAGCAAACACCCCCGAAATCTATACGCGCACTGATGCGCTGTACACCATAGTAATTATTAGACTTCTTATGCATTACTAAGGAAAGCATATCGATTATGCTTAATTCTAATTTCCCAGTTTATAACAGTTTATTGCGTTATTTTATACTAATATGGCTGTGAAAATCCTGGGGTAATGAAATATTTCACGGAATTTACCGCTCGGCCTGTGTTCTCGCTTTAATTCTGTACATTCTTAGGTTTATTTAATGACGCAGCCCTACTACGAAAAAAATCTGATAACTTCATCAGCCCATTGATGTCCGCTGCAGAAGTCGCGAATTACAGCTGTCGTACGTTACGCGAATACGCTGTATGCTTGGTGTTTCCTATTCATATCACATTACCTGATGTTCTGCCGTTATGGACCACGTTTTCCTTGCATTAGTGCCGATGACATTACTTTAATAGACCACCGGTTTTTGAACAACTCAGTACATGACCTCCGCTTCTTGTCTTTAATTTCGTATATAATAGCAGTTGTTTTCTTTGGGTGCTGTCCAGCAAGCTATTGCATCACATGTTTGTGCTAGTAGCATGTACCGATCGAACGAGAAAGGGAGAAAGTACGAAATTAGTCCGGAACACACAGGCTAACCTAGACGCATATACTTTAGCAGGACGTTCCTGCAGGCTTGAAGGAAGGTTAAAACTGCGCGAAAAAATGAGGACTAGCCCAAGGAACACACAATGAGCTCGTGGTGCGTTTCTTCCGCTTTGAAAGGTAAATAGACAGTCAGGAGTCGTCAAAAAGAAAGTCAAAGAAACACTGCATTGGATGCAAAGGATGGAGAGAAAAAAAAAGACCATGGAGATCTACAAGAATGAGAAGAAAGAAATAAGTAGGGAAAATTTGTACGATAACACAAATGGCAGTGCCTTTCTATTTGAGGCTCGGGCTAACTGCCTAGGGACAAAGCCATACCAGAGCAAATATCAGCAGCAAGACGAAGCATGTTTATGCTGCAGTGAAAATTCAGAGACCACTCGGCAGATCCTAACGGTGTGCGAAGGGATTCATACAGTCAGACCCGTAGGTAACGTGCACCTTCCAGAAGCGCTCGGATTTAAAGTGGACGGATGTCCCACCAACTGATCAGGAGTGGAGATAAGCGAGAGACGTTTATGCTCGTAGTATTAGCGGGAAAAAAAGAAGCAGAGAAGAGATTGATACGACCGGATCGTTTACAGGCATAAGTCGTGGTACAAGGTAGATGCAAAGTTTTGTTGAAGAGAAAAATAAATTAAGGAGATGTGTACGAAAAGGATAGAGAACGCGAGAGAGGTTGGAACACCAACTATAGGCCAACGTCGATCCCTTATGCGTTGCCACACGACGCGTTTCTCAGCGGCGCGCCATGCATGTCACGCGCAGGCTTTTCGGCGGCGGCGCTACATGGTGCCGGGTGGGGAAGCGGAGTTCCGCTGCAATACATGCCTCGTTTCGGTGGTGGCGATTCGTTGTGTCGCCATATTGATTCAACGCTCACGCATAACCGTCGACAGTCATCGGGAGGTGGGCTCTGCCGTAATCTTTAGTCGGGTTAATGCGACTAGCGTTCTTACGGTACTTGACGGACTCTCCGGGGGCTAACTTCCTCTATCTGTGTACTTATACGTGTTTGTACCTAACCGTTTTGCGGTCAACCTTGCCCAGTGTGTAGAATGGTCAGAGCACCGAGCTGCTGTGCGGAGGGTCCGAAACCAACCATTGGACCAACTTGAGTCACTGTCCCAATGTGCACGTATGCGCCGCTCTTCAACGAACCTCTTTACTGCCGACATTGTAGATGCGGCACTGCGTGTGTTAACTAGACTCTTTAATGCCGTCTTAGAACACTGGATATGTGCCAATCTGTGCTGGACGAAGAGTCTGTTGGTAAAAATTTATTCCTCGAAATTTTCTTGTTGTCGATTTGTACACCACGCTTCCCTGGAAATTAAATGCGTATTTAAGGATTGTTTGTAACTCCTATAGGTTTAAAGGGCAGGGACCTCATTCGTGAAGCATAACGCCACCGATCCACGGCGCCTTTTTATGGCTCTTCACAAACACATGCTCACTGATGTCCGACATTCGAGGATCTACACTGCCGCTTTGACGGCACTAAGAGGCAAGTGGCTTCAAAGAATGATTCACTCGCCTGCAGCATGTCAGCCAGTACAATTAGACGAGCCGAAATTATTGCTCGTTACTACCACGCTAGTTTCGGCGAACAAACCGCGTGAAGCGTGTGCCGCCGTGACAAGTCACTGTCGTGGCTCCGTCAGCATCGTGCCGCGTCCAAATGAAGCCACTTAAGCCTCGCTTGTTAGCGCGCACCAAGCGTGCTCAGCCGTGGTAGCAGGGTTACGACCAAGGCCTAAACAATGTTTGGGCATGCACGTGCAACTACTTAGCGCTCGCAAGCATGAGCAGATGTGTACGACACATGGTAAGCGTGCAATTAGTCTGGTTGGATACGACAGCACGCGCAGCTCTGCCATAATTATGAAAGAGCGTCGTAGCACGTTGTTATGTGGTCCTCTCAATCTGATCGTGCATCGGAACCAGAAGCAAGCGAAAATGTATGTTCGACCTTAACATCCATCCGTGAGCACTTTACATTATTAGTGATTTACTTACTTAAAGAATTCGCACGCAACTTTTAGTATTCGCAGAAAGCGATTTCTTCAATACCTATTACGCACTTAGCGGAATCTAAGTACAAAGGAATGGTAAAAAAGTATTTTAAAATGAAGATTTCTGAGTATTGCATTACTAGGTGGAAAATAATTATTGTAAACAAATAAAGTCGCTTTTCCTGTAAAACTGTAAAGAACAGATCAGGCATTTCTCAAGAACAAGTACAGAAATGTAAGTGTAGCTTCATCGTTTTGTTAATTATACACGTGGTAGAGAAGCTTTTATCGAAGCCCATACTTTCAGAAAATGGGGGCTCATCCGAATATGATGATGACGATGATGTATCCCCTTTGAAACGGGGCGCTGACTAATATAGTCACCTAGCCTGCTTGAGTTACTTAGGTATGCTACACATAGTTTTCATTCTAGCATTTTTGTACACATCTCTTTAAACTTTCTTCTCTTCCTCAAAGCTTCTTTATCAATCTTGTATCGCTTCCTATGCCTGTAATGGATCCACTCTCTTCCCTGCATTTTCCGGTAAAACTGTTAGCCTCTCGGTGGTCGGCATTGTTCGTGTCCGTCCGTTAGCAGAAATTATGATCATCAGCAATGGCTCCCAACCCCATAAGCAAGCAAAAAATGCAATGGCTCATCCCCCGCCTAATGCAGAGGCTACAAGCACTCACCTAAGTGAAGCGAACAGTACATTTATTCGTTGGAATCACGCACACAACGTACAGAACAGTGAACGTTTCAATAAAGAACAATCTCAAAACAAGCATCCGAACCATAAGTTCCCAGCAAAGTGAAGCGGATTGTCCATGCATTCATTAAAATCACCCATACAGCACACAAAACAGCATACGTTTCAATGAAGAACCAGCTGAAAACTAGCATCAGAAACGTAAAGTAAGCATTGCATACCCCTCTCCCCCCCCTCCCCCTCAGCAGTTGTAGTGGTGGTTTTGCAATAGCTTCTTTGGACATCCACTTTCGGAGGGCCCGGATGGCGAGTCATTTTTTTCCACCAATACTCTCATCGTTTCTTGCTTTTCTCGAGTGCTGACCGGCTGATGCTGCCGTCCACTTTAAATCCAAGCGCTCCTGGAAGTTGTCCGTTATCTGCATAGTTCAGTGGGTGAATCCCTTCGCATGCCATTAGGATGTGCTGAGTGGTGCCCGAATGTTTGTTGCAAGCTACACATACATGTCTCATCTGGTTGCGAATATTATTAGCTCTGTTACGTTTTTTCTCCTTAGACAACTGGCTCGAGCCTCAAATACCAAGGCCCTTCGTCTTATCGTGCAGATTTTCCTTTATGATTCCTTTCTTCTCATTCTCGTAAACCTCCATGGCCTTCTTTGTTTCCATTATTTGTATTTGTTTCTCCGTTTATCCGGTTGGCGGGGCTTAGCGTATCTATGTGAGGAGGCGACACCTCCGGTGAGAAAATATATCGTAATTAACGCCATATGGGGCAAAAAACGGGTGACGTGATTTCTGTTATTGGCGCAAATTTCTTTATTTTTTTCCTTTTTTTCTTATTGCGGTATTTTTAAACATCCTGCAACTCGATTTCAAACTTCGTTCGATGTTTTAAGTCGATACCGGCTTTTTACATTTAATGCTTTATCGAATGCGCATTCATGTCTTCTGGCAAGCCGATAAAATTTAGGAGTACTGCCGTTCCGCCTTGTTTTTGCGGAGAAAATTAGTACTGGGCGTGTTAGTGACCTTGGCATTAACTTGGCCCTTGATTAATATTTCTTCCCCGACGAGTAACTATACACACCTGGCCATGTAACGAATGTTTTTGCACTATTTCATTGTCTGTTAGGCATGTAGGGGTACTCCAAAGGGCAGAGTGATGCTCCACATTGCTAGTGAGTTTGCGTGGAAACAAAAGTAATTCCTATTTGTGCCCGGATTTCTGGCAGTAGTGGAGTTTTATTGACTAGTTGAGAACCTTAAAACAAGAGTTATACAGTGTGGCATACAGTACGCATCAATGTGGCAATAAAAACATGTGCATCAGTACTATGGGGCTTGTATGGGCCACCAAATGCCTTGCGCATAACAATCACAATTTTTATTCAAATATTGACAGCCTAAATCAAACATTCGCTACCAGCAGTCACTAGATGTTCACTTTTTCTTTTAAATGCAACAAGCCTCATCAAATTTTGTGCCGAGAAATTAAAAACGATGTCATGCATTTAGCTAGGAGCCTCCGAGCAAAAGCTTTCTCTGAATACCCGAGCGAATAGAGAACACACAGTAACTTGCTGTAACTACCACAATATCAATACAGCTTTCGCTCAAACTACAAACATAAAAGATTAATAAATCAAACTATTGGTCGGGCAAAGTAAAATAATGGAAACTATTGATGGTTACACAATTCATGCAGGATAGAATTGAATTGAAACTCTCTGCGGTAAACACTAGCATCGAGTGAATAACGAAGTCATATTAGGAAAATGAGACACTATAGGCATCAAATATAGTACTTTAATAATGATTTACAGGTATTCAATGATAAACAGAATAACTTAGAAAATTGAATTCACCCGAATGACTTAATCATGTATGGTCTAGATGACTCGAGGAACTGTCGACACGCCTGAATAACTAGAAATTTAATTTAGGGAAGATATTAGGAAAATGAGATTAGGAAAGTAAAGCAAGCGGCATAGAATGAATTCACAGGCTCAGCTGCTTCACTGAGAATAACTGGCGTACAGTTATCATAAAGTTTCTGGAATGCAGAGAAAAAAATATCCGTTCTCAAGGCTTATTTTAAGCTAGTCAGTGTGTAGGTCAACAGGCAGCATACTCTGCTGTGAACATCTCAGCCAAGTTTTGCAGTCGTGCGCGGCGCGTGAAACTCGTAAGCGGAGCGCGAGGTCACCTTTCTCTCAAACGCTCTCTTTTCAGCAGAAGTCATGTTCCTCACTCTTTTCTGGACGCTTTATTTCGCCATAAAGCACCCGAAAAACACGGTTGCTATTGGCCAATAGCTGACATCGGTCAAGAAGGTTGTCTGAAACTGTTTGGATCAGTGCGCTCGTTTCCTACCGTTACTGTGCATATTTATTGACGAAGCTTAATAAACAACCTGAAGTAAGCGAAAATCGGCTTTCAAATTCTGTTAATAATTACATACTTCCGGAAGACGCTGACTATAGTCCGCTCCCGCTCGGCCGCAGCCGCCCGCATAATAATTAAACTTTGGCCACCCTGCTTATCGGTGTCGTAGCGTTCGGGTCTCGTTAATTTCGACTAGCTTTGAACGCTCAAGTAGCCTCGAACCGCGCTAAACTTAAGGTCAGACCACACGCACGCGTGTGGCAGCGCGCGCGCTCACTCCTGGCCGCTATGGCTTAGGCGCTCCGGCAGACTTATTCATAGCGCTTCAAAATGCGATGTTGTCTGGGACTATCTGATCTGTCGGTCAAGCTGGTGAAGGACAAAGCCGGTCCGCACCACGTTAGCACGGTCAGGCTATAAGCATTAATTGAGCGCGACAACGCACTCAAGTCCTAAAAACGCCCGTGCGCTTGCGTTGTAGTGCACGTTTAAGAACCCCAGGTGGTCAAACTCAGTCCGGAGTCCTCCACTACGGCGTGCCTCATACAGAGAAGTAGTTTTGACATGTAAAACAACACTCAAGCCCCATCGTGCACAACGCAAACGCTTCGCATACGCACTACAGTTGCATATAACTGCGGTCTGCTACGTAGAGGCATAGATATCGTGGCCGCCACGGGGTGCCGCGACGCGTCCACTGGCTAAGCGTATTGCGGCTCGCTGAGGACAACCGCGTTTGGCTTACCTTTGGCGCGTGAGTATAGGCGTCAAAATCGGAAGTAGTGGCGTCTACGTTAACATCCAAAATCAAACTAGAACTACGCGCCACGGTGGCGTTCAGTAAGCGGAGCGCTGTGGGCAGACCCCGCTCCCCCGTAGCCTTCGCAGTGCAAGGCATTAAAGAAGCACCGCGAACGCTGTGTTTTGTTACCAATAACTCCGCTTCTGCTGAACGCATTGTATCACTTTTTGCGGCAAATAGCATAATTTTTTTCTGAAATATCCTAATTTAACTTCAAATGCATTTTTTCCCTTCGACAAAAAGTTGTTGAGGGCCCCTTTAGTCGACAGAGCTTTGCGATTTGGAAAAAATATATCACGACAAGTCCGTAAAGAACGGTGGCTGCTATGAAGTGCTCAAGAAGAAAAACGGGATGGATCTAAGATAAGGTTCATCTACTATAAACTAAGTGTAGAGGCGTTCTGTATGGCTGGGCTGGAGTTAAGGCATGCCATTTCAAGCTGAAGAATGGCCGGAAAACTGACGCCAATCAATAAATTGGTATCTGAAACATATAAGCATTAATAATGCAGAAAGGGTAAGGCGTGCAGAAACGTACGCTTGTGTTGTCCACTTCTCTTCTCTTGTGTCCGTGCCTGCACGCTTTACCTTATTTTTTTTTGCATTATGAATCCTTACCAACTAGATCAGCAAAATAGTATGTATAAATATATAAATATTTACTGAAACATGGTTAACCGAGGAAATATGTTACGCTGAGTTTGGTTGCAGGAAGATACAGAAAGACCTTCAATAGAACTTGCTTTTAGCCTAGTTAGTTCTTGCTGAGTGACGTAATTGCCGCAAGAAGTACACACACAAAATGTAAAAGAAACACACACACGACGACAAAGGCGGCATTCCGAACTGATTTATTTCAGGCGCCACCCTGGAATGAGTATATTCAAAAGCACATGCGCAGAGAGCATCATTCACACCTATCGGGACAACCAGCTTTCCAAGAAACTAAGCTCAACGTTATGCAACTGTATTGCCCTCTTTTGTTAATCTAGAAAGCTTGCAATAATTACTGAGCGGTGTGATGCTTCCTCCTGCGGAGAATCTTTACCTCCTGAAACCGCGGCTCACACTTGCAGAGCTTGCAGTGCACGGCCACATGCGCGGGTTCATTCGCCTTTAAATTTAAATCATGATGACTTTTTAGTTAATGATATATTGCTACGGAACAGTATTTGCCTACTCTGGCATCTAGTGATGTCGTGCACGTCAGTATAGCCTACTACACTGCTTCCGAGTCCGGCCTTTAATCGCTCCGGGACGGTGCTTTTGCCGCCGGGGGTAGTGCTACGGAACAGTATTTGCCTTGACGAAGAGGCGAGCAGTGTGAAGACGACGACGACGAAGATTAGAGGCTAGTGCGGGCTGTTGCCTCTTGGACAAGTGCGGCGCATTTGCTTGTAAATATACTTGTATATAATTTTTCGGCTGCGTCTTCCTACGTAACAATATTATATCAATTATTTAAATTAATTTGAAATTATTTATTTATTTAGAATTAGTTTAGACCTACTTTTCTTTCTGACGCGCTGTGACGACATTTTAAAGCTTATACCCATGAACTTCCACGTCGTGGCTCTCTGCAATTGTTAGATTGAAGGATGACTTTCTATCATATAAGCATGTTTTCTGGCAGTATTCGCCGCGTACGAACGAGGCGTTGGTGTCATATGATTCTGCCAATTCAACTGTAGTAAAACAGGCCGTAGCTATGCTCGTCCTGGATCCTTCATTCAAGAAATCGTGTGCTTACACAATGCAGGAAGCTTTTGACAATCAGGTACAGCGCCTTAGTTTGGCGAGCTTCCCTGGTTCATTCATGACGTCAGTGACGGAAAAGGCACGAGTAAAAAAACATGTGGTTGATCCCTCTTATATAGGAATCGGTATAGAACACGAAAGTGAAACGTGTCTTCACAGAAGTAGTGTAATGTTTATTGCACATTGATATATAATGTCTATTGGTGTTTTGTGGCTAAAGCGCCCTTAGGCGTTGATGCACCCACGCTGACGCCTGGTGGCACGTCTCCTCCATCACGACTACCAACGTCGATGACCATGAGCAACCGTCGTGAATATGGAAGCTGCACTACGCTGCACACGCTAGCACAACGCGAAAGACGAAGCACGTAACTGACACACTAATACAACGCGCAAGACAAAGCACGTAACTGAATCGTCACCGAGTCAAATCAGCGCGTACAGCGCGTCGTAATTGCAGCCTCCGCGATCAACTTCAGAAACATTTTCAGAGCTAATTGCGGAGGCCACGCTCCGCTGTGCTGAGTACCGTGAACGCCACCTAGGTGGCGTTGGTAGTGCTTCTTGATGCCAGCGTCCCTTCGAATGCTGGCATCGAGGCGTCGTAGTGCTGAGACCACCGAAGCGTTCACTGTCGGTGCGCGTTAGTGTCATAATGCAGTACTTCTCTTTTCTGCTCGTAGGCGGCGGCACCGCCCCGAGCAAGAGCGCGGGTACACGGAGGAGTGTTAGATATATAAGGCGCGTCTGTGTAGCTCTCTGCAAATGCGTTTGTGGCGCAATGGGTTAAACGCTCGGCGATCTATCGTCGCGGACCGAGAGGTCGTGGGTTCGATTTCCAAATTTTGCATGTTTGTGGAACTTTTTCTTCTGGTTTCTTTCTTTGTATTATGTTCTATGACGTATTTCCGTGACGGAAATACGTCAGTGAAGTCTTGGTGGACCCCGGCATAAAACACTTTCGTGTTAAGCCCCGAGCAAGAGCGCGGGTACACGGAGGAGTGTTAGATATATAAGGCGCGTCTGTGTAGCTCTCTGCAAATGCGTTTGTGGCGCAATGGGTTAAATGCTCGGCGATCTATCGTCGCGGACCGAGAGGTCGTGGGTTCAATTTCCAAATTTTGCATGTTTGTGGAACTTTTTCTTCTGGTTTCTTTCTTTGTATTATGTTCTATGACGTATTTCCGTGACGGAAATACGTCAGTGAAGTCTTGGTGGACCCCGGCATAAAACACTTTCGTGTTAAAACAGCGGCAGTTAGTACAGTGACGAAAACCGTAAAACCTGCAGTGACTTCCTACACATCGTGTAACTCACAACTTCAAGAAAATCGCAGGCACGTATGGTGTACCTGTCGCCTTTTCAGCTGGCCGAGCTCTGCCCTCGTACTTATGGCGACCAAACAAGGAAGGTTGCGGGAAAAAAGTTGCCACAACCCATGCTAAATGCCAGACAGGAGTTGTGTGCCCCACTTGCGGCAAGTGTTATGTGCTTTAGACTAGACGCTGTCTTGATGAGCGAACTTTGGGAACACGATTTAAATTTAAAGGCGAATGAACCCGCGCATGTGGCCGCGCACTGCAAGCTCTGCATGTGTGAGCCGCGGTTTCGGGAGGTAAAGATTCTCGGCAGGAGCAAGTATCACACCCCTCAGGAATTATTGCTAGATTTCTAGATTAAAAAAAAAGAGGGGAATACAGTTGCATAACGTTGAGCTTAGTTTCTTGGAAAGCTGGTTGTCCCGATAGGTATGAATGATGCTCTCTGCGCATGTGCTTTTGAATATACTCATTCCAGGGTTGCGCCTGAAATAAATCAGTTCGGAATGCCGCCTGTGTCGTCGTGTGTGTGTTTCTTTTACATTTTTGCGGCAACCATGCCACTCATAAGAAATACCGTGGTAATAGGGGTGGCAGAATATGCATAAATTACAAAAGCTGTTGCCCGATGTACCCAACACTGAGTGCATTTTATGCAAAGTTTATAGCGATAATGGTAAATATATTACAAGAGTAATACAGCGGCCCCTGACTCTACTATTACTGTAATCAATGTATTTGAATTAATATTTAAGTTAAAATATTAAGCCTGGGGATCGAGTAATTCTATCGGGAGATTTTATTTTGCCAAACACCCTCTGGTTCACAATATCGCTCTAAATTCCGTCAGAAAATGAGCGAAGGAATACTGTGTATAAAATATGCATTTCACCTGATTCAAGTTCGCCTCGTCTAATTCATGTTGATGAGGAATAACGAAATTCAATTAAGTAGCAAGTCTTTGAATCTTTTCATTGTTAGAAGAAAAATTAGAGCCCGTATGACATCTGAGATCATTCCAAGAATTTTCGATCATAGGGTAGTTCTTCTTAGCCTCAGTGACGTTGGCTGAAAAAAAAATTTAGACTTCGCATTTTCCAATCTTTACGAGGGCCAATGATGCATCAAGAATTAACATGCTCTCATTAGTTAACCAGGACAGTTTCTCAAGTAGTTATTCTAATGTTCATGATCTTTGTATTTCATTTAGGGACCTTATCATAAGAAGCCAACAAACAATGACACCAAGGACAACATAGGGAAAATTACTTGTACTTACTAATTAAAATAAAGAAATTATAAATTAACGGAAATGAAAACGGATGAAAAAACAACTGTCCGCAGGTGGGGAACGAACCCACGTCTTCGAATTACGCGTGCGATGCTCTCACCATTGAGCTACCGCGGAGCCATTTTCTCATGCACTTTCTGGGGTATTTATGTTTTACCACTAGAATTAACCCGGAGACTGTTAGCCAGCGCCACCACCCACAAACCTAAGCGGCGGATGTGAAACATCCTTTCTGCCGCAGGCGTCACGAGCACGTGACCTTTTTTGGGTGATGGGACTACATGCATAGATCAATTTGTACCATGACACTTTTACGAGAAGTCTTTTGAAAGCCTGCGTAAGCTCATCGGCTTTATAAATGCAGACAGGCAAAAAAGCTACAGAAAAAGAAACTTTTCGTTTATAATCCTGTGAACCTCATGGGTGGGCAAAATAAATGAAACTCACTAAGACTCACTCAACAAATATAAATTTTGCTTTGGAATAACTTGGACTCGGACTCGCCAAAATTATACTCACTCGGGCGTATTCAAATTCAGACTCGCCAATAATCCATTCAGCCAGGCTCACTGTGACTTGGACTCTCTAATATTTTACTTAGCCGGGCTCGCTTGAATTTACCAAAATTTTACTCAGCCAAACTCTCTCGGACTCACCAAGACCATGCTAAGCTTGGTGCATTGGTACTCCGACTCACCAAAATCAGACGCAGACGGGCACCACTTATCTCCATATTTTAAAATGATCTTCTACTCTTAGCTCTTTCTTCACTCCATGATGATGATGATCTATTGGTATCCTGTTTGAGACGTGGCGGTGATTAATACTCACCTTGCCTGCTTGAGTCAAGCAGGTATGCTATACTTGGTATTCATTCTAGCATTATAAATATTGTTTGGAATCACTAGAACTCACCAAAATTATACTCACCCGGCAGTATTCAAACACAAACTCGCCAATAATCCATTCAGCCAGGCTCACTGTGACTTGGACTCTGCAATATTTTACTTAGCCGGGCTCACTTGAATTTACCAAAATTTTACTCAGCCAAACTCACTCGGACTCACCAAGACCATGCTAAGCTTGGTGCACTGGTACTCCGACTCACCAAAATCAGACTCAGGCAGGCACCACTTATCTCCATATTTTAAAATGATCTTCTACTCTTAGCTCTTTCTTCACTCCGTGATGATGATGATCTATTGGTATCCTCTTTGAGACGTGGCGGTGATTAATACTCACCTTGCCTGCTTGAGTCAAGCAGGTATGCTATACTTGGTTTTCATTCTAGCATTATAAATATTGCTTTGGAATCACTAGAACTCACCAAAATTATACTCACCCGGCAGTATTCAAACTCAAACTCGCCAATAATCCATTCAGCCAGGCTCACTGTGACTTGGACTCTGCAATATTTTACTTAGCCGGGCTCACTTGAATTTACCAAAATTTTACTCAGCCAAACTCACTCGGACTCACCAAGACCATGCTAAGCTTGGTGCACTGGTCTCCGTCTCACCAAAATCAGACTCAGGCGGGCACCACTTCTCTCCATATTTGAAAATGATCTTCTACTCTTAGCTCTTTCTTCACTCCATGATGATGATGATCTATTGGTATCCTCTTTGAGACGTGGCGGTGATTAATACTCACCTTGCCTGCTTGAGCCAAGCAGATATGCTATACTTGGTTTTCATTCTAGCAATATAAATGTTGCTTTGGAATCACTTGAACTCACCCAAATTATATTTACCCAGCAGTATTCAAACTCAGGCTCGCCAATAATTCAGTCAGCCAGGCTCACTATGACTTGGACTCACCAATATTTTAATTAGCTGGGCTCGCTTGAATTTACCAAAATTCTCCTCAGCCGAAATAATCAAGACCATGCTAAGCCTGGGGCACTGGTCTGTCCTTCATCATTCTCTTCCTCGAAATTACTCCACCTACCTTGAATCGTTACCTATGTCTGTAACGGATCCGGTCGTATCAATCTCTTCCCGTCTTTTTTTTCCCACCGATTCTCTAAATCGTATCTTGCTTATCTAGACTGCTGACCGGTTGATTCTTTTGTCCACTTTAAGTTCAAGTGCTTCTGGAAGGTGCACGTTACCTACGGGTCTCAGTGGTTGAATCCCTTCGCATTCCATTAGAATCTGCTGAGTGGACTCCGGATTGTTGCTACAGTATACAGATGCCTCATCTTGTTCGGAATATTTGCTCCGGTATGTTTTTGTCCTTATAGGCAACTACCTGGAGCCACTAATAGCAAGGCAATTCCCTTTGTGTTAGCGTAAAGATTTTCCCTTCTAATTTCTTCCTTATTCTTCTAAATCTTCATTGACTTTTTTGTTTCCATTCTCTGCATCCAATTCACTGTGTCTGTCTCTCTCACTTTGTGTTGGATGACTTCTGGTTGTCTATTTATACTCTAAATTACTCTGCACTTGGTTGCCCACTTTTTTTACCTCTTCCTTCATTCTGTGTGAATGCTTTCCAATTACACATACTTGTGCACTTTAGCCGCCCATTTATTTTGGTCCATGTCCCTTAGCTTTCCTTGAAAACCAGTTTTGGTCTGTGATTCTATGACTTTACAAAAAAATGGAGAAGCTTGCACTTGGCGGGTAATGCTTAAGAAACAGCCGAGCTGATAGGCTTTCCCTGGCCTTTTGCTAAGATTTTGCTAATTTTCACTAGTCTTTCTTGAGTTTTGACAAGTTATATCAAGCTTTTAATCGTATTACAAGTTCTTTATTGAGGTTCTGCTATGCAATGCTCGGCGTCGTCGATCGCATTCTTGCCTGGCCGCGCGACGCTATTCCCGGTAAGCGGCCTGCTTCTCGGGAGTGCAGATCTTCCTTGGTCTTCCCATCGCTACTACATATGGCAAACTGCCGCAGCACACGAGCCGCTGACCACCACCGCTGACCTAGCAGTTAAGCCCCACCCGCCAACGGAACGTCATGATGAAACTCAGCTATGCGCTGCGCGCAGTGTCTAGGCAGGTGGGCGAAGCGGCGCGGAGTCTTGCGAAGCCATGCACAACTGTGCCAGGTGTTGCTAGGCAACGCAGGTGACGTCATCGCTCAGCGAGTTTTATTGCGATAGCAATTATATGGACACTTCAACCGGATTTCTGCCGTCGGCGTCGCCGTCGCCGTCGGCGTCGCCGTGAGGTTCCGTATAGATAAAATCTTCGCCGCGCGAACGCACTCAATCTCCCACGCGCAAGCAAGGAAGCGGAAAGCCAGCGCCGGAGGGAGCAGGGGGGGGGGGCACTTCTCTGCCAACAACCGCGCTCGTCGCTCGTCCGCACAGTCTCTTATCTCTCCCACGCGCAAGCAAGGAAGCGGAAGCCAGCGCCGGAGGGTGCGGGGGGGGGGGGGCGCACTTCTACGCTGCCACCAGCCGCGATCGTCGCTCGCTCGCACCGTCTCTTATCTCCACACGGCTCTGACCTTCATGCGCTCAGTTTCCGTTGAAGCGATAGACCGCACGTACGTTCGCCGCTGCGGCGTATCCGCTTGCTGCCAGAGTTTTGACGGTCGTTGTCTGCAGTCATTCAGTGTGAGCTATTCATGTTTGTGCGCGCTCACACCACGCTTGTTCATTCAGTTAGTAATAGTCGGGCCACATTTTCCAACGCACGCTACACATGCAATGCTGCCCGGATCGGCAGTGCAGCGCTACAGATGTGTCCCTTCGCACGCGCTGCCCACGGGAAGCGCTTCTCATCAACACCACCGTTTCACATGCGCCTTCTCGTGGTCATCGAGTCTCTCTTCATGTCGGTCTACTTACGCCGCAGCACACCTGCTTACTTAATCAGCTCATGTTTACTACAATTCATATTGCTACCAAAGCCGCTCACCTTACTTCGTATGACATTGCTGTGTTGCTATCGCATTCATTGCTTCGCCCTTAGGGCGAAACTGTGACATTTTTTTTTTCGCGCCTTTCGGACTGATGGTCGGCTCAAAGATCTCCGCTGTTAACACCTTTGCTAGTTCACGGGGGTATGCGACATTGCGCTTGGACCCTTTGTGCACTACAGCCAGGATCGGCTCACATTTTTGGACGCAGCATACAAATTACGCCCGGCTTAAACAGCTCCGCTTTGAAAAGACCCAACCCATGTCACCCGGCACTAGCTCATTTGTGGTCCCGGCCTACTAATATTTGGTTAAATTCCAACGTCGACAACATATCCGATTTTAAGCACATAATGTCATTTGCGAACGTTAGCGCTGGTAGTATAACTCGTTTCCTGATTCCATGCACCACCGAGGTGACCACAGCGCTACCGAGCGGCTGGTGAACAAGCAACATCTCTCGAGGCTGATGTTGAAGCGCAGTGATCCTTTCCGCAAGGTTGTGTCGCTGCTACCGACTTTCATGAGTCGAGATGCAGTGGCTGAACATTTAGAATACGGGGGTTAGACTCGCGGACTTACACTAGTTTGTTTTCTTTCGGATTCACGTATTTGTGGACACACTCATACTAACGGAATCATGAGATCCGACTCCATTAAATCTCATGGAATCGTCCACCTATTCATTTGATTCGAACTCAGAGGCTTATAACTTATGTGAATTACCACCTTACTAAAAGGATTGCTGATGCAGAGCAAGGCTAAAGCTCGGCTCAAAGTTACGTCACACTCACGTCTATAAACATGCACTGCCACGCACCCACTTGCACAATCTTCTGCTTACACGTACACGTATTTGTCCATGCTCATTATGATGTTCATTCACACTCACCAGCGTTTGCTTAAACCAAACCTCACACAAACAAAAATCTCACAAACAAACAAAAATACATGTTTGGTTAGGGTTCATCGTGCCCTCATTTCATTCCGGTATCGTTCTCGTCATACACACACAAAAGAAATATCGACCTGTCCGCATGGTGCATGTGAAAGTTTTGTCAGAAGGAGGCAGAAATGAACTACCTGGTACATGAGAAAGCAATTGATGTTTTTACATGAATGTCAATTAATGAAGTTTAATGATATTTACCCACATCAGGTTTACACCTATAAGTACACCTATCTTAGCACTCGTCGGTGGCGTGACTAGATATAGAGTGCGCAGTACGAGGTTGGGCGCCTCGAATTGTCCATCTCTGCGCCCCCTCTTTTCCATGTTTGCCATTATCGTCATCCGTACTGAGTACGTGAAACCGCACAAAATAGCCTTCTTAGATGTATAAGCGCGCTCATTTGGGTATTTGTCTTGGGAATATCTCACGGTTTGATATGTGGTTCTGGTGCAAGGAAAACTAAGCGGAAAGTAGATGGGACAGAAAGTGTGCCAACTTGCAACTGAGTTTATTACGCAGAAACACTGTATATTACACAGCCAGGATTGACATATGCAAAGCCATGTTGCATTACACTACACTTGTAAAAAAAAGAGATGTCTCCGTACGCACCAACAAGACATGCCCTCAATACGAAAAAAATTGGCATAGAAAATTTAGAAATTGGTATTTGCTATTGTGCAATGAGCCCTAGGTGAAATATGTCACACGCTTTCAGCAATTCACGTGCCAGCGAATCCCGGCTCTTACCTAGCAGATGCATGTCCCCAAACTCCGACACGCAGCCGCACGAGGAACAAGGAACGGCCAAGTGCGAATCTGTTCCATTTTCATCGATAAGCTTTGCTTCCTTAATCGGTCGTTAATGCAACGTCCAGTTGGCCCGATATATACTCGACCGCAACTCAGAGGTATCTCATAAACTGTACCGACGGCACAGCGCCGAAACGGCTTGGCGTGCTTATTGTGCACGCAGGTTTGGCCTTTAGAGAGACAATGTGTGCGCAGAGAGAGCCTCGACAGCTTATTGGGCGTGGAGAAAACCACAGACACATCATGCCGATTCGCAACCTTTTTCTGGTTGTGCGAGGCCTTGTGCATATACGGCACAACTTGCAACTTTTTCTTATCTCTCTGCAGCTGACCGGGCCCTTTGATAAAGCCCTTGAACGTATGCAGCAGTATCTAGCACACACTAAGTAGGACCGGAGTAGGGAGCTGCAACAAGCCGCGAATCTTGCAAGTGAAAGCTCTCTTCCATTGTGTGTTCGCATGACTTCATGCGCGCAGACCAAAGACGCATTGTCGCTGTAGCCCTTTTCACTAGTTTTGAGTTCGCGGAATCGAGCGCGAGTTAATCTTTTCGCTCTTGGGGGCTATATTGGCAGCAAACATGTCGCTCGCCTGGGGTAGGTCATACTGATATCTAAAAAGGTCGCAGTTCCGCCCGAAAGGCAAGGCATCAATTGCGATAGCAAATTAGTAGAGTAAGGATAGTACGGAGTAAAGATAGTAGTTTTATCGGCCGCATAAACTTGGACACATTCGCCTACTAACTGAATTAACAAGGATGGTGTCAGCGCGCACAAGCGAACATGAATATATCACATTCGATAACCGAGCACAACCGCTATCAAAACGCTGGTGTGAGCAGGCGCGACGACAGCAGCGAGTGAAGGTTCGTGCGGTCTATCGCTTCATCAGAAACTGAGTGGCGAAAGGCGCAAGGCATACAAAGGTAAGAGCAGAGTGGAGATCGCCTTCAAGATACCGTGCGTGAGACAGCTCGCAGCAGCGCAAAGTACAAGTGCGCTGTTGCTGGCAGAGTAGAAGCCGCACCCGATCCCTCCCGCGCTGCCTTCCTACTTTCTTCCTTTCGCACACGAGATTGAAACGCCAGATCCCCTTGCGCCGGGTCGCTAAATGTGCAGTTGGTTCCGGAGCACAACGGCGCCCCCCCTCCCTCGTTTCCACCCCCGGCCTTTCTCACCGCGTTTGCTCTCCGCCGTGCGTTCGCTCTTAGTGAAAGCGCGCGTCCCTCGCGCGTTGTATGTGCGTCTCTCGCACATAGAGCATACGGCGTGCGGCGACGATTTTATCGCCTTGAACTAGCTTTATACGGAACCTCACGGCGACGACGACGGCAGAAATACGCTTGGAGTGACGATATAATTGCTAACGCAATAAAGCTGCATGTTCGAAGGTTAAACCTTTTGCCTGGGTGTCTGAACAAGGATAAAACCAACTTTACATCATAAGACACATTCACAGAGTTAGGACTTCTCAAAACCACTAAGAAATCGTTAACGTATCTTAATATCTTCAGCATTGTGTCCGTGTCAATCACTTTCTAAAATACGGCCAACAGATGAAACAAAAATGTCGCATAAAACACATGAGTGCAAATTCGTTTGATTTTGTATAAACAATTCGTCATTAAAAGAAATGAAGGTGCTGCCCAGGTAAAGCTGTGAGAGTGACATAAAATTGTCCATGAACAGGCCGGAAGAGTTAATAAAATCTATGTCACTATGGTCCTCAATGCACTTTTTTACGCGACAAGATGGCACGGTGGCATAGATTTTATTAACTCTTCAGGCTTGTACACTGACAACCTGGGTAGCATTTTGAATGCCCTATCATGACTTCCCATCATGCGAACTGTTCAAAGGTAAGCTTACAGGTCCATGCGCTGAGCAGTATCATGAGCCAATCATACAGTCAGGTCACTTCTTTTCTTTTGATAGTGAAGAAGGACGACGACGGGGACTGGCGCGCTGAGCGCAAACGGCAGTTAGCGTCGCTTCAATGATTAGTACCTTCACATAAAGTTCACTGTTCAATAATCGCTGGACAGCGAATGAAAGAACTGGCAATAATCGCTGGACAGTGAAGGCAATAATAATTTTATTGCCATAGCAATTATATTGTCACGTAGTAGTGACAGTAAAGGAAACAGTCGTAAAACTGTGTATGACGAAACTGGTTGTTTATTGGGCGAACCTGTGCCCACAAAAGCAAGCTACACTCAAAGCACAACGATAGCGGCGAACACAGTCGGCGATTGTCGAAAATCTGATCAGCGGCGAGACGCGTCGGCTTTTATACCTGAGTCATCGAAGGTTCCAGATTAATCCCTGATGCCCGCGTGTCTTCCAGAAAGTTCTAGACAATTCGCGTCGGTCACACAATCAGATAACATAAGCGTCGGTGAAAACAGGCAACGAAAAGAAGCATCGATAACGTTCTAGAAACTTCCGATACAGGCGCGTCCTGCGCCGAGTGATAACGTTTAACATTTGTTAGCCGGTGGATCGAAAGCGGCCACCGGTGAAAGATAAACATGTATACGTGTCAATACCCTCCCCTTAAAAAGCATCGTCCCGATGCTACAAACACGAAAGCGAAAACAAAACCACGCATACAGAAAGGGACAAAAATAACAAAGCAACAAAGGACCTAAGTTCGTCAGCGGGCGTAGAAAGGCTTAAGACGCACCACGTGGATGACTTCAGGTCGTGCGCGGCGCCGCTGTGATTGCGAAATACCGTCTGGCACGACCTCATAGTCCAGTGCGCCAATACGTCGGATGATTTTATATGGTCTGAAATAGCGACGTAAGAGTTTCTCGCTAAGTCCTCGTCGGCGTATCGGAGTCCAGACCCAAACACGGTCTCCGGGCTGGTACTCGACGTAGCGTCGTCGAAGGTTGTAGTGTCGGCTGTCGGTTCTCTGCTGGTTGTTGATGCGCAGGCGGGCGAGCTGTCGACCTTCTTCGGCACGCTGCAAATAGGTGGCAACGTCGAGATTTTCTTCGTCAGAGACATCTGGTAGCATGGCGTCAAGCGTCGTTGCCGGTTTCCTTCCGTAGACCAGGTTGAACGGCGCGATGTGCGTCGTTTCTTGCATGGCCGTGTTGTATGCGAAGGTCACGTACGGAAGGATGGCAACCCACGTCTTGTGTTCGACGTCGACGTACATTGCCAGCATGTCGGCGATGGTCTTATTTAGGCGCTCTGTGAGGCCATTCGTCTGCGGGTGGTAGGCGGTGGTCCGGCGATGGCTTGTCTGGCTGCAGCGCAGGATGGCTTGAGTTAGTTCAGCCGTGAAGGCCGTACCTCTGTCGGTGATGAGGACTTCTGGGGCACCGTAGCGCAGGAGGATGATCTCAACGAAGAATCGGGCTACCTCGGCGGCACTGCCTTTGGGCAAGGCTTTTGTTTCGGCGTAGCGGGTGAGGTAGTCCGTAGCTACGACGATCCATTTATTACCGGACGTCGACGTCGGAAAAGGCCCCAGTAAGTCCATCCCGATCTGCTGGAACGGTCGGCGAGGTGGCTCGATCGGCTGTAGAAGTCCGGCTGGCCTTGTCGGCGGTGTTTTGCGTCGCTGACAGTCTCGGCATGTCCTTACGTAATGGGCGACGTCGGCAGAGAGGCGAGGCCAGTAGTATTTTTCTTGTATCCTCGCGAGCGTGCGGGAAAAACCGAGGTGTCCAGCCGTTGGGTCGTCATGGAGAGCTTGCAGAACCTCTGGACGCAATGCTGAGGGTACCACGAGGAGGTAGTTGGCTCGGAGGGGCGAGAAGTTCTTTTCTAGGAGAATGTCCTTTTGCAAGAAAAACGACGCCAATCCTCGCCTGAACACCTTCGGCACAATGACGGTCTTGCCTTCCAGGCCGTCTACAAGGCTCCTTAGTTCGGGGTCGTCTCGCTGTTCGGCGAATTCGTCGGCACTGATGGATCCCAAGAAAGTGTCGTCATCCTGGTCGTCTTGTGGCGGCGGTTCTACGGGGGCGCGAGACAAGCAGTCGGCGTCAGAGTGCTTTCGCCCGGGCTTGTAAACGACGGTGATGTCGAATGCTTGAAGTCTAAGACTCCATCGTGCGAGGCGACCTGAAGGATCCTTCAAGTTAGCTAGCCAACACAAGGCGTGGTGGTCGCTCACAACTTTAAAGGGCCTGCCATAGAGGTAGGGACGAAACTTTGATGTAGCCCAGATGATGGCAAGGCACTCCTTCTCTGTTGTGGAATAATTTGCTTCCGCCTTCGATAGCGACCGGCTAGCGTAACTTACAACCCTTTCTAGTCCGTCAGTCCTCTGCACAAGAATGGCGCCGAGTCCTACGCTGCTTGCGTCGGTGTGGACTTCGGTATCGGCGTTTTCGTCAAAGTGCGCAAGTATTGGCGGCGATTGCAGGCGTCGCTTCAGTTCTTCAAATGCTTCGATTTGCGGCGTCTCCCACTTGAACTCGACGTCGGCCTTCGTGAGGTACGTCAGTGGCTCGGCGATCCGTGAAAAGTCCTTGATGAAGCACCTGTAATAGGCGCACAGTCCAAGAAATCTACGCACTGCTTTCTTGTCGGCCGGCGGAGGAAAGTTGGAGATGGCTGCAGTTTTCTGAGGGTCGGGGCGCACTCCAGACTTGTTGATGACGTGGCCCAAGAACAAGAGCTCCTCATATGCGAAGCGGCACTTTTCTGGCTTTAACGTGAGTCCGGAGGTTTTGATTGCTTGAAGAACTGTTTCAAGGCGCCGCAGGTGTTCTTCGAAGCTTGAGGCAAACACAACGACGTCGTCCAAATAGACGAGGCAAGTCTGCCACTTCAAGCCTGCCAGTACTGTATCCATGACGCGTTGGAAAGTCGCAGGTGCCGAGCAAAGACCAAACGGCATGACCTTGAACTCGAACAGTCCGTCTGGTGTTATAAAGGCAGTCTTCTCCCGGTCCCTCTCGTCGACTTCGATTTGCCAGTAGCCGGTTTTGTGGTCCATCGACGAAAAATACTTTGCGTTGTAGAGTCGATCCAAGGCGTCGTCAATCCGTGGGAGGGGGTATACGTCCTTCTTCGTGATCTTGTTGAGGCGACGATAATCGACGCAGAAACGTAGGGTTCCATCCTTCTTCACTAATACCACGGGGAACGCCCACGGACTCTTGGACGGCTGGATGATGTCTTCGCGTAGCATTTCGTCGACTTGTTGCCTTATGGCTTCGCGTTCGCGCGCCGAAACTCGGTACGGGCTCTGACGGAGTGGGCGGACATTTTCGTCGGTTATGATGCGGTGCTTGGCGACAGGGGTTTGTCGAACTTTTGACGACGACGAGAAGCAGTCCGTGTATTGCCGGAGCAGAGCTTTTAGTTGTTCTTTCTTATGCCTGGGAAGGTTCTGATTGACGTCGAAAGTTGGTTCAGGTATTACAGTCGTCGTTGCAGGTGCACTGGAATTCCGTGAAGGCGAAAGCACTGCTGGCTTGTACTATTTAGTCGATGTAGGCGACTGTGGTGCCTTTGTTAATGTGCTTGTATTCGGGGCTGAAGTTCGTGAGCATCACCCTTGCTTTCCCTGCACGCTGTTCAGCTATGCCTCTTGCGACGCAAATTTCACGGTCGAGCAATAAGTGATGATCGCCCTCGATGATGCCCTCCATGTCTGCAGGCACTTCGGTACCGACGGAAATCATTACGCTGGAGCGAGGCGGAACGGTGACTTGTTCTTCAAGCACATTCAAGGCATGGTAACTTATGCTTGTATCCAGTGGTATCGAGTTGTACGTTGAAAGTGTTATCGACTTGGACCTTAAGTCCATGACTGCACCGTGTTGGTTTAGAAAGTCCATGCCTAGGATGACATCCCTGGAGCAGTGCTGCAGGATTACGAAGTTCGCCGGGTAAGTGCGGTTGTTTACCGTGACTCGCGCTGTGCAGATTCCAGCCAGCGTTATTAGGTGGCCTCCCGCTGTCCGGATATCGGGTCCTTGCCAGGCCGTCTTCACCTTCTTTAACTTGGCGGCGAACGCGCCACTGAAGATGGAATAGTCGGCGCCAGTGTCGACGAGAGCGGTGACGTTATGACCATCGATGAGCACGTCTAAGTCGGTAGACCGTCGTCTAGCATTACGGTTAAGTCGTGGCGTCGGATCACGGCTGCGTCGGCTTGCTCCGCTGCTGCTACGTCGCGTCGGCCGGTCTTCTTGCGGCGGCGAAGTGCTGTCAAGGCTGTTGCTAGGCGGCGTGCTGATATCTTGTCGTGATGATTCGCGAATCGTCGTCGTCGTCGTCGGCGGCGGCGGAGGATCTTTGGCATTGCGTCGTACAGCAACAGCACCTCCATCGGTTGCTGCCTTTAGTTTCCCGGGTAAGGGCTGGAAGATCGGCCCCGGGTGGGACCGGTGCACTGACGGTGATGCGGCGAGATGTAGCGGCCTGGTGACGGCGAGCGTGAGGGTCGTCGGGGTTGCCACTGGGCTCCGGCGAGGTAGTGGACGCACTGGACGCGGCGCGTTGACGGCGAACCCTCGTAGGCCCATCTCGCGGTATGGGCATCGGCGGTAGACATGGGCGGCTTCCCCGCAGTGATAGCAGAGCGGGCGGTGGTCGGGGGCGCGCCAAATGTCCGTCTTCCTTTGGTAACTGCGCTGGGCGACTGGCGGGCGTGCTGGCGGCGGCGGCGGTGGACGACGGAACTGCGGCGTTACGGGGCCCTGGCGCGAGCTCGGAGGGGGGCCTTGACGACGGGCGACGGCGGCGTAGGTCATCGCTTCCGGCTCGGGTTGCGGCGATTCGGGAAGTCCTAACGATTGCTGGATTTCCTCCCGCACGATATCGGCGATGGAAGCAACTTGAGGCTGCGACGACGGTAGCAACTTCTGCAGCTCTTCGCGTACTATCGCCCTGATGGTGTCTCGTAGGTCGTGGCAGAGTCCTTGGACTTCGGCGTACTGTGGCGTCGAGCGGCGATTGTATTGCCGGTTGCGCATGTCCAGTGCTTTCTCGATCGTCGTAGCCTCCGAGAGAAAGTATTGGACTGTCGTTGGTGGATTCCGCACCAGTCCGGTGCTGCTTAACTCCCCGCATGAGCAAGCGAACTTTCTTGTCTTCTGGCATAGCGGGGTCGGCGTGCCGGAATAATCGAGTCATTTCTTCAGCGTACATACCGATGCTCTCATTCGGGAGCTGTACACGGTTTTCCAGCAAGGCTGCAGCTCTTTCTTTACGGACGACGCTAGTGAAGGTGTCCAGGAATGCGGCTCGGAAGAGGTCCCAGGTTGTTAGTGCACGCTCTCTATTCTCGAACCAGGTTCTGGCGCCGTCTTCAAGCGAGAACTAAACATGGCGCAGCTTGTCGTCGTCGCTCCGTTTGTTGAACGTCGCGGTCCTCTCATACGTCTCCAGCCAGGTTTCAGGGTCTTCAGCCGATGATCCACGAAAGGTCGGTGGCTCCCGAGGTTGTTGCAACAGGATGGGGGACGCTGGTGCTGCCATTGTGGTTGTTGACTTGGCCTTGATTGCAGTGGTCTTTTCGGGAAGAAGTCCGTACTCCGGCAGAAGTCCTTGCTGCCTACGGCTAGCTCGCTGTTCCTTGGCGACGTTGGTCTCGTCTTTCGGTTTCGGGCTTGGGTCGCGGCTTTGCGGGGGCGTTCGGTGCATGAACGAACTAGCACCTCCACCAGATGTCACGTAGTAGTGACGGTAAAGAAAACCGTCGTAAAACTGTGTATGACGAAACTGGTTGTTTATTGGGCGAACCTGTGCCCACAAAAGCAAGCTACACTCAAAGCACAACGATAGCGGCGAACACACTCGGCGATCGTCGAAAATCTGATCAGCGGCGAGACGCGTCGGCTTTTATACCTGAGTCATTGAAGGTTCCAGATTAATCCCTGATGCCCGCGTGTCTTCCAGAAAGTTCTAGACAATTCGCGTCGGTCACACAATCGGATAGCATAAGCGTCGGTGAAAACAGGCAACGAAAAGAAGCATCGATAACGTTCTAGAAACTTCCGATACAGGCGCGTCCTGCGCCGAGTGATAACGTTTAACATTTGTTAGCCGGTGGATCGAAAGCGGCCACCGGTGAAAGATAAACATGTATACGTGTCAATATGGACACTCGAAGCGAATTTCTGCCATCGGCGTCGCTGTGGTTGTCGCCGTCGTTGTCGCCGTCGCCGTGAGGTTCCGTATAATGTCAAGGACATAAACATCGTCGCAGCGCACCCTATGCTGTATGTGCCAGTGAAAGCACGCCATGGACGCCTGCTTTCATGGAGAGCGAAGGCATGGCGGAGAGCAAACGCGACGTCTTCCGTGGTGTGAAAGGCCGTGGGTAATGGGAGAGAGGGAGGGGAGGTGACGTTTAGCTGCGGCACCAAATGCGTATCTTGCGACCTGGCGCAAGGGGAACTGCAGACTCAACAAAAGCGAAAGGAGGAAAGCGGGAAAGCAGCGGGGAGGGTCGGGGTGCGGCTTCTACTCTGCCAACTGCGTACTTGTAATTTGCGCGGCTGTGGGCTGTCGCGCGCACCGTATCTTGAAAGCGATCTCCACACGGCTCTTACCTTTGTATGCGCTGTGCTTTAGCCGCTCAGTTTCTGTTGAAGCGATAGACCGCACGAACCTTCGCTCGCTGCTGCAACCGCGCTTGCTGACGCCAGCGTTTTGACAGTGGTTGTGTGCGGTCATCGAGTGTGATCTATGCATGTTTGCTTGTGCGCGCTGGCACCATGCTTGTTAATTTAGTTAGTAAGCGAATGTGCCCAAGTGTATGCAGCCGATAAAACTACTATCCTTACTCCGTATAGATCTCTACTAATTTGCTATCGCAATTGATGCTTCGCCTTTCGGGCGAGACCGAATTTCTTTTTTAAGAACCGAATAGCCGCACGGTGACGATCGTCGAGCCTGAGCACAAGCACTGTGGCGGTCGCAGCCAGTGACGCTGGAGCACTAGGCAATTAAAGAAATGTAACCGCCGAAAATATGTTGCCGCCGAGATTCGTTGCCTCTACTGTAGTAAATATTGCAAGAGCTCGCCCTTTGTTAAGTTTATGACATTGCAGTTGTAAAAGTAGCCACATATCTTCTTTTGAGAACCTGTGATAAAATGAGATCATGCGAGAAACACTGCTAAGTAACTTCTCCAAGTAAACTGCTTGCTTCGCCACTGGCAGGAAGTTCCTGTCGCTCAAGTCAGCGGCGAAAGAACCGAGCCACCTGAGCGTAGCTGTTCTTTCACAGAGCGCCTATAGTCATCGCTTGCAGAAAAGGAAATTAGGTCTCGAACACAGCACAATTCTCGTTGCATCGTGCGTCTCGCCTCAGCCCGTCGGCGTGTCTTGAGATAAGAGAGACAGTAATTTCCTGTCACCTTTTGCTGCCCGTTGCTGCCCCATCAGCAGGAACTGCTTCGTCAAATCGTATACTTAACTGAAATGTCTTTCTACCATGGTGTGAAGAATTAAAAAAAAAAAAACCTAGTCACGGCTCACAAATGCAGAGTTGCATGAGAAGCGTCTTGAAGAAGTGAAGCACAACTTTAAAAAAGTAATTTACAGCATGTTTCGCACACTTATGAACTGTGTAGATAGTGGAAGAAATTAATGAAAATCAAGTACACTAAAAACTCTCCAAATTCGATAATTTTGTTGCCAAAGACAATGAACTGGCAGTATTCAATTGTTTACAACCCACTCAACTGCAGTTAGCCATTTTCATCTCGTTCATTAGCAGAGTCCAACGACAGCGCACGTAGCCTAAAGCGATGCAGTTCCTTCTTCTTTCTGGGGTTTTACATGTCAAAAACAGTTCTGATTATGAGGCACGCCGTAGTGGAGGGCTCCGCATTAATTTTGACCACCTGGTCAAAATTAATACGTGCTCTTTAACGTGCACTACAACGCAAGCACACGGGGGTTTTTGCATTTCGCCTCCATCGAAACTATGCAGTTCCGAATTTTAACTCCGAAGGGCTCAATGTACATTTAAAGAATAGTTAATTTAAAAATGTTTAAAGGTTGCCTGTGGCAGATAGCACAATTCTACTTTATTATACCACAAAAAATTTAAATGCATAATCGACTAATTAACAAGAATTCACTAATTACGTTTTAACTAATTACCTTATGGCCCATATTGCAATTTATAAGTTTTAGCCGTGGAGTGTGCAAGGCGGATCCACTTGGGACGAATTCTCAGGATGACACCAGTTTCGCGATATTAATTCCCGATCTATGCGGAGAAATGAATTGGCGTTCCAGTTACTTTCTTAAGAAAACGTCGTTTATGTATTGAAGCACAAAAGTGTCATAAAGCTACTAAAATGTAAATTGTAGGTAGCGGATGTCGCAGAACATTTCGACAACTGCTAAATTGGTGTCTATAACTTTGTCCATGATACGAATAAATTCACTTAGACTGACCTACATTTCCATTTGTCATCGGTGTTAGACCATGTCACGCTCTGATGAAAAAGCTGATAAGAAAATCTGACGCGGAAGACTTGTGTGGTGGTTTGAAGCCGATTTACAAAAGCGTGCGTTTTTAAATAAGAAATATAAAACCCGAAAAAAAAAAACAGTCCCAGCGGAAAAAGACTAGCACAAGTGACCGGGGGCCGGAAATGCAAAATCGCGACACTAAAGGCAGCGACATTCTTTTATCGTTCCGCTAGAGCAAGAGTTTCTCACTATAACACCTAGAGGGTAAACTGGCGCCACCGTCTATGCGAGTTTCTTAAAGGGCGCCGTGCCCTCATGGGAATGACGGGATATGTGTATGCGAGGCTTGCGTTGGCTGGTGTTGAACGAGGCTTCGTCTGAAAGGTGCATATGGCTACACAAATAATGCGTTCTTAAAATAAAATCTACATAAAAGGCTTTCATTCACCCATATTACATCTCTCAATAAAGTTTACTCCGCTACAATACAGCATCAAGCGAAGAAAAGCAAGAACAGTCGACAAGTTGTTCCAAAGCGAGCAATAATCTTCTCGTCTGCCCTCCAACTTTAGCGGCCATCTGATACTTTTTAGGTTTCATATAATTGTGCATCAAATAGTTAAGTCCTCAATATTAAACAAAACATGTTTTTGTGTAATAGTAAAGCTAAAGCAGTTTTTTACGTGCTGTTTTAGCAGGAAATGAATCATTGTGACAGACAGAACGGTGCTATAGCCAGGCGCGTCTTCAAGGCGTTCTGGCTCTCCAAGAACGATGCCAATCCGAAGTCACAATATACCGGCATTCCCATGGATACGACAGCGCAGCAGCGCCAGTTTTCCCTCTAGGTAATATAGTGAGAAACTCTATGGCTAGAGCCCTCCAGCGAGGGCAGGCGATGAGGTCCGTGCGTCCCTATTGGCTGAGCAGAGTCACGTGTTGGCGCTCGCGCCGTCTTGACAAAAACAAGCGCGCGAACGTCGTTGCGCAGCCGACCTTTTGTTTTCTATTTATTTTTTTCTTTTTAGTTGCGTCGTTACCATGACATCTGCTCGTCGCCACCGTACTGCGCTGCGTACGCCGATGTGTGCGGCGTCTTTCGCGCGAATTTTGATGCCGCTAGCGCTATCGAAGTTTCTCTTGCGTGTTTGAAGTCTGAAGAATGCAAGAATGGGCTTGTTTTGCGTCTAGTGGCTTTCACACATCAACGTTTTGAAGGTTCTCGTGGATGTAAGCTTGTCTTTTGTGAACCAAAACGTGGATGGCGCTGCTTCCGGGAGACTAGTGCATAAGGTGGCTATTCTGTGTACGTGATTGCTGCTCTCAAGCACCAAAAGCAATTTTGTGGATTACGCTACATGATAAGAATTGTCAGAAATTTGAATAAGCTACGGAAACTGCACATTACGGACGAACTAGCGCTTGTTTATACGTTATGAAAGATTGACCTGCTCGATTTTTGCAGTCAATGCGCTCCAAACATAAAAAGGCCATTTTTTACACTCAAAGTAGCAAAATTAGGCAATGTTATGAAATTAAGTATTAAAACCGTCCACTTGGGCCCAAATTTATCTAATAAGAAATCTGTGAATGTATCAAAGTATCTTAAGAGACAAATGGAAAGTATCGTATCGGGTACAATAATTGCGAAATTATCTTGTATCCGTATCACAAGTACTTGTTTCCTGAGTATCTTGTATCGTATCAAGATACAATTGCAAAGTATCTTTGCAAAGCCCTGTTTGAAAGCAAGGTCAGAGGAGACATGACGATGCAATATATCCAGCTGCAGTGGTGTCACACAGGTAATGTAAAGCAAATGAAATGTACACATATGGTTCACATATGACGAGAGCTATCTATACAAATTGAAAACGAAGCCTTAGTTGGCTTTGGGTGAAGCCCACTTCAGGTTTCCTGCTTGGAGTTCTCCTCAATTTTCTTTCTTTTTGGTGGTTATGCTTATTTGTCATACGTTTTGCACATTAGTAAATAAACGTTTCTTGGGGTATTTATATGTCCCGTCCTTAAAGGGTTAACTTTGCGGACTCGCAGAATACAGATTTGCGAGACAATATTCAATCACAATAACTACAAAGCATAATCGTCTACCATTACCTGGGAAATCAAGGTCTCACTGTAGTTTACCGTGTGCATTGCATATTTGCTTAACAGTAAATAGCCGCCTCAAGTTTAAAACTGCAACACAGTATTCTAGAAAGTGATCTTAAATTATAAGGGGGCAGCATAAAAGGTTTAAATTTAATCGCGTCGCACTGTGCTGAACCCGATCTTAGAGCATTCCTAACAGGATAGGATCCATCCTTTATGAAAAGTCAAGAAATGTGGTCTGCTCTTAAGCTCAGGTGTTACGTGACGCCATAGCGCAAAACAAAGAAAAGAAGGTGCTCGCACTCCGAGGGCTTGGTCTATTACATACATAATTACCCAAAATAGTCGCCGGATTGATAGCTGACACCGAAGCGCAATTGTTAGTGCAACGCACGCGTAATGCGGAGGTTGTGGGTTCGCATCCCACCGGCAGCAAGTTATCGTTTTCTCCACTTTCATTTTCCCATTTCCTCATTATTTTCCATATTGCAATTTCAACCACCGCTAATTTCTCCGATGCTTTCCTTTGCTTCATTTTGCGTTGTCTTTGTACTGTTGGGATTGTATGCTAATGGTAGACACGTTTGTTGTCTACGCGACGTTATTTCAGAATTATTTTTCCCGCTCAACAGTGCAGAATTAGAACGCTTGCTGTATTGACGACATAATACGCCAGCTGACCGGTGGGTCTGTAATTGCTCACATAAAGGTCCACAAGCAGGATTCCGGCCCGGGATTCGCATCACGTAAGCGCGATCATCGTGCGCCGCGTGTGTGATATCCTTTCGGAAGAATGACAGTGTTTGTGGTAGGCCCCAAACAGCTCGTTTGTGCCTCATCCTAAACGTCTTGATGGTCCGCTATTCCTCTGTGACCTTCTCAACTGTGAAGCATCTGACGCTACTGCACCAGCTGACGACAGTGACCGTTCCTGCGCGGATTTGCTGCCGCTGTATTCGAGCGCGACGCCCTTTGTGTCATTTTCGCTGACATCTGTAAATTTACGCAAATATTGTTCTCGCGTCCGCAACTACCATTTCCTATTGCGGCGTCAAATATCGGCGAGCACCTTGGCCACCACCGCAATTTGGTGTCCCTCCTTCACGCGCGCTTGCCGCAGTGCTGCAAGGGGGTGGTTTGACAACGTGCACACATGCGCGGCCTCCGGAGCCCGGCCTGAACAAGCACTGCCGGTGCCGCACTGCCTTTCAGTGGCGCTGTCCTACAGGCGAGCAAACAGATTTGCTTAACCAGTTTTCTTTAAAATACGCTTTACCTTGTGCATGCACCCCGTTTTTTACAAGATCGTGTGATTGCTATAAGTGATGTGCGGAAAATAATATTTTCTCGCGGACTCGGCAAATCGCTTGCTCGAAAAAGTTGGCTCGTTATCAGAATATACCTTAAAGCTAAACCTCCTCAGATAATTTTTCAACATTTCAAGTAAACACGCGCATCGAGTTCAGAATGCCGTCACGATCAATGATGCCAAACGCTGCAGCGCTACGCGCCGCGGGCGCGCTACAAAAATAAAAAACAAAAACAATGCCGTCCTCCTCTCCTAGCCTTTCCGGTATCCCCAGCGGTCGTCACGATGTCAGCCGGGTGAATCTGGTGATGTCAGCGTCGGTGACGATGCCCATTGGTCAAACAAGAACCTAGGACTTTCGACTGCGGTTTTGCTCGCGAACGGCGAGATTTCCTTGCCGTAGGTAGAGAGGATGAGACCGGGACTCAATTGTGCGGCAGCCTCACCGCCGCCGATCGCTCGACGGCGCCGATGTCGTCGCTAGGCCTTTTCCGGTTCCATGCAAAGCTAAAGCGGACGGCGCTTCGAAATTAATTACCGACGCTCACAAGCCGCAATATTTTCTTATCGCATGTTATCGCTCTTTGCAATAATTGTACACAAAGAAGAAAAATACGCTGATATTAGCGGCGCGGTCGGCTGCGATGCGAGCACAGCCGAGCCGGTCTTCTCCCGTCGGTAGCCGTGCACTGCAGCTGAGCTGCAGCCGATATTTTCGTTGCCGGTGGCGGAGGCGCGCAGCTTCGCGGTCGTCGATTGGTCCGTTGATCGTGCAGCGGGCGGGGAGCCGGCCGAACTGCCGTCTACTTTGGACACCTCTCGCGCGGCAGACGTTCTACGGCACTGGAGGCCGTTTAGCCGTCGGTGTATGTGCCGCTAGCGTGGACGTGCCTTAACCAGAAGTAGCCAGTGTTTTGAGAAGCGCGTTGGCGATGACGTATGTGACGTGACATTTCGAGAAGCACTCGGCGAGGATTGGAGACCAGTCGACAAGGAGAGTAGCGAAGGAAAGAGCGAAACGAGCGAGGGCCGTGTTTCGATCATCAAACACGTGTAACTCCGCTATTACGGCACCATTTCGAAAAAGTCTCGTGGCTACGTGTTCGTTGTAGACTCGTGCACAACTGCAACACCACAACTAAATTTCGACCTCTGGGTGGTTGATGGGCCCTTTAATAAGTATACCATATCTCGCAAAAATAGGACTACTCGTTTGGATGACAGCGGGTGCCGATGCATCTCAGAGCAGTTCGTACTCACAAAACTTCTACAGGGCATTGTAAATATAGACGTATGTCCTTCTGGCGTAGTGAAATAATTCGGAAGAACCCATCTCATGATGTCTGTCGACGGTAAACGTTTAGCATTGGATCAATAGAGCAACACACCGTATTGCCTCCGTCAGAACTAGTAAGACGTGCACTTCTGCGGGGCTGCTCCTTCGATCTTCCTTAGGAAGGCACTAGATGGCGCCACCACGAAGCCTGCGCAGAGCAAAATTAGTTTTGAAGAAAGGCTCAGGAACATGGATGAAAATAAACGGGCGGCTAAAGTGCACAAGTATGTCTACATGAAAAGCGTGGACACAGAATGGAGGAAGAGGTCAAGGAAGTTGGCAACCAAGTACAGGATAATCGAAACTGTAAATAGACAACCAGGGGTCATCAGAAAGAAAGTGAGAGAAATAGAGACCGTGAATTGGATGCAAATAATGGAAATAAAAAGGAAAATGGAGATTTACAAGAATGAGAAGAAAGAAATTAGAAGGGAAAATTTGTACGATAACACAAAGGGCAGTGCCTTGCTATTTGAGGCTCGAGCCGGTTGCCTAAGGACGAAAACATATCGGAACAAATATTCGGAACTAGATGAGACATGTGTATGCTGCAGTAAAGATCCAGAGACCACTCAGCACATCCTAATGGAATGCGACGGGATCCACCCAGCGAGAACCGTAGGTAACGTGCAACTCCCAGAAGCGCTTGGGTTTAAAGTGGAAGGAAACATAAACAGATCAGCCGTAGAGATCAGCAAGAGACGATTAGAGTACTGGTGCAAAAAAAGCAGGGAAAAGATGGATACGACCTGATCTCTTAAAATCATAGGCAGCGGTACAAGATAATTTTTGAAAAATAAAAATAATGAGAGGTATACAAAAATGATGGATAAAGAACATGTATAATATACCTGATTAAATCAAGCAGGCTAGGTGACTATTTGTCGCCGCCCCGTTTCAAAGGGGATGCCAATAAATCATTATCATCATCATCATCGCATTGCCGTCAAAGTGCCATGCGGCAGCCGGCTCTTCTCCGGCGCTTCTTTCTAAATACACTGCGCCATCTAGTGGCGCGGCCGAGAAGTGCATGCGTGGCCTCAGAGACGAGAAGCGTGGCGCGAGGGTGTGTGTGATTGCTGAAAATTGTTCGTTCTTCTTTCTGGTGTTTTACGCGCCAAAACCAGTTCTTATTATGAGGCACGCCGTAGTGGAGAGCTCCGGATTAATTTTGACCACCTGGGGTTCTTGAACGTGCACTACAAGGCAAGCACACGGGCGTTCTTGCATTTCGCCTCCATCGAAATGCAGCCGCCGCGGCCGGGATTCGATCCCGCGACCTCGTGCGATTGCTGAAAATTGTTCCCTCGCTTGCCGTGCGGCACATACTCAGCCATCAAAGTGGGCGAGAGGTTCATTGCAGAGTGGCACTCGCCCTGTGCATTCATGGCGCAGCTCGCTAAAGCGTTGATGTGAAAACGGTGATTGAAAAGCGGCGCATAGCCAGTGCATCTGTGGCGGAGCCTGCTACAGCGTCAGGTTGCTGTCCTTAAGGAACCCTTGTGACTGGGCTCGATTCCACCTATCATCGGAGAAGTTTGAAGGATCTCTTTTGTCATTGTAGAGCGGCACAAAGCGCATACCGAGTGACCCAAGTTTGTATCAAAGAGCTTCATTGAAGACCACTACAGACCGATTGGCAGATAACCTGAGCAAAGTGGTTGCTTGGTCTAGCTAGTGAGGCGTTCTTGGCCAGCGCTCATCCGTGTCTCCTTTTTGTCCCTATTGTTACCGTTGCGCTGTGCACCTTCGAAGATGGCACAAACCCACTGCTCCAAGTCGGCGTCAATCATTGAATAGCAGTCTCGCATCTGCAGTGACCCATTTCGGCGCGAAAGAGATTCGCTGAAGAGCAGCCCATGTGCCGCATACTCAGTGGCTCAAGTTGGTCCGATGGTTGTTTACGAACCCCCTTTTCTCAGCGCAACTGCCAGATGCTCTAAGCATTCGAACAGTGATCCAGGTAGTAGGGAAAACGGTTTGATATAAGGTAGAGTGATAGGTAGTCAGACCCCGGAAAGTACGGAAGTACCCTAAAAATGCTGACGCATTAACACGTCTATACCGACTCCATGCCATGCTGGTTCAGATAGCGGGCGCGTAAACAACGGTTCACGAGGCTGGCTGTATAGGCAAATTTTCTGCACACTGCACACTTCTGGACAAGGGCTTTCATGTCGCCGCTGATTTCCGGCCAAAACAAACGATTTCGTGTCGTGGACTTGCATTTCGTGATGCTTAAGTGTCTGTGGTGAATATTTTGCTGCATTTCACGATTCATAGTAGCAGGGATTACAACCTTGCACTCTTTTAACAGGACACCCTCCACCTGCGAGTTTACATCACTTTAGTGAACCTTCAACTTGCTTGTTTTATCGCGATTAGAATTCTGAAATTCCCGTTCATTTAACAGACTATCTGACTATCAGGCTGGGTCTCTAACCGTTCCTCTCGCAAAATTGTGTCGCTGTGTGAATACGTAATCGGATGCGTACAGAATCGGGCTGCTGTGCTGAGGGAACACGGTTCGAAACCAACCATCTGACCTACGTTATTCATAGGGTAGGTGGCATTAGAGATGTGCTGCCAGCTGTGTGCCGCTCTTTAATGAACTTATTGACGCCAACTTGGGTCGCTGAGTATGTGATGTACCGCTCTTGAAATGAGAAAAACAAATGTTTATCATTTATCCGGTGATGGGCCGAATCGAACCCATATTGAGATAATCACGGAAGAGCCACGCGCAAATGGAGCAGCGTGTTTAGCGTGACACGACTCATAGAGGACATGTTTGAGCGGGGCCAATACATAAGCACTTCTGCTAGTACGTACGCCCGGTAAGAATAAAAGTGTGCTCCACCTCATTGGTTAACTCCAGTTTAATTGTGACAGCCGCGCAATCCTTATGCACCAGAATGCAAGTGGATGAGTTGGTTTCATGTGCGCTGTAAGGTCTCAGTTTGGCTTCCGTATTTACGTCCTGCAGTTCAATGATATCTGAAAATGTTTCCAACGATACAATGTATTGCTGTAGCGATTACCTCTTCCTCTTAAACTCCCTGCAGTTCCACTGCAAAATCTGCAACTTAGGAGGGCGGGCCATGTTGAATACTCAAGGAAGCCGCGCCTGGTGTTTCCCCTCCGGTGTCGGGCAAATCGTCAGCTCCAAACTGCCTGTTACCCATCCGGCCAGTAAGTTTAGGAACCTTTGCCCGCGTGCAATCCGCAAGCTCCTCAAGTTTATGATCAATTCTGATTTCAAAGGCCTGTAGCTTAATCAGATGGGGCTCCAAGGTTTCCTGTAAGACCTGGCTCTACCGCGCAATGACTGCCTCTCTATAGCTGCTTGAACACTTCTCTCAATAATAGCTTGTAAGATTCTCTCAAGGCTGGCATGTATATTTTGCGTATACGAGCCTCCAAACGCGGAAGCTCCCTCTGTAAACACCGCTCCACATCTGCCTCAATCCTGGCTCCTTCCTGTGTGACAGCGGCCTTTTTATCGGTCTCCCTCGCCACTACGTTACTGTTTTCTTCCCCCTTTTCCGCAACCTCAGTGGCTGCCTGCTGAGTAGGAGGGAGGCAAGCATCCTCCTCCATTGCAGATGAAAGCACACACATGGCATGCATCAACGGCGGGTACCTGGCTGCATCGACGAAGAGGACGCCTTCTCGTCTTCCGTGCTCCTCGAGTATTGCTACCGCCCTGCGTTTACATCGTTGCACGTCATGCACCGGGTGCGTGTTCTTCGGCATGTTTTCCGTCGGTATGGACGGAAAACATGCATATTTAACAAACGTTTTAACGTTTGTTAAACGTTAACGGAAAGAAATATATTTAACAGCATATTTAACAGTGTGATGAATTATCATTGATTTGATGATGAATACGGCTATTGGTGCAGAGACTTGATAAAGTGTTTGACCACAAAGCAAACTAAGTGAATAATTATGGTCACAATTGCAAATTTTGTATGCAACAACTGCTTTCATTATTACGACAAGCCGCCTCCTCATATATTCGACACCGTGGATACAGACTGCGGAAGATACCTATGATATGTGTCTTTCACACTGCTGCCAATCTACACCATGGCAATCGCAGCGTATTCAAAAGAATGCCTTGTGCATGTAAGCACGGCACTACTTCTCATCAGCTGGTCCTGCGGCTAGATTCATCCTCGAAAAAGCCAGCACTGAGTGCACGCACCCGTGCGTACGAAGCTTGCGAAAATGTATTGCTAGACGTGTAAGGTCCAGTCGATTTATGACGTAGCACGTATGAAAAAAAATGTAGGATAACAATTTAGCGCGATCAAAATAGGATAGTAGGGAGACGTAGACACCCGATGCGCGCCACAAAAAGAAGACATTCAAAAGAAATTAAATTCTTTGGTTTATGTGCCAGAAGTGCGATCATGAGAAACGCCGTTGTGGGACGACGGTTTAATTTTGACCACTTGGGACGTGCACCCAATGCACGGTAGACGGGCATTTTTCCTTTCGTCCCCATCGAAACGCGGTTGCCGCAGTCACGATTAGTTCTCGCGCTCTCTGGTTGAGCAGCGCGACTCCAAAACCACTACGCCACCATGGCGGTTGGCTTGCGAAATGTTCTACTTAACTCGGAGCTCGGCGCCTGAGTGGTCTGCGAATTACTTTGAAAACGGCAGCATCTCACTGGCGCATCTTTTGTGTTTTGACACATCAGTAGTGTGTCTCAGGCTTGCGAGATGACGAGGACACGTTTGCCATCGTCGAAAAGCAACGCAACCACTCCGATGGGACGTGAGGCGACTTGAGAGTTTGAATCTGCGTACCAGCAGTGGAGCAATCGGCGCTGGTGTCATGAGCGAAAACTCGAGGCTACCTCGTTTGTATGCCGTCGATTATTCGCGAATGCATGTGCGGTGACGCATTTACTATAAACAGAGAGCCGACTAAGACCGCGCGATCACGATTAGTCCCGGCAAGCTCCGATCGTGCCCACTAGCTATCGTTGTCACCAAGTAGCATTTCCCTTTTTTTTTCGAACAAGTTCGCGCAACAAAGTGATAGAATTATTATTCACGATTTCTAGTAGTGTCCCAGTGCTTCGTGCAGTGACAGTATTTTAAAGCAAAGCTTTCTGTTCCTTCGACTTTACCACTGCTGCTTTCTGGTACACCGCGTCAGGGGGCGGTGAAAAGCGTGTGCATACATGACAGGAGCGTGGCAGAGAGGAACGCGAGAAGCTCGCTTGGGACTCTTCACAGCGCCAAATGCGCGCAAAGCCCTCTGGAGCTCCCTGGGCGTCGCCACATTAGCCTCTTGACAGCGGCTGTAATTATCAGTGACCCCCGCAAACGCATCGCAGAAACTGCAGCGCTTACCTTTCTACTAACGTGCAAGTCCAGAGAATGGCTAGAACCGACGCAGTCGCGCAACGAGTGAATAACAGCCTTGCCACTCCTCGCTCGCAGTTCCCATACAAAGGGGGTAGCGAAAGGGTAAGGTAACGCTACGGTAGACACGACAGTGGTTACGGGCAAACAGGATAAATTTAAGTTCAAGGTACGATACGTTTCTGAAAAATAAACACCATGCAAATTTGTCAAGCGGACAACTTAAGCACGGCGATCAAAACGGCGATCAAAGTCGCATCAAAGCGCATCAAAGTCGCATCATATAAGTCGCATCAAAGCGCACCGTAGGGTCTAGGCGACACTACGGAAGCATCAAATCAACGCTTCTGTGCTCGCCGCGGTTTGGCTTTGTGGCTCCAGGTCGCGGGCTTGATCCCGACCGCGGCAGCCGCATTTCGACGGGGGCGAAATGCTAAAAGCGCCAGTGCACTTAGATCTATGGGGCCACGTTAAAGAACACCCCGGTGTCAAAATTAATCGGCAGTCTGCCACTACGGACCCGATTGTGGTTTTGGCACGTACAGCGCCATAATTCAATTAAAGTTTACCATTTCTGCCACGATGCGAGGTGCCGTGCGAGGCAATGACGTTGCTTACTTTCTCGGAGGTAATGAACAATGGCGCCCAGCAACGCCTCAAGCAAGCACATCTCGCTGTGTGTTTTGTGCACTACGCAGACAAACAGCGGTGGTGCACTCGAGGTGATGTTTAACATCAACTCACCACTCTCGTGTCGGACGAAACGTTGAACAATTTATACATTCGCGTTCAACATCCCCGCAAATTATCGCCAATCAAAGCAAACAGCATAGAAAGCTTCGATTACATCCATTCCCACAGTGCGTGGGATGTGTACATTTTTTCTTGTTCGCTGTATTTAAAGGATCAAGCAGGAGCAGCAGTAAATAACATTTATCAGCCCCCATTAATACGGGCCTCTTAAGCCTTGTGGCCCAGCACATTCCTGATGTGCTGCACAAGATGTGGCCACCGAGCGATGAGCCTGGTGCCCATCGGTGGTATACGGTGGAGGAAGCCCCGTCTCACATCAGGTTTGGAGTAAGCACTCATTTTTTTTCATGTAATTTGATGTCTTAAGAGGTTTTCTGACGTCGCAGTGCTTGTGAAACACTGCGGCTTCACTGAGTGGGAGTTTTGCATAAGGTGCAAGCAGCACAACGTTCAGCGCTCATGTTCAGTGTGCTCAGTCTTTGTTTTTCGCGCTGTGTTCACTACAATATGTAATACCAATTAGCCAAGTTTCGCACCAACTTGCTCCTTTGCAGGTGGGGAAGGCGCAGATTGGGAGAAGCGTTTAGAAATATTTTCTAGTGTAGTGATGATTTGCAGAAAGTTATCTCTGTTGTCTCGAATAAACTTCGTAATAGGTTGGTTAAGGCGGATCGTAACAAAAATATAAACGAAATAAAAATGTGGCAGAATACGCGGTTTTGCGCATGCACTGCAATAATCAATTTGGTTAGGATTTCAAACTACTACAAGTTGAATAGTGTTAGTGGTACGCGTTGGTAAGTGGCTGTTTAAAAATATTTAGAAATTAGAGGAAGATTACGGAATCATGGCGATTCCAGTGAAGTTAGGATTTTGTAATAGCGTTATTGAACGAACAATCGCGTCTTTTTTGTAGACTTCGTGGGGGGGGGGGGGGGGGGCACCTTTCTCTTGTGTAGGTGGACAGGCACGCTGTTCCTCGATCAATAACGACGACGACACTGTTTCGATAGAACGTTCAGCCGTTCAGGAACATTTTGGCTTGCGCGCTTCCATTTCAGTATACAGTCGGGTTAATCTAGTCCGTTGGCCACGTCAGACGCTTTCTGGTCTTGCAGAAAGTACGCTTCGAGGATCAAAAACGAAGTGGTGAGGGGCGAAAACGGAGACCAGCGTAGAGACGAGAAGAGACCGCGAACAAGAGCCAGCTCTGAGAAATGAAGAAGGAGTCGTCGCGGTGCTTAACAGGGCGCGAAGCCGCGCACCCGGCGCTGTGCAAGCGAGCTCAATTGAAGCGAACAGAAAAAAAAAAAGAAAGAGCGAGGGACGCGGAGGGGCAGCAGAAGCCGAGCAGCAAGAGCGGCGGCAAAGCCACGTGTCCAAATCCGCGGTTCTCGGGCGACTTTTCGCGCTCGGCCGCCCACCGAAGACGTCGGAGGAGGCCAGGGGTGCACAAAGTTTCTCCTCCGGTCGGGCCCGCTTCCAACTTTTGCCGCCGGTAGCAGCTGGCCGACTAATGAGCTGCACGGGGGCCAGTTGTGCGAGCGCAGGAACCAGCGGCGGTCATTTGCATAATCCTCGCCGGGCACCCCCTCCTCTCCGGTCTGATCGACGGCAGCTGTGTCGAGAGAGCCGGCCCTCGCCGTCCTCGATCGCGCGGACAAGCGCGCGCACAACAGCTCGTTGGTTCCGGATGCAAATGGAGGAGGAGCAGCAGAGCGCGCGTCCGTGTCGGCTACAACAACGCTCGCCTCGTGGCCCACGGCAGCGCGACCCGGTGTGCTGAGTCAGGAATACATTGCACGCTGCGTGAGCTCAACAGGGTGGCTTCACCAGGCGCCGCCTGCTGCTGGCCGCCATGCTCACGACAGGAACTGTCGTCCCTGCACATGAGCTGTGGCTAGACCCTTTTCCACGCCTGTGTTTTCCAGTTCACTGTCCTTTGAGGCATCGCGTGGACATTGAGTAAACAGCGTGCAAGTTGGCACTCGGTCGTGCAAAGGTTAGGCACAGCGAAACTGCCGATACTCAAATCTTACTGGCTGCTACCGCTAGGTATCAGCTTGGTTGCTGCTAGGTCTTAATTTGGTTTAACTTAACTACGCATGCAGGAAGGTATTCTCGAGCGATCATTTTCGGAGGTACCTTCCCTTTCGCGACATTTCGCGTGACCAGCGCTGGTCGCGTCAGCGCCCACGAGCGACAGCGTTCCTAGCATGCCACAAACGCAGGCAAGCTAACCAAGGTTGGCATAGTACCACGAACGCTGCTGCTTGCCGACGCCGAACGCGTTGGAGGCTAGCCGCTCGATCAATCGGCCAGCTTCGCTGTATCTGGAGCTTTGCTTGACCTAGTGCAAGCTTTCGCCTTTTTTTTTCTCCAGGCTCAGCGCGCCGCGGAGAGAAGAGAGGCGGGGGTCGGGATGGGAGGGAGCTTCTGAGGAGGAGACCGCCTGCGCATGCGCCGCGCCGCCCTCCTGATTGCTATAGCTACGGCGCGGCAGTTTCTTGATACGAACCACGAATAACAGCTGCCTTAAAGAGACACTAACGAGAAACAGGAAGTTCAACTGGAATAAAAGAGGGACCTTCAGAAATACATGTAGTTTTCGTTGGGTGCAAAAATATGAGTTGTTAGCGGAGAAATTCGTAAACAAAGACCAAATATATCTTACTCAATTTCTCTCACCCCAGATTCGGCGCTGAAGCAGTGTCGTCATGGATTTTATTGCTCTTGGCGAATCAGAGGGCGCCATGAAACGTTACCGCTTGCGTAAACGGCCGAGGCGCTGGTTGCATCATAGGCTGCATGGCCACTGCCTTTGCGTTCGCTGCGACTTTAGCTTAGGTGTTCTGTGGCCGCGATGGATATCATTGCTGATGCTGAACCTTCCAACGAAGAGCTCGCCAGGGAAGCAGGACTGCATTTCAGCAACTTCAGTGAAACGGAGCTTGAAATGATCCTCCGTGCTCACGCGGTAGGTGTTTTCACGTACGATGGTGGTGAGCCGCCGGCCGCGCCGACGGAAAGCGAAGCCTCGTTTTCGTCGACGGAAAGGCGAGACGCGTCCGGTCCGCCAGGCGACGATGTTCCTCACAGAACAAGCGTAGAAAGTTGCGCGGGAACTCGGTAGGGTTTTTTTCGCGGCTTTTTTTAATGACATTCAGCACTCACCGAGCCGCCAGTTTGCTGCTGCAGGGGCACCAGTAGGGGATTTGATGAAGGCGACATTGAGGGAACAGCTGCTCGAGAAACGACTGGCCTCTGCGGCACGCCAAGAGACTTTCCGGGGGCAGGATTATATACATAATCCGAGGGCAAGAAATGCAGATAGCACACTATCGATTTTTCTGGCTCTTTTACCGTTTTATCATCGGCAGAGTACTGAGCCATTGTGAACGCCGGTGCTCATCGCACAGCATCACATGAAAGGACACAGTCGGGTCAACAATGCCGCTGCCCCTGAGCAAGCGCTTTGCGCTGTTTATACAGACCTCAACACTAGACACACGATTCATTTTCTGTATGTTTCCCGCGAAGTCAACGTTTTTCGAGCCACGCAACACGCAACCAGACACTGCAACACTGTAGAGCGGAACAGGCGCGCGATGATGCACGGAGCAAAATCGAAACTATCTAGACCGCATGTAGCGCCATGCCATTTTATTGCGATAGCAATTATATGGACACTTAAACTGGATTTCTGCCGTCGGCGTCACCGTCGCCGTGAGGTTCCATATAGATAACATCATCGCCGCGCACCGTATGCCCGAGCGGTAGCGTGCGGGGGACGCGCGCTATCGCGGAGAGCGAACGCACGGCCGAAAGCAAACGCGACCGTCGCGCGTGGGGATATGGGAGGGAGGGAGGGAGGGAGCGGGGGGGGGGGGGCACTTCTACTCTGCCAACAACCGCGCTCGTCACTCGCCGGCCGCACTGTCTCTTATCTCCACACGGCTCTGACCTTTTCTATGAGCTATGCATTCGCCGCTCAGTTTCCGTTGAAGCGATAGACCGCACGTACCTTCGCCCGCTGCGGCGTATGTGCGCTTGCTGCCAGCGTTTTGACAGTCGTTGTCTGCGGTCATTCAGTGTGATCTATTTATGTTTGCTTGTGCGCGCTCACACCACGCTTGTTCATTCAGTTAGTAATCGTCGGGCCACATTTTCCAACGCACGCTACACATGCAATGCTGCCCGGATCGGTAGTGCAGCGCTACAGGTGTGTCCCTTCGCACGCGCTGCCCACGGGAAGCGCTTCTCATCAACACCACCGTTTCACACGCGCCTTCTCGTGGTCATCGAGTCTCTCTTCATGTCGGTCTACTTACGCCGCAGCACACCTGCTTACTTAATCAGCTCATGTTTACTACAATTCATATTGCTACCAAAGCCGCTCACCTTACTTCGTGTCACATTGCTGTGTTGCTATCGCATTCATTGCTTCGCCCTTAGGGCGAAACTGTGACTTTTTTTCTTATTATTTATATAAATTAGCGCTAAACTTGTACTTCCTCGCTTCAAACGGTTTAAAAAGTTGGAAAATGCTGTTTATGTACGTTTAAGGTGTATTTCATTTTGCGATAAATCGCTCTCGACCAATCGTGACCAGGCTACGTTTGTGATCTCCGACGTCACGAACGTGTAGTGCGGGAAATTCGAAGGGGTGTCAGCACCTATCCTTCAGTTTTTCGCTATTTTCTCGCTTATTAAACCTCTGTTCGCAGTAAGAATGGTATGACTGTGATCGTGAAAGGATAATCTACCATTAAAGCTCAACTTCCGGTGTCTGTTTAGTGTCCCTTTAAACACTCTCGCTTATAAAGATGAGGCGATGAAAATGATAAATGAGACGAACAAGTACAACGTGTTTTCAAAGTGTCAGCAATCGATAAATGTTCATTGAAATTTCGCTTCAGTCTAGAAACCTCAATGGCACGTTACTCCGATGGATACCGTAGCAGCGCATCTGGCGTCAGTAGACTGGGCTGCCTCTTGCGGTTAGCCTAGAGAACGAGTGGGGGTGGCTGATCAGCTACGACGCGAGCACTGTGCAACAACTCCGGCCGCTGTTTTGTAGCGATGCCTTTTTCGACGCTAATGCCTTTCGTCGCTTTTGCTTTCGAAAGTGGCTGCATTCGACGCTTCGGCCGGGCCGAGGCGTCGCTTGACCACTCACAAACGCAGAAAGCGCCCAAAGGCATTAGCACCGGGAAAATTGGAAAGATTTTAAGTACGCTAGAAACAGGCACAAAGGAGCAAAGGAGGACGAAAAAGACAACACGTGCGCCGACTCACAACTAACTTTTAATGGGTGAAAGACGACATATATACAGTGAGGGTAACAACACAACATGATCTGATTGGCAAGACATGGTCACATGTACGCTTCAATCACAATCTCGCGCCTAGATATTGCACTTCACAATCTGCAAGCGCCACCGACGGATCACTGATGCATCCACGTGTTTTCTTAATTGCAGAAGCCTCGAAGATCTCCCAAGGTAAATATACCTGGGAGCGAAGCTTCCATAGAAGCCCATACGTTCAAAACATGGCGGCTTATCGGTGGTTCATGGGGCTTAGCGCCATCTGTGTGAGGAGGGAACACTTCCGCCGGAAGAAAAAATAATTTGACGTCACATCCGCTAAAAACAGAAGTGACGTCATTTTGTTCTCATAGGCGCGAAATTTGTTTTCGGAGGCCTGCAATTACAGCTGTATATTCAAATTCCCCGCCATTCGACTTGACGGGCATTCCGAGCTTTCAGCGCGGAAAGTGTTGCAGGAAAAGGTCAGCCGTACGGGTGTCGAAATCGCATCGCTGCACAGAACATACTTTCTTTGGAGGCCGACGAACGCTTCGGGCGTAGATTGCGTAGAGTGCTCGTCCTTTCGTCGGACGCCAAGCCCGTCGGCCAGCGCTGTCGCACGAAAACAACTGAAGTAAACAAGTATCTGACGGTAACAACTCACTACTTTTGACTGCACAGGTTAAGAGACAATAAAACTACCCGCGTCACCTAATTCAGACAAACGTCACACAGCATGTGAGGGGGGCGTACTGTAACAGGTGAACTTTACGAGCGCGCCATTCCACGCACTCCAAGAGCTGCATTGCATTGCAGGTGATAGCGGCGTCAACGCCCGCCGCTATCAATGGGCGCTCTCACGGTAGGCGCAGAAAAAAGGTATTTATTGATAATGATCAAGTAAAATAGAGGTGTATCTGCTTTTGTCTCCATGCGTATATAAAATGGATTAGGAATTTTATTTTTGTTGAATGAATATAAATGCGTCTCGCTTTAATCAAAAAGCGCTTTTTTTCTTTCCCAGCGTTTATTCCCTTCAAACATAGTCGCGCTTCAATCGCTTCTCCCACAACCAACCTTGCTGATGTCGGTGACAATTTGTTCTGAACCGCTTTTCGCCCGAAGCTTCGCGACCTATGTGGATCGACCTTGGATCTCCCGCGTGATGCGGTCCTTATGGCGATAAAAAATATTAGTTTTTTTTTCAGCAATGGTCGGCACGCCTTGTTTGTCTCCTTTTCACAGTCCCTGCAGTGCTTCACTGCGTGAGAATAGCCATCAGAAAAGCAGTTCATGGAATGCTCCTTTAAACGAATATTAATGCAGCGGCTCGTTTGTGCAGTATACACCCACCCACAAGCGAAAGGGAATTCATATACTACAGCGCGAACGCAGGGAACGTACTCAGGCTTTTTGTGGCAATATGGCAAACAAAAGGGCGATTGCTAGGTGACCTGTCAATTTTATTCATTACCCGTGCACACAAACGTGCCATTTTCTGAGGGGCGGAGAACGCAATGTTCACACCGTAGCGTTGCGTAACGTTCTTGATATTGTGTGACACCTTATGCTGGTAAGGGATCACAGCATAAAGTCTACGCTCCTGGTCGTAATCTTGAGATGAAGCAGTAAGACCACACTTAATCCTGATTATTTTTCACAGACTGCTGCGATTACATAGCTCGGATACCCTGCAGTAGTCAACATTGTTACTTGGTGTTCAACGCTATCTGTTACCACGTGGGCGCAAGATTTTCGTAGAGCAGAACTAATGCTGGACAGAACAATGCCATTTTTTACGGTTTTGGAGTGTGCCGAAGAAAAGCTTAGGGGCATTTTTAAGGACCGCGTTCTTGAGGCTCAAAAAGTGTTTACTAAATCAGGGATCGCTCAATTCCACCGTTGAACTACCCCATGACAATGAACTACAGTTTTTAGACATTCGCCTGGGTTTTGATGTGTCCCATATTTGCTGCTTTTTTCGACCTCGGTCTTTAAAAATGCCCCTATGCTTTTCTTCGGCACACTTCAAAACCGTAAAAAATGGCATTGTTCTGTCCAGCATTAGTTCTGCTCTACGAAAATCTTGCGCCCACGTGGTAACAGATAGCGTTGAACACCAAGTAACAATGTTGACTACTGCAGGGTATTCCGAGCTCTGTAATAGCAGCAGTCTGAAAAATTAATCAAGAAGATTAAGTGTGGTGTTACTGCTTCATCTCAAGATAACGACCAGGAGCGTGCTGTGATCCCTTACCAGCATAAGGTGTCACACAATATCAAGAACGTTACGCAACGCTACGGTGTGAACATTGCGTTCTCCGCCCCTCAAAAAATGGCACGTTTGTGTGCACGGGTAATGAATAAAATTGACAGGTCACCTAGCAATAGCCCTTTTGTTTGCCATATTGCCACAAAAAGCCTGAGTACGTTCCCTGCGTTCGCGCTGTAGTATATGAATTCCCTTTCGCTTGTGGGTGGGTGTATACTGCACAAACGAGCCGCTGCATTAATATTCGTTTAAAGGAGCATTCCATGAACTGCTTTTCTGATGGCTATTCTCACGTAGTGAAGCACTGCAGGGACTGTGAAAAGGAGACAAACAAGGCGTGGCGACCACTGCTGAAAAAAAAAACTAAGATTTTTTATCGCCATAAGGACCGCATCACGCGGGAGATCTTCGAGGCTTCTACAGTTAAGAAAACACGCGGATGCATCAGTGATCCGTCGGTGGCACTTGCAGATTGTGAAGTGAAATATCTAGGCGCGAGATTATGATTGAAGCGTACATGTGACCATGTCTTGCCAATCAGATCATGTTGTGTTGTTATCCTCACTGTATATATGTCGTCTTTCACCCATTAAAAGTCAGTTGTGAGTCGGCGCACGTGTTGTCTTTTTCGTCCTCCTTTGCTCCTATGTCCCTGTTTCTAGCGCACTTAAAATCTCTCCAATATGAACCTCAACCAACTAGCCCAACTTGGTGCACTACCCCATCGGGAAAAGCATTACTACAAAATAGCTGCTCTGATAAATGGCGACTTGGTCGAAACGCACTTGGTCGAAGAGCAACGCCGTAGAACAGGACAAAACGAGAGAGCCGCGTTGAGTGTGCTGTCTCTTCTCCTGTTTTAAACGCAGTTTTGCCCAAGCACGCGCAGCCAGCTCAATTTGGCAATCTGATGACATGTCCTTCTATTTCTGAACGTAGCAATATCTTGAAAGTGACTCGCGTAGCCTTATGATATTCAGTCCATTTGGTTGCCATTTTTTCATAAAGCGGCATTAGCGAGTTGTTGCACGAGGAGCTCTGTAGCCTGCGGCTGTGACGTGGGTGGTGCGCTCGCTCTAACAGCTCGTGTCGCTGCTTATCCGGTACATGAACGATGATGCACGTCCACCAGATGGCATGTTGGTGTGACGATGAAGAACACGGTAGCAAAATATGTCAATCACTAACTCTTTATTGCACTGAATGTGGGCCCAAAAAAGAAGTTAGGCTGAAAGCAGAGCTATAGCAGTGAACACAGTCGCCAAGCATCGAAAATTTCAAGGGTGGATAAAATGTGCTGACTACTTTTGCATGACTCATGGAGCCTTCCAGCTCAGTCGCTGGTGCGCGCATAAGTTCTAGAATATACACCACTATTTTAGCCGTGCGTACAATCTGATTACATAAAGCTGAGCAAACAAGCAACTGCTAGAACCAGCGATTACATTAGAGAAACGTTCGATACGGAAAGGCGCGCCTTGCACTCAGCGATAACTGGAACATTTGTCAATGCTTCTTTTTGGCCGAGTTGGTACATCTTGAAACTTTGGGTAACATCGCAAACAGACGACCACAAGAAGGGAGACACGTACACACAGGGCGCCGACTAACAACTGGTTTTATTGTGAAGGATAGCCTTCACAATAAAACCAGTTGTTCGTCAGCGTCTGTGTGTACGTCTCTCCCTTCTTGTGGTCGTCTGTTTGCGACGTTACCCAAAATGGAACATTTGTAAGCCGGTAAAATGCGGTTACCGGATAAAGATAACAAACCACGCTTGCCAATATTATGGTTAATCCCGCACAATTACACATCTGAAAACTTCGAAAGCTATTTGAAAAATACTCGTTGTACGAATACTGATTATTCGATTCTAAGAGCAAGTTGAATAGGGCAGTATGCGATTCGCTATTAGAATGGTTCGTATATGCGTCCCTCCTAGTGGCCAGTAGTCGGAAGATGGAATATCACTGTACAGCCAAGTTTCAGAAATCCCAATAAATGACGAGGAAGACAAAGCAGCATTATAGCTCTCTCGTCTTTCGTAATGTGGGTGTTTTATTGCACATGCCGCGAGCGTTCTGTTATAATGAGTCCAAATACTGTCAACGTCAACGCTAAACAATAAGTATAACGTATGTCGCCATGTAGCACTCCACGGAATAGCTCGAACACGTTGACGACACTGACGGGCCGTTCCAGCACTGATCGAAGTCATATGTTAAATGGGCATGTGAAAAGACGAACGCTTCATTCTTCGATTCTAGCAGGGCAGGGCATAAATGTTGTTCGAGTGTAGGTACTCGTTTAGGAAAGCGAAAAAATTTTACTTCAATTCATATTGCATGTCCAGAGCCGGACAGCTGTTTCAGGGCTAAACTTGGAAAACAAAACTTCACCGACGATTACGATATTTCATAACGTGAAATTTGAGCGCAGCTTTATAGGTGTTCTCATTTCGCGATATATTGGCTGGCGCCGACAATCTGTCTTGTGTGGCACATTGCACACGGAGCGAATTGTGGTGCGACTGCCTCGCTAATCGGGAGATCGCGAGAGGCAGCGCGTGGGCGACGTGTGGGCGTGGTTCACAGCAGCCGCCGCAGACAGGCATCCGCTCATGCAGTGCTTTATTTCCATATATGGTATCGTTGAACCCGCTCGCCGCATGCCAACAGACGACGGCGCGCTACTCTGGCGCCATGTCGTGGCGGTCGTCGCCGCAGAGGCTTTGCTTCCCACGCTTTCGCCATACCACCGCTTTCCCCCTCGCGCTCTCTTCGCTATCGCCGTCTTCCATCGCCCGCTACACTCCGCGTTCACCCTTTCATTATGCACTGGGCTCGGTCGCTCGGTTACGCCGAGGGACAACGCCGACAGTCAACGCAGGATCGGGCGCCCATGAGCTGCTCTCCAAAGGCGCAACCGCATGCACGCGATTTTCGAGCGGCAGGCGATTGCGACGACCGACATGTTTTGCCGTCACGGAGAGCGATCCGTCGCTTGTCGCGTCGCTGATTTTTGGCCAGCCAAAAGGTATCGCTTGTCCCCCGGAAGTCAGCGGGGCGAAATCCGCTGGGGACAGCGGCTGCGCAAAAACATGGCAGCACCCTGGTCCGCTCGCGTCTATCTGAATTCGGTCTTGAAACTTGCTTTCTGCCATGACAGCAAAAAATAAATAGTAAAATCAGTCATCGCTTTGTCGCATCTCAACCTGAGGACAGAGTATCGGCGCTGTCTTGTTGTTATTATTGAGGTCGGTTGCTTGTTTTGGCGCTCTTAGGCCTGAGACGCCACCGAGAGCCGCGAAAGTGTTTTAAGTTTTGCTCACCAGATGGCGCCACGGCATTTTACGCTGGCACAGAGCACTGTGGGGCCACAATAAGTATGAGGTGGTGCGTGGAATCTGGAAAGGAGTAATGGTGCCAGCGCTAACATTCGCAAATGCCATTATATGCTTAAAAACGGATATATTGGCGGGTTTGGAATTTAACCAAAGATCAGTAGGCCGGTTGGCTTTGGGAGCACACGGTAATACGACAAATGAGGCAGTGCATGGTGACATGGGTTGGGCCTCTTTTGAAGTCAGAGAAGCACAAAGCAAAATTAGTTTTGAAGAAAGGCTCAGGAACATGGATGAAAATAAATGGGCGGCTAAAGGGCACAAGTATCTCTACATGAAAAGCGTGGACACAGAATGGAGGAAGAGGTCAAGGAAGTTGGCAACCAAGTACAGGATAATCGAAACTGTAAATAGACAACCAGGAGTCATCAGAAAGAAAGTGAGAGAAATAGAGACCGTGAATTGGATGCAAAGAATGGAAACGAAAAGGACAATGGAGATTTACAAGAATGAGAAGAAAGAAATTAGAAGGGAAAATCTGTACGCTAACACAAAGGGCAGTGCCTTGCTATTTGAGGCTCGAGCCGGTTGCCTAAGGACGAAAACATATCGGAACCAATATTCGGAACTAGATGAGACATGTGTATGCTGCAGTAAAGATCCAGAGACCACTCAGCACATCCTGATGGAATGCGACGGGATCCACCCAGCGAGAACTGTAGGTAACGTGCAACTCCCAGAAGCGCTTAGGTTTAAAGTGGAAGGAAAACAGATCAGCCGTAGAGATCAGCAAGAGACGATTAGAGTACCGGTGGAAAAAAAGCAGGGAAAAGATGGATACGACCTGATCTCTTAAAATCATAGGCAGCGGTACAAGGTCAATTTTTGAAAAATAAAAATAATGAGAGGTATACAAAACTGCTAGATAAAGAACATGTACAGTATACCTGATTAAATCAAGCAGGCTAGGTGACTATTTGTCGCCGCCCCGTTTCAAAGGGGATGCCAATAAATCATCATCATCATCATCATCATCTGGCGCCACGGTATCCACCTAAGGAGCCTGATTGTTTTGTTAACGCTCCTTGTAGCCACCATAGCCACGCGATGGAATTCCACTGGGGATGATAATATTTTAAAGCTAGGTCTAGATAAAACGTTGACCTCTTGGTTCGTTTGAGATTTCTTTACGAGCGCATGATAGCATTTATTAGCACAACAATGCCAATCTGTCGCTACTCTTTTCCGCGATGTCGCATTCGTGTGGTTGCTCCACGCCGCGACAGCACGACAGGGTGTGCGTGTCGCGTCGCTTGTCGCTGTCGCTTGAACGCCGTGGGCATGTGGTTACTGCTTAAAATGTGCTCTCGTCGCGGCACCCGTTTGAAATACAAAGTCGTCAGTGCCCCGACTAAAGTGTGGCTTTTGCTCTTTACCGTTTCGCCTGCTTTTCCCACGGAAAATATTCTGTATTCTGTGGATGGTGGAGTGTTGCTGATGACAGGCAGGAACATGGCAAGGTCCAAGTTTTCTGGTGATCGTGCGCGGAATGCGAAACATGATACTGCTAAGAAGTTCGGGGCACGTGAGGATACCGTGAAAGAGCTTGAAAAGAAACACAAGGTCAGCTCGATTACGTCGGCAGCGAAGTAAGCGCATTGACACTACTCTAACAGTGCTAGAACAAGGTCCAGTGTCTCTTCGAAGAAGCAGAGTGCGCTGCTCATGCATGAAGAGGACGAGGATTCAGAAGCTCGAGGCTTGCGCTGTTTTTCTGCCACTGTCAGTTCGTTTAATGCGACTGTGTCTGCGGATCCAAAACGCCTCATTATATTAGAAACGTTTTCTGGACTCGATCTATTATGTCACTGTTTGATCTGGGATTGTTTAGTCATGCAGAACTATCAATAGTACTATCGATACTATCGATAGTTGAGTCACTATCAAACTATTGATGGTAGAAAAAGCTATCGATAGCGCTATCGATAATAATTTTGATAGTACTATCGACAGTATGAAATCAACCGCGCGAACTCATTGCGGCATAAACTTGGTTCCCGACTGTCTGGTATATGGTGGTGGTGGTAACTATGACAGCACTCTTCATTATCGCAGTTTACCCTTCACCAAGCTCTACAGGTGTACGCTAGTACAGTTGCTGGATAAAGTGCTAGTGTCGCAAATGTCCTTCTTGAGCTGGCAACAGTGACCCGAGACGCACCGTTTGACGCGCCTGCTTCTGAGCTGAATTCGAGTGGAATTCTTACTCCAGCACGTATGCTTGTTGGGTTTCAAGGCCAGCGATTGAACTGAATCGAAGCTGCATAGACATCAAATTAAGGAACGAGCACATTGTCCTTGACACAGCAGTTGCGCACTATGATTTGTTCCGCAGCAAACCACTCCAGCGCTCTAAACAAGTCTGCTCACGAATGTACTATGTACCAAAAACATTTACGGACCACGAGATCTCAGAAAACGCTAAATATCCGAGCAGCCTTTAAAAATAGCCAGTAAAACCGTACATCACAATGTTGTTCGCATACACCAGTACAGGTTGGAAATAGGAATACAAGGCTGCATTTTGAGGCTGCCGGGATATTCAGCTTTTTGTCAAATCCCTTGTTCCGTAAACTTTTTTGGCCGATAGTACATACGTACATACAAGGACGTACAACGACTACCGATTGTATTATCGATAGTAATACAGACTGTACAATTGTTGGTAACACTATCGATTGCACTACCAATAGTACTGTCGATTGTTTACCGACAGTAATAATATCGATAGTCTTTTTACACTAACCATAGTTTTAAAAAACCATCGATATAGTCAATTTACCGATAATATTGCATTACTGCCACATAGACTGCTCATTCCGGCGCTTAAGGGATTCATCATGGACGGCTTCTTCAGCGCAAACGTCAAACGAGGCATGCGAATTATGCCTCCTCTTGTTGCAGGCAATGGGCGTTTGTGAGGTGTTCAGTCAGATCAGCAGACAAGGTTTCAAGCGAGAGCCTGGACACAAAAATGGCTCTTGGTCGCGGGGCGCCTTTCGCCACAAATATTTCCTTGCTCTATAGTAGTAGTAGTAGTAGTAGTAGTAGTAGTAGTAATAATAATAATAATAATAATAATAATAATAATAATAATAATAATAATAATAATAATAATAATAATAATAATAATAATTTTCTTAACAAATCTTCGAAGTACAATTAGAAAAATCAGGTTCGCCTAAGCCATCACAGTGGCTTGTCACGCGAAACCCGACAGTCAGCAACAAGACTCAGCCACAAAAACTATTTTAAAAAAAAGAAAGAAAGAAAGAAAGAAAAAAAGTGACACTGAAATCTAGGCTATTTGCGGACGATGAAATACAAGTCACAAAACAGACAGTAACCGATGACTCGTTTCATAATGACGCATATAAAAAGATATCACGCCTAGTATCATTCCACGTATAATTCCTTTAGGTTCTTGCGAATATCGCGTATAGATTCACAGGACTTAATTTCAGAGGAAAGAGCATTGAATATGTCCGGAACATAATAAGCTCGGATATATCTGCCAAATCTGGTACGCGTGGGAGGAACTGAAAAAGTGCGTGTTTGACGTAAACGACGGCAAAACACTGTGGGGCTTTAAATGTATCTGTCCAAAAATGTTTGAGTACCACTGTCTGACCAAAAAGTGATCGTAACTTAGGTAATCTTAGAATCCGAAAAAGGTTCACATCTTGTGGGCCGCATACATCATAAGTAACAATTTTTAACATACATTTTAATGGCCTATATATACGTTGATGCCATATACCAGAGCAATGAACAAATGTTGTAATTCCATACCTGAGCACACTGTAGGCTAACGAGTGAACCAAAAGTTTCCTGACAGACAGAGGTAAAACCACCTTGATACGATAGAATAAACAGACGATTTTACGGAGTTTGGTGCATATGTAAGATTATTGAATCGAAACCATATGCCCAAATACTTTACTGAATCAGAAAAAAAAATATTGGAGGACCAGAACAATGGACACATACAGACGTTTGCAAGTAAAGTGAATAAGAAAGTGAGACACTCTTGAGTGGGTTATGGAAGCAAACCAACATTGATTTAGAGTGGTTAATGTCAATTACATTTATATCAAGCTAGTACAATAAGTTTTCAACGTCATTCTTAAGCATTGAGAATGCATTAGAAAAATTTGCGTGTGTGGCTACAAGTGTAGTATCATCTGCATACTGGAATAATTTGCAAGTGGATAGCATTGGACATGTCCTTAACGTACACAATCAAAAGTAAGGTAGACAATATGGAACCTTGTGGCACACCGGCCCTCACAAAAATGCGGGAGCTGTAAATGTTTGAAATGGAAACAAGCTGCGAACGATCTGTAAGGAAATTCTTCAACAACCGAAAAAAAGAACCTTTAAAACCTAAATTGTCGAGTTTATCTATCAATATAGCGTGTCACACCATGTCAGACGCTTTTGCGACATCTAAAAAAAGTGCGCAAGATACAAGATTTCTTTCAAGTGAAGAAAATAAAAGGTAACTTATTTCTTCTAATAAAGCCTGAGTGCCCCTTTTTTTCAACAAAACCGTATTGACATTCAGAAATCCCTCCTGATTTGCAAATAAAACTATTCATTACTAAGAATGTATGTTTTTCTAGAACTTATGCTAAGCTAGGCAAAATGGAAATGGGGCGATAATTATGCCCACATTAAGCATGACCACCTTTAAGAAGTGGTCGAACTACGGCTGTTTTTAACTGCGTAGGAATGCTTCCGCTTGCAATTATCCCGTTTAGGATTTCTAACAGTACATGCTTCAGAACACCAAAGTTCCTGAAAAGATCCAATATGCGAATTTTATCAATTCCTGGTGATCGATGCCGGCCGAAGCTGCCTAGTAAAGAGGAAAGCTCTTCTTCGGCGATAGTGGAAACGAAAGCGGACTCGATTACCGAAGTAGTGGTGGTAGCAGTGTGACACGATTTCTTAGACACTGCAGAAAACTGAGCGAAAATTGGTTAAAGTTGTTAACGACTGTTGCTAAATCTGAAACAAAATTGTTCTCAATATTATTAGCCGGATTAGAAGATAAACCCCTCAATTCGTTTATCAGAGACCATGTTTTCTTAGCGTTATTACGAGATTGATAAAAGCGGTTCCTGTTGTGCGAACGTTTGGCCGCACGAATGAGGGCATTTAGTTTATTTCGAGAAGTTTTGAACTGTGAACGTAGAACGCTGTCACTGCGTGTATGTCTGCAGTGTTGCAATAGTATATCTTTTTCTTTGATAGCGGATAATATCATACCTTTCATCCAGGGCTGATTCGAGCGGCGCTGGCGAAGGTAAACTTTCGTTTCACTGGATTTGTAAATAATGTCCATCGAACGTGAAAATTGCGTGTATAGTTCGGATCTATCACTAGTTTTAAGCACACCTGAGCAGTCGAACAAGGCGACCAGTTTATCAAAAATAGCGCTATCAGTAACAGAATGGCAAGTGTTCTGTCTAGAATAGGACGATGACCGAGAAGGAAAGCGCAATCGCAACTGACAAGCTATAAAGTAATGGTCAGCAACTTCTTGCTGTAACACTGCACCATGAACTGAAGCAAGTGATCAATGCAAGGTTTGACTAAATTATAAAGAAGTAATTATTCACTAGTTGGAATGTCAATAATATTTGCAAGGCCATATTTTATATAATAATATTAATAATATAGTTTATTGCACAAATGAGTACAGAGTATAAGAAATAAGCCTGTCAAAGCTACCAGTGGCTTGAGGGACTTGGCCTGGCAACATCATGAGGCACTTGGCCTGGCAGCATCAGCGAACGAGCGTGCAATATTTACTTCAGCATCGACATCGACAAGCTACTGCAGGAGTTAGGAACAGTTAGGAAGCTTAACACGTACAAGGAGCAAATCATGGAGCAAGAATCAACAATCGACAGACACCAAGAAGATAAAAAGTACACGTTTCAGAAATGATGACCAGTATATTTGCCCACGGCCGGGCTCGACTGGCGCGCGCTCGCTTCTTACGTAAAGAAAAAAAAACAGCGTGATAGAGATGAGGACAAAAAGAAGACAGGTACAACAGACAGGCGCTAACTTCCAACTACAATTTTATTTGAAGAAGCAAGGGTTATATACATGAAAATGAATTGCACCAGCGTGACGTCATGGAACCTTCATGGGGACACGTCAAAAGGATGTACAGAATAATGAAGTCTGAGAAGTGGCGGCAAGTACGAAGGTACAACGACTGGCTATGGGTTCTGTGCAATGAACGAAAGGATCAGGACGCGGGCGGACGATAGTTTGCTCGGTCTGAGAGGGTTGCAAAACAAGTAACAGAATTTCTGTGGCAGGGTTCAAGATTGGGCCAAGTGAAATCGGCGAAATATTCAGTCAGCTGGAGTCGCAGTCCTGGGAAATGTTGATCTACCAGACGACATGAGGATTTTGCTTCAAAAAGGTCCTAACTTCAGCTTTGAACCACCTGCTAAGAAGCATCAGTTGCTCACTACGGTACGGCGAGTGGGAGAATGTGCTGGTGAGGCAGAGCGGGACCGAGCTACCAGTGACGCAGTGGACACCCTGCTGCGGACCGTGAGTTGAAAAACTGCCCCTAACCCTCCCTACAAGACGATAACTGGCTTCTTGCGGCAGAATGACCTCATGGCTGTGCAAGCAGACAAGGAAGATGACTTCGTTATGCTCTCCAAGGATGCTTATCGAGAGAAGGCTATCAGGGCCATTGAGAATTTCAAGGAAGTATAATTCAACCAGAAGAAGCAAAAAGCCATCGCGATCAAGATGATTGAGAACTTCAACCTGGACCCTCTTCGGAAGGCGACAAACAAAGCTGAGGTGGGCGTTTTGGAATTCTTTTTCTCCGGAAAGACCCACAAGCCCGAATGGCCCTTTCGGGCAATAGTCTCCGAGAAGAAGACTTGGCAGATGCAAGTAGGGCACTACCTCAAGCGCCATTTGTGCCACTTGCCCCTAGCTGATCCTTACCTTGTACGGAGCTCAATTGAAGTTGTGCAGACATTAGAAAGAGGGACATGGAACGGTGTGTACGCGTTTTCACTGGACGTGGAATACTTATATTATGCGATTCCTCATGAGGGCGTACTCCGTGCAATTAGGAACAAGACCGAAGACCTTGGTGAAATTAGGTTCAGTTGTCTAACTGGAGTGAACAGTGACTCGTTTCTAGAACTTTTGAACTTTTACCTTCAATCCACCGTCGTTAGTTACGATAATCAGCAGTATGTACCATACCAGGGTATTTGCATTGGATCGTCGCTCGCTCCCATTCTGTCGAATATTTTTCTTAGCACCTTTGACAAATGTGTAGATAGCGTTCTGGATCAGTCGTGTGCTCCTACCATACTAAGGTACATCGACGACTACCTGGTGGTTATTAACAAGGTGCCACAGTCAAGGCTAGATGACACAGTAGCAAAGGTAACACCTTTAGAAACGTGTCGGAGGCTCTAAACTTCACGTGTGAGCGGCCAACTGACAATTGCATTTGTTTCTTGGATTTGAAGCTCACGTTAATGAACACGCACGTTTGTTGGGAATACCAGCCAAGGTTGAGGAAGCAGTTGATATCGTATGACAATGCCCACTCCAAATTAATAAATAGAGGAGTTACAATGACGTGTCTAAAGGAAGCGTTAAATAAATCTTGGATTTACAAAGTAGAAAGCAGCTTTAAGAACCAGGTTACAAGGCTGAGCCAAGCCGGTTTCCCGTCTTATTTGGTTAATAGCGTCTGTGATAAGCTTCTTCAAAAGATTAGACATGTAAGAGAGGGATTGAACAAAGAAAAAACAGCTGACAGGAGGAGGGTACACGTAATCCCATACTGGCACAGGGTGTCCCACAACCTCAAGAAGGTTGCGCAGAGGCACAATGCTAATCTTGTCTTTAGTGCGCCATGCAAACTGGCCAAAATATGCCCGATGGTGACCAAAGAAAAACCTGACCCCGGCCCTAAGAAACATGCTGCGCAATACACGCGTTGCACTAGAAATGTTGTCTATGAAATCCCTCTAAGCTGCAAACAGGTATATCTTGGGCAAACGGGGCGATGTTACAATGAAAGGGCGTGAGAGCACAACTGGGCCGTTAATAACAATGCGAGAGGACATTTGGTTGAACATTGTAAACGTCACAAATGCAGTCCGAATCTTTATGACACCTAGTTTCTGGCACGTTCAGGAGATAGACTAGAAAGGGAGATATTAGAAGCTTTTTACATTGCGAGGGCCGAGGGCACGTGCATTAGCTGCCCGTCAGTGGCACTTGCCGACAAAGAGATTGCCTTTTTGATGCGATTGGGAGTTCATGACGTCACGGTGGTGCAAATCATTTGCTGGAAGGTGGGGTCGGGCGCGCTTCTTACCTCATCGTGCATTCAAGAACAAGTCGCCTAATTGTAGAGGACGCGTAAACGGTTCATCTAGGCTTCTTATAAATGCATGCAGTGTAACTGTATTAATACATCGAGCTTCTTTAAATTCACTGGGGAACATGGAGATGCATGTGCCGGGAGAACAGCTCTCCGCCATCAAACGCATATACACATTGAGGAAGGAAAATACATATTGCTCGTATGCACTCGTATGAGGATGGCCCGAGTTGTGCCTGTTTTTAAAAAAGGTGATCGCTTTGAGGTAGAAAACTACCGACCTCTATCTTTAGCATCATCATGCTGCAAATTAATGGAACCAGTCATCGAAACTAGTATTAATGAATTTTTATTTAGATCGCAACAACATTTTGACAGATTTCCAACATGGCTTCCGTAAAGGATTTTCCTCAGTAACTCAGCTACTTTCAGTTGTACACTCTTTTGCAAGAACTCTTGACATTAACGGCCATATCGATGCGATATTTCTCAGTAAAGCATTTGACAAGGTTCCTCACCATAGCCTAATTCAAAAACTAAAATCCACTGGCCTTCCGACCATTTTCATCTCATGGATACAAGATTATTTGACTAACCGCGAACAACAAGTTGCGATTGGTCTACGCCATTCGGGCTGTCTACCAGTGTCATCAGGTGTGCCACAAGGAAGCGTTCTGGGGTCACTACTTTTCTTAGTATATATTAGCGACATTATTGCGTAAGTTTGCCTGGGTGTACAAATCCGATTGTACGCAGGTGATTGTGTTTTATACCATGAAATTATTAATGCTAACGATCAATGTGACTTACAAAATAGCCTTACCAATATTGGACAATGGTGCAAGCAGCGGGACATGAATTTGAATACGGAGAAAAGCGTTTTTCTTCGAGTAACTAACAAGAAAAACACACTAGCATATGCGTAGAAACTCGACTCATCACTATTACGACAAATAACATCCGTAAAGTACTTAGTTGTAACAAGTTCTAATAGCCTCACTTGGAACACTCATTATCTGACGTAGGAGAAAGATAGACAACATCTGTTCACTCGCGTTCCGTAAGCTGCCGTATCTCAGGCATAAGCTTTGTAACGCTCCCGCTAACGCTAAGCTATTAAGCTATAATACTCTAATTAGGCCGAAGCTCGAGTGCGCTCGCATAATTTGGGACCCATATACCAAATCTAATATAAAGAAGCTCGAAAGCATACAACGAAAAGCAGTCCGATTCATATATTCGAAATTTCTACCTACTGACTCCCCGTCAGATTTGATGCACGCCCACGGCATCGATCATCTTCAGTTGAGACCGCGAAATTCTCGTTTAAATTTTCTTTCATTACTTCGCAACAATGAACTCAGACTGGACCCTTTCCCCAACGCCAGCAAGAAATGTACGATTATATCACAAAGATTTATTATCACCGCTTTTTGCACGGACTGATCTGTACAAATTCTCCTTTTTTCCACGCACCATAAATGACTGAAATTCATTAACTGTATCTAGCCTACCCCATTGAATCTATCATACGTTTGTGTTACAATCTTTCCATGATACTATATTGTATACTTATCTGTTATATTACTGTATTGCTATATATCTATGTTGTTGCATAGTTAATATATTATCTTGTTTTGCTGAGATTCTGCCCTTGTATAACTGTGCCCTTCCTGCCTGGACCTAACCATGGTCTGCAGTATGTACATAAATAAAAAAATAAAATAAAAAATACCCCTGTCACATGGCACATGTAATGTCATTTGCAGTAAATGACAGTAAATGCAGTAAATGACGAATGTCATTACAGTCATGCTAGCCACCATAGTTTTGCGTTTCCAGTCTACACGGGTAAACAAAATGGCATTCGCAATCGATGGCAATGTTTATCGGCAGGCTGCGATGATAACGAGACCTTACAAATCGTGCTTCTTGTTTACATATTTTCACTATCTTGTTGGCAAGACAATGGTAAACATTGGATGGTTATTTGAGAATGTATTACACTTCGTTTTATCGATTTTGTAATTTTTTGCCAAGCCCCCGTCGTCGAGATTACACAAGTTGCGCGTGAATGTCGGGAAACTCATTCAATGGGCGAATGCCATTAGCTGTGAATGTCATTCACTATGCCGGTGTAGAAGAAACAAAAATGGCATTCACACTTAATCTCATTCGCTGCGAATAACATTACACCTGCCGTGTGACAAGGGTATTACAATGGTTGCCATGCTTTCAGGTGAAAACTCTTGCGGACACAGTAGCTCACAAATGTGTCTTATTCGCAATTACAATCTAAAGTGTTTTCTTGGCGGCTTGTTACATAGGCCGAAGGCTTTTCGCTTTCGTCAGTCAGTTGGTTTGAGTTATTTACAACGAGTATTTTCAGAAACTTCTCGGCAATTAGATTTGCGGATCGTCTCACATGGCTGTCGTCAACACCTTCAGGGCAGCTCAAGATGGGAGCGCGTTGTCAATAGGGCTGGACTGCTCTTCCTGCGTGGCAGGTGTTCGGAGGCTTTATCGAAAAAACCAACACTATCTTGTCCAAAAGCGCTAGAAACTCAGGCTAGAAACTCATTGCTTGGGAACTGGTGAAAAGAAACACCGGGTGTTTTCCCGGAACGGGACTTGCAATACGGAAGACAGCAATACACCATCACACAGTAGTTATATACCGATGTGCAATGAACGGCGCCAAGTCTTGGCTGTGGCAGCGCGTACTAAAGGCTGTACGACCGTCTTCAGGAGCCCACAAATTACTGCATACTGAACAACACTGACAGAGCACCGAATAAAATGCGCGGGAAAACGATCATGCGAGCGCGAAGGCAAGCGCATGCACGCGGAGCAGGGGAGGAAAGGTCAGGGTCGCAGCGCCCCTACCGCCGACGGGTGGCGAAACGTGCTGAGAAACTCTCCCATTGTTTCCCCAACGGGTGAGAAGGCCGTAAGAAGCGAGCGCGCGCGCCAGTTGAGCCCGGCCGTGATTTGACAAATGTTAAAACAAACGTGTTCATGTTTTTCAGAGCCTTTGTTGATGTAATGGAGAATGCCTCATTCGGCAAATCGTTCAGAAATTTCAGCACATAAACACAACGTCCAGCTTCACCATATCTCGTTGACGATCGCGGAACTACAAAGCAAAACACCACTACGAAGGCTTCGGGGGGCTGAGTAACACACTTTAAAATCACTGAAAGAAAAATGCCGTAGCACCACAGTTTTCACAAAGTCCAGAAGCGTGGAAGGCCTAGTGCTGAGAGGATATTACGGACATATAGAATAAATAAAATTTATTTATTTATTATAAATTTATGAATAAATATTGTAATAATAAAAATGTCACAGTTTCGCCCTAAGGGCGAAGCAATGAATGCGATAGCAACACAGCAATGTCATACGAAGTAAGGTGAGCGGCTTTGGTAGCAACAACACGCAGAACTGTTGTCGACGCCATCGGCGTTTTGCCCGCGTTAGCTCAAAATGCGTGCGGCGTTGGTGACTGTTGCTGGAGCCTCTGATATAAATAGGCACTTGGTGCCGCAGCTAAACGTCGCCTCCCTTCCCTCCCCCTCCCCCACGGCCTCTCGCGCGTCCGAAGAAGGCGCGTTTGCTCTACATATATGGTGATTGTAAAGGAGAAAAGAGACGCCTACTTCTGCAGCCCTTAAGCGAGCACGGCGCAGAACGCGCGTTTGTTCTCCGCCGTGCGTTCACTCCCCGTGAAAGACGCGCCCCTCGCGCCCTTTCACTCGCACATACAGCGTTCGGCGCGCGGCGACGATTTCATCTCCAAATGACGTCATACGGAACCTCACGGCGACGGCGACGGCGACGGCGACGCCGACGGCGACGGCGACGCCGACGGCAGAAATCTGCTTTTGAGTGTCCATATAATTGCTATCGCAATAATAATAAAAAAATGTCACAGTTTCGCCCTAAGGGCGAAGCAATGAATGCGATAGCAACACAGCAACGTCATACGAAGTAAGGTGAGCGGCTTTGGTAGCAACAACACGCAGAACTGTTGTCGACGCCATCGGCGTTTTGCCCGCGTTCGCTCAAAATGCGTGCGGCGTTGGTGACTGTTGCTGGAGCCTCTGATATAAATAGGCACTTGGTGCCGCAGCTAAACGTCGCCTCCCTTCCCTCTCCCTCCCCCACGGCCTCTCGCGCGTCCGAAGAAGGCGCGTTTGCTCTACATATATGGTGATTGTAAAGGAGAAAAGAGACGCCTACTTCTGCAGCCCTTAAGCGAGCACGGCGCAGAACGCGCGTTTGTTCTCCGCCCTGCGTTCACTCCCCGTGAAAGACGCGCCCCTCGCGCCCTTTCACTCGCACATACAGCGTTCGGCGCGCGGCGACGATTTCATCTCCAAATGACGTCATACGGAACCTCACGGCGACGGCGACGGCGACGCCGACGGCAGAAATCTGCTTTTGAGTGTCCATATAATTGCTATCGCAATAATTTGCGTTGCTTGCCTAACTTGCTTGACTAATCTTAAGTAGTCCCAACCGTGCTTAGCTAGACTTAGCCAGGCTCAGCTTCGCTAGTTTAATGGGGTATGTGCACTTGGACCATTTCTACACTGCCGCCAGGATCGGCCCCCATTTTTGGATTCAACAGACACATTTCGCCCGGATTAAAAGCTCCGCTGTAAATAAATAAATAAAATAATAATAATAATAATAATAATAATAATAATAATAATAATAATAATAATAATAATATAATAATAATAATAATAATAATAATCGTAATATTAGTATAATCACGTTATAAATAAGTTATTATTGACATCTTTTGCAAGGAAAACGTCCATAAAAAATTGGCTTGTTTTCTGTTTCTTTTTGGTTGAAGTGACCGAGCGAACCATGCTCAACTTCGGTTTCAACGAAGTGCTCATGCGCCAGCGTTTGCTGTGGCCATAGTGTGTGTTGAATACCTCAAATATCTTCGTTTTTCAGGAATTATACCTCCTTGTGCGGGTACTTGCTTAATGGGCAAGCAACTGTGCTGTTAAGCACGCACCGTACCCTGTTTCCCGGAACGACCCGTATTGCGTGGCAGTCGTTTGCTCGGCTTGGGCTGCACACGGCGCCTTTTCTTTAGACCGCTCGAGCGGGAGAGACAGGGTGTCAGTGGAATGGGCCGAGGCGCTGTTCTCGGCCTGCTTCCTCGACGCCTACATTAGGCATGCAGCCGGCCGACATTAAAGACGTCGTTGGCGCGAGGTAATTAACCGGAGGCACCCTAAACGGGCCACCTGTTGGAGGAGAGAAAGAAACACGGGGAGAGGGCGTGAGAGAGAGAGAGAGCATGCCATTTCGCGGCAACGATTGCCGCGAACACGCAGAGCTCGCTGTTACGCCCCTCTGGCGGCGAAGAGCTCGCAGGGTTCAACCATCGCGAACATCCGTCTTTGAAGAGTTTAGCATCAAGAAATCACGAGAATATCATCAGCTCGGTATTTTCACCTATAAACAAATGCACAAGCCAGCATGAACGCAGGCCTTTGTGCACATTTTATTTATTTTTATATTTATTTATTGATGTTATGATATGGCTGATAACGCATGTGGCCCTAGCCTGAGCAGCATATTTACAGTACATAGGGTATGCCGAAAACACACAAATTTACAGTAACAAAATTACTGAATACAAGTTTACCTTGCTTGCGTAAAAAGTCAATAAAAAAGTAACAACACAACAAAAGTAACACGTCAATAACAAATGTAAGCGTTAATACCACCATGAACTCAACAGGGAAAATACTGTAGATACCAAAAACATGCTAAGGGAGAACTATATAGCGAAACGCTTGCATAACAAGTTTAGGCTATCTGTTCCTCTAATGCATCATTAAAATTGCTACATTGAGTTTCATTCTTCAATAGTACGAATAAAAAAAGCTGTTCTTAAATGCTTTATGTACAGGTAAAAACGTGCGATAATGACAATACACAACACAAAACGCGCCGCTTCCAACAAATTCATTAAGATAACGAAGGGAGACCATTATACACGAAGCGATGTCAAAGAGGCTCAGTGCGCATCAAATCCAGATGCTGCATTTTCCGGGGTGATAACCATGTGGATGTTGGGCTTACGCAGTGCTTATCTCTTATCCACTTATCTCGACTTCTTGCAACAACAAATTATACGACAAAGCCGGGTGCGGACTTACAATACCGACATTAAATTTTCGTCTCCACCGGCTGATACAGACACGGAATGGCCTTTGCTGCCCTCTAGACCCACGGCCATGACAGCGGCCCGCAGTGGTCCTCTGGCCAATCAAACCGGCGACACAACACGCAAGCATAATGGCAGTGAAAGCGTTCAGTAAACCATGAAGCACCTGGTAGAGTGAATGCGCGCGATTATCGGCGGTGCCGAGAATCCGGCCAGTGCCCTGCACGTTATCACCGCTCTTTACATTTTGTAGAGATTTTGCTTCGCACCTGTACTTCTGACGTAGGAGAAGCCCGCACACCAGCTTCGTCTCAGTGCCTTTATCTAAAGGTACACTTGACCACAGACACGATCTGGAACCCGGTGGTTGCTTCGTGGATTACATTTCTGGATGCAACAGAGTGCTTCAACTTGCTTTCGCCGTTGTGCATCCCTCTTTCCATGTCATCAACGTCCCTCGTCACACCTTTATGTCCCCGTTCCTCCTGTGCAGAGTAGCAGGCTAGAGCTCTGCCTTCTTTCAAACAAATTATCTCTATCTGTATTTCAGCCTTTCATTTAAACACTAGCCTTTCAGGCCTACGTATTTTCTACCCCAATACATTGCATAGACTACGCCCACCTGAAGCGTGACTTACTCGATCTCGTTGTTGACAACGCAAACTGATGCTCTGCGAGGACAAGGAATGGTAATTCTGTGCAGAGTTTCAAAGAGGCAGTGACGGCCACCTTTACGCCCCCTGACTTTTCGAAATTGTATGATACACGCAGTATTTTGGTAATTACAGCTAATTTCTATTTTTCTCGAGTAGGGGTGTGTGAATATTCGAAACTTGCTAATAACGAATCGAAAGGCGTTCTATTTGATGCGAAGACCGAATCGAATTCGTAAATGCGAGTATTTTTGAATAATTTTCGAATATTTCAAAACGTCAACTACACCCAAATAAACATAAAATTACCGCACAAGTACGATAAGTTTTTACCATTGCGGGCATAGTATAGACGTAAATCATAAGAATATGCGTGATAGAGGATGCTGCATTAATTAGGTACCCATACCCTACAAGTTGTGTACAGCGATCATTCGCACTCTCTGAAGAGCCCTGTGTACACGAAGAAACTACTTCCTTGCTCGTAATGCTCAATTAGTGTTTTTAATATACTACGCATTATAATATGCTATATAATGACAGAAACTTGCTAAATTTAAGAATACTGGGATGCGAGCATCTTTTTCTAATATTTGTGATAACGCCTCTTAATTATTCGAAAACAATTCGAAAAGAACTTTATATTGGATTCCATTCGTTTCGCTTATGGCACTATTCGATTCGCATTCGATTCGGTCTCAAAAGTCACTATTCGCCCCTCCCTAGTGTTTATCAGTCCCGAACTCTCCAACTGATATGGCCCGGGCGGCCATCAAAATATTGGGCTACGATCAAACACACGCTGCAAATGTTCTGAACAGCTTGACTGCACTAAAACATCTGAGACATGACCATATCTCGATTTCTGTGAACTGTGTTTCAACTGCAAGCATCAGCCGTTTCATTATCTACAAACGCTTAAAAAATTCAGAGCCCTTCCACTGCTGTGAAGCTGGAAGAGAGCGAAACTGCGACTATTGTTGGTTTACTGTAGTGAATATTGCTACAGTGAATTTATCTATTATCATTATTGACTATATTCAGCGTCTTCGGCATGTTCGTCAAAGAGCAAGCACACCAGCGTCTTGCTTTCGCCCGGCGTGATGACCAAGTAGTGCGTTTGCTGTGCCAAGTCCGCCCGCGACGCCGACGAGATCTCTCTCGCTCCTGCTCTCGCCGGTTCATACCCGCATATCTAACGCGGGTATGAGCCACACGTGATTTCCTTCCTTCCTTCGTTCCTTCCTTCCTTTCTTCCTTCCTTCCTTCCTTCGTTCCTTCCTTCCTTCCTTCCTTCCCTCCTTCCTTTGATCTTTTTTTCTTTCTTCCTTTCTTTCTTTCTCTCTTCGTGTTTTTCCTTCCTTTCTTCTTTCTTTCTTGTCCCTGACTCATACCCACATATCCAATGCGGGTATGTGCCACACGTGATTTTATTATCGTTAATCGTGACGTAACTGACCAGCATGCGATGTTATTGATGTCATGAGGTAACAGTCATTTTAGCCAAACATTCGTACCCTTCCATGCTAATTTTGATGCGTACCAAGTGAACGAGACGCCATAAGATTGTTGCTTACTTCAGGTGTACACCGACGCGATCTCCTGGAACCTAGTCCTTAAGAGCTTCGCTTTAAAAACTGAAAAAAAAATCTGTCGGGCGAATATTCTCTCCGAACAATGCGAGTGGTGGCATTCCGATGTATCAGTCGAGTGCCATACCAGTTGAGGTGAGTGCGCGTCTCTTCTTCTTGCCCGGCCATGGCTGCGCATGGCATATGACATGGCTGAGCGTTACGCCACGCACTCACTATCTAGGGAGTATTCTGCAGCGGATACAGATGCTAGGCGAGCCGAGGTGGCAGGTTGGTCCACGTGCGCTGTGTTCGTGCGCGTTTAGTGTTGGAGGTCGCACAACTTCAAGTGTCGGAGTCGCGCTGAAGCAACAGGCAGCACGAAGCGTTCGCTCTTCGCTGCTGCCACTATTTAATACGCCAGCTTTGGGACACCGAGTGCCCGAAGTCATCGAGAGTGATATTTGATATAATTATGACGTGAACTTTCATCCGTTGGGCCGCAGATTTTTCAAACGAATGCCTTTGTTTGGCTCGTTTGGCCGCTTTAATGGTACTACGCTGGTCGGGCTTGGGGGAGGGAATGCGAGGTAACGCGCCAAGGGAAAGCGCGCGTGCTCCTCGGTTGCCCAAGAAACCAAGTTGCGAAGAGGGGAGGGGGAAAATTGGAGGGGAGGGACCGTCGGGCATGAGCTATCGCGGAATCGAATGGCGGAGAAGGACGGGAAGCTGAGAGAAAGGGGGGCATGTCCTCGGGCAAGCGAGCGGGGGGGGGGGGAGGAACCGTAGGGGAGGGAATGTAAGCCTAAAGGAACACAGGGCTTCCTTGAAGGGCCAGTCAGCATCGAATTTAGCTTTGTACTGTAAATAATGCGGCTGCATCTTTCAGACGCCAAGAGGGTTTATAAATACAAGGATATGGCGGCACGTGAGATAGAGCTGGCTTACTAGCAGTGTTGTACGGAACGGCGTTACTGGAACCAGTTCCTTTTGGGAGGAACGGAGTAATGCCACCGTTCCATTAATGGTCGGTGGAACTGTAACGGTAACTCGTTACGTTTATGAAGGACCGGTAGTGGGAACGGCGTTCCTTGTGTAAACGTTCCACGACATTGAACAGACGCACGCACGTACGCAGCACGTCACGCAGGGCGGATGGGCGACCGCGTGAGACGCGAAGTACCGTTTGCCTGTCACGTGACTGTGGGGCATTTTGTCGTGAGATCTCTATTGTATTTTTTTATTGCTAGGCTTCAAGATTGTCACGTGACGCTCCCTCCTGTAGTTTCTTTCCTCCATGCCGGCATGCCGGCCTGCCGAAAGGAACCATGACGTCAGGATCTCAGCCCCACTCGAGGGACTTCGCGGCGGATGGAAAGTTTCCAGTCCTCACGTACTCACGGGCACCGAACCCTACCAGTCGAGACAGAGGGAGAGCTGTCGTGGTACTTGCTGGTACCAGTTGACTAGCCACTGTCGCAGATGAAGAACTTCGAGGGATTGCAACACCGTAGAGGCTTTGGCTAGTCGGTACATACTCGATAGGGGAACAGCGCAAAAAACACGACAAGAAGGGAGAAACACACCAGCGCTGACTGACGACTGAATTCTTTCTTCAGAAAGGAACACATATATACCAAAAGAAAAATGAAAGAAAAGAAGCGTAGATCACGGCGCATGGGCAAAAATAGACACCGATTAGATTTAGATTTCCCGCGAACTAACTTTTCCTCAAGTGCAACACGGCAGTACCCTCAAGCGCTTCGGTGAAACGGCTCTTCAACACTGCCAACGAAGTGCTAACGAAAAAATCACTAGCCCTTCCCCAGTCGAGAAAATGGGGGTAAGCGAAGCTTGTGGCAAGACGACGCTGTCGCAGGCGTTCGGCTTCGTTTGAATCGAACAAGGGGTCGGCGTCTCTTCGCTGACGTTTGGCCTCAACATCGCGCTCCCGCAACTTGGGGTCCGCGGCTCTCCGCTGAAGTTTCACCTGGGCTTCGGAAGCCCTCACGCTAAAATCGGCATGTTGACGACGAGCCCCTTCGCGAGCGAGTACGCGGCGCCGTCGGTCAAACGCAGCCTGTTCCTCGGCAGAACGCACCCCGCGCGGGCCTTCCCATCCTGACGCCGAAACCAAATGACTCCGTTTAGTCGAGCGCGGCACGGTGATTCGGTACCGGCGCAGCTTTGAACGCAACTGCTCCACTCTGGGAGCAGAGCTCAAATCTGCGGCCCCTGTATGAGCCACACGTGATTTCTTTCTTTTGTTCTCACTTTCTTTATTCCTTCGTTCCTTTGTTTTTTTTTTCTTTCCTTCCTTCCTTTCAGTCTTGTCCCTGGCTCATACGCGCATATCCAACGCGAGTATGCGCCACGCGCGATTTTATTATTGTTAATCGTGCATGTGATGTTATTAATGTAATCATCTATCAGTGATGTTAGTCATACATTCGTACCCTTCCATGCCAATTTTGGTATATACCAAGGGAACGAGACGCGAGTTTTCGACACGTTTTCTATAGGGTTTTAGCGTTACACTGCCAGCACCACCACCGCCAACACTTGTGAGGCAATACAAGCTTCGCTTGAAAAACGGGTTCGTCTCTCAGGCACCAACATCGAGATGCAACTCTTGCTGAGATCAAACAAGGGACTTGACTGAGTTGCGCATATGTATTCTGGACATTTCTTTTTCCCCCTCATGCTGCAATATTGCATTAGCATTTATTAAACGCCCATGTACGACGTATTGTTTCTTGCGATGTGGTTTCTTGTGCAACGAATTTAATTATATTGGTGCATGTGAGCAACTTTCTGTTTGCACATCGAAAGCGCAGTATCCTGACTGCGCACTTGAAGACTGAAGTGGAAAGTGCTACATGTGTTGCACTTGTAATAGACGAGCATCAAAGTTGCAGTTAGACATCTCCGGAGTATGTCCGGTGCTCCCTGAAAAAGCATTTCTTTGTATTATTTTTATTTCCAGATAATCTGCTGCCGGCGATGTTCAAATCCATATAATATACGTAGTTCGATGTGTGTTTTAAATTGCTCATTTTATTGCGCCTCAGGATTTATCCGGCATTATATTTTTATTAAAGAATCATAAAATGTAACGGTAATGTAACGACACGTTTCAATGTTCGAACTGTAACTGGAACGCGTTCCTTCCTCAATAAAGGAACTTGTAACGGGAACTCGTTTCAATATTGTCAAGGAACGAGGAACGAGCTTTCGAGGAACGTGTACAACACTGCTTACTACATTCACAAGGCAATTCATACGCGCGGTTATCTGTCTTACTGCACAAGTCAGAAATTCATTACCTTGCAGCAGATTTTTACAGCACGGCTGTTGAAGTCGAGCTTGGTCCGTGCGCAGCGATGTTCGCAGCATAGCCAAGTCGGGAGAGGGGCGAGCGTATATAGTGAGAGGGATAGCTCTCGAGAGGGAAGATAGTGTTGCGAGGGGGAGGAGGGAGGTGAGTGAGCGGAGCCAATGCACGGCCGCACCGAGCTCACGTGGTAGTAATGACGTCAGCGGTCCCTAGTTACAGGCGTGCTCTCTGAGACATCGGCGGGCCTGTTTCTCGCCCTGGACTTTCTCGACGTAGCGCAATGGCGAAGCCGGCCCCTAGAACTCCTGAAGAAGAAACCGCTCGATTCGAAAGCCGTAGAGAAGTGGCTTAAGCTGCTTGAGGCGGCTTAAGAAGGGACAAGCAATGCGTAACTCTAATAAACCTTTGCTCCAACTTTGCTAAACCACGCTCTCCATCGCTTAGCTTTGCACAGCTTTGCTGAGGCTTCCCCTCAGCTCCGCTTGCCATTGGTGTTTGCGAGAGCAAAGCCGCACCGAATTTTTTTAGCACGTGTGGTGTCATTTTAGCACTCACGTGCATTTAAGGGTACTCATTTATGTGCTTTCAATAAAATGTATTTGTTGATCGTTCAGCGCTGTCCCCATCCTGATTTAATTGCGTTTCGCATTGGGCAATTTCGCGTATGGATTACCGACACGTACATCATACGGTTCTTTTGATGGGACGCTGTGGCTCACTAGTTCGTTCGTCGCCCGTCTCGCTGGCCGCCCGGTGGTAGCCAGCCCATCTGGGACGATGCGGCGGAAACTTATACTCGTATTCTGGGATTTGGCACGACAGAATCACAATTTTATTACGAGACGCGCTATATTGGGGGACTCTGAATTAATTGTGACGACTTGGGGTTCTTTAACGTCCACCCAGTCGTACACGGTCATTTTTGCATTTCGCCCCCCATGCCGTAGCTGGGATTTGATCCCGCGACTTCGGGCTGAGCACTATAGGCGCCACAGCCACTATGGGTGGCGGGTGAGCGTTCCATCAAGCACAGACGGCGTTGACGCCGATACAAGGAGAGCAAGAAGTTCGGTTGCCACGAAGCAACTCCGGGAAGATGCCGACGGAAACGGCTTGTGTTTTCGGGCAGCCGAGTTGCGCAGATCCGGGTGACTGTCACCCTGCATTGACAATCATCCTCGACGGGTGCTGCATGATTTCTTAATATGAGCCTTTCAGTAGAGAGCGTTTTTAAAGAGTCACTTCAGAACACTTTCGATTCATATCTGCCTTCTAAAGCTCTGACACACACGCATGCTCATACATAAGCACACATGCACGCACGCACGCACGCAGAACACACACACACACACACGAACTTCGGTGAAACTTGTATGAATCAAGCAGTTAAAAAAGTCGCAGTCTCGCGCGATAGGCGAAGCATCGCTTGCGATAGCAAATTAGCAGATAGCCATATGAAGTAAGGATAGTACTTTTATCAGCCGTATCGACTTGTACACGATAACTTGCCAACTAAATTAACAAGCATAGTGTCAGCGCGCACAGCAAACGTGTATACATCACACTCGATGACCGCAGACACGCGCTGTCAAAACACTGGCGGGAAGAAACGCGGCAGCAGCCGCGAACGCACTGACCTTCTTGCTGTTGTCTATCGCTTAACGCAACCTGAGCGCCGAGAGCACACAGCACGCACAAAGCCTCCTACGCACCTATACACTCTGCGCCCAACGCAGATCACTCTCAAGATACGGCCGCGCGACTGCGCGCAGCCGCCACATGCATGCGCTTGCAGCCGGAGTAAAATGCCGCCCCCCCCCCCCTCCGTCTCCTCCCCCCGATGCCGATCCCCTGATGTCAATATGTAATTGACATTACCTATATTGATGTCGCAATATTATCTTCAAGGCTAAATGTAATATACAGAAGCGGGCTCACGACATCGCTACCATCTTTTCTTCTGCAGACATAATGTGAAGTAGCAACGCAGTAATGTGATATTTTATTGAACGTAAGCATTGGTTCCCACCCTATGGATTTGAAGGTTATGAGCGTTGTACCGGTGCACAAAGGTGTAACCGAAAGCTCGCTTGTAACTATGGATTGATATTACTCACAACTGATGTAGCCAATCAGCGAACAATATATCTACAGCGCGGTAATTAAAGATTGCGAACGTTCGACAAGGCTAGCGGAGTTCACCAATAACCTTTTTCACTCTTTCGACCTCGTAGTGAGCAAGTATATGCATGGCTTTTGATACAGTCCCCCAAACTCATACTGCGAAAGATTGTTCTTGTGAGCGTACATTCGCCAATACAAGGCTAAATTCATGACTACCTCTCCTGGCGAACTAAAGATGCGTTATTTGATAGCGCTGGCACAGATGGCGTCACTTTATTGGGTTGCATTCCATGACTGCTACTGTTGATACTTTTATGCTTTGTATTGTTCAAGACACTCAGTGAACTGTGCAGATGAGGAGAAATACATCGGCGCATATCTTTTCCAGAATTTAAGATGAGTTAAACATATTCACTCTGAAGCGCATGAAAGCTTTTAATGCGCATAGGAGCGCATTTAACAGACGCAATTTGTAAAGCATACCAACGAAGGTTAGCAAGACGGTGTACATGAGGAGCTTGTAGCAACTTACATCAAAATGGAACAATCGTTTTATTCGGCATCGGTGCTCGTGGTGCCGTCATGGTCGTTCCATCGTGGTCATTCCAACTTCGCCATCTGACTTTCGTCATGCGGTTGCCATAACGCCTTGTACGCCAACCTAGTGGTCCATGTTGTTTGGACTCTAATAGTAGAGTGTACTAGAATGGGGGAGTGGGTCCAGCGGACGCCTTGGCAAGCGCCAAGGGTGAAGCAAAAAACGGGGAAATTGTGGCGGCGCTTCCGTCACCTTATTCTGAATTTCTGGCCAATAAACGTTGGCTCCGGCTGTTTCGGCAGCGCTCATTGGCTGAGGTGAGCTCACGGGCTAAGTAGCTGTCGTCTGTTCGATCCACCGTCGTTGTTGCATCGTTTGCGTTCTTTCCACCGCTGTTTGTTTTTCCATTTTATTTACCAAAATATTGGTGGGGAATAACACCAGTGTTGCCGCCACCGAGTATCCGCCTGTCAAAGCTCCATACAGCTGCGGTAGGGTCTCCGACGCGACAAGCGTCAAGCTCATTCGGGAAAAAGCGACGGTGGTGCCACCAACTTTTCAATAAAAAAAAGCTTCAGCGGCGAGCCTTCGTGGGAGCCAATCTAGTACACTCTACTAATAGGATGGTGGTCGTCATGCCGTCGTCGTCGTCGCACCATCGCCGGCTTCGTGATAGAGTCGTCGTGATCCTCCTGTAGTGTTCGCACCGTCGTCATGACACCTTTGTCATTGCGTCATACCGTAGTCGTTAGGCGTTTGCTGTCATAACGTCGTCGCCATGCAGTCGTGGTCGTTCCATCGCCGTCATTCTAAATGCGCCATCCGAGTCTTGTCATGTTTAATGTTTATCGTTTGTTTATGTAGACATACGTTGTATGCGATGAAAGGGCTAAAAGCAGATCCCCCTACCCGTACATATATTCGGAGGTGAAAAGCAACAGGAACAGAGCAAAACAATACAGAAATAAAGAAAAACAAAAATCTACGCAAAAGGCAAATAAAAACATTACGCAAGAAGCTAAAAATTGCTTACAACTTATACGTGCATTATTCTCAGTAATGCTGAAACAATCAGGTAAAATTTTGATAAACAATAACGCTGAGAAATTGTGCAAAACTTTACACAATAAATGAAGAATACAGAAAACACTAACACGACAGCAGCAGAACTACGAGTACATACCGCGCGAACAAGCCTAAGCTAGCAATAACCCTTAACCTTTTTATTTATTTATTTATTTATTTATTTATTTATTTATTTATTTATTTATTTATTTATTTATTTATTTAATAATTAATTAAATACTGCGGACACGTGGTCCAAGCAGGGAGGGCGACATATGGTACATACAATGAAAATCAGATAGACAAAACAAACAGAACCATAAAATTACATGATTAGGAAGTGGGTTCAATTATACAATTCCATTCGGTTACAGTTCGAGGAAAAAAAGAAAACTTATATGTGTTTGTTCTTGCAAAGTAAGGGGTTAATGCATCCTGTCTGCGGTGGCGTGTAGTTCTGGTTGCTAACTGCAATAAATGTTCAGATGGGTCAAGGGGTAAATTGTTGGTGTGAAGTAGTTTAAGGAATTCAAGTCTCTGTTTCTTTCTTCTAAGCTCGAGTGGTTCAATGTTGTTGTTAATTTTCATAAGTTCGGTGGGGGAATCACATCTGGAAAACTTGTTAAATATAAATCTGACCGCTTTTCTCTGAATTCTTTCAAGACTATTGATATTAGTTTTTGTGTACGGATCCCAAACTATGCAAGCATATTCCAGCTTAGGTCTAATTAGGGAGATGTAGCATAGCATTTTAACGTTAGATGGGGCTTTCTTAAGTTTGTGTCTCAACAGGCATAGCTTTCGGAAGGCTGAAGCGCAAGTGTTAGTTATGTGATCATTCCACGATAGTCTATTGTTAAGGGTCACTCCTAGGTACTTATAGCTAGTGACTTCATGAAGAGGTGATGGACCTAACTTATATGTATAAAGCAAGGGTGATTTCTTATGTGTCATTCGCAGTAGTACGCTTTTATCTGTGTTTAGTGTCATTCCCCAGCACCTGCACCATGCAAGAATATTATTTAAACTACAACATAAACTAGTTTGATCATGGAGAGAATCAATATCTTTAAAGAGCACACAATCATCGGCAAATAATCGAATTTGTACACCACCGTCAACCATGTTTACAATATCATTAATATATAGAATAAAAAGAAGAGGACCGAGTACACTGCCCTGGGGAACACCCGATGTGACCGGAAGGCAGCCCGATTTTTCGCCGTTTATCTCAACAAATTGTTTCCGGTTAGACAAATAAGCAGAAACCCAAGAGATAAACATCTGAGGGATTCCTGCATTTTCAAGTTTTAGAATTAATTTATCATGAGGGAGCGTATCGAATGCCTTACGGAAGTCAAGGAAAATTATGTCAATTTGTCCGTTTTTATCAAGGGTTGATGCAAAGGAATTAACTACAGTGACCAGCTGTGTGACAGTCGAATACCCTCTTCTGAACCCGTGCTGAAAGTTAGTTAAAATTGAATGCTTTTCTAAATATTTGGTTATGCTTTTTGCTATGATATGTTCGATGAGTTTGCAGCATGATGACGTTAAAGAAATAGGACAGTAATTTACTACAATTAGACGGTCTCCCTTTTTATAAATTGGTGCTATTCGGGCTGTTCTCCAATCACTCGGTAATTCGGACGACAATAATGAAGCATGGAATATTATAACAAGAAACTTTGATAAGGTTACAGCATATCTACGGAGAAACAAGTTAGGGATATTGTCAGGCCCACTTGAACATTTCGGTTTTAGGTTCAACACCATAGAGAGTACACCAGCATACGATATAAAATTCACATCAAACGGTTGGTACACTGGGCAGTTACGTGAAGAATCACTGGGATTCGAGAAGACACTGTGGAAAAACATATTAAAGTGATGAGCAAGTTCTACATTCTCCGTAACCATCTGTCCATTTATTGTCATTTGGGATATTGGTTTCTTCTTCTCGGCAATGTAATTCCAAAATTTACTTGGATCGTTTGTAATAAAATTAGGCAGAGATGAGTTAAAATAATAATCCTTTGCGCTACGCACGGCAAGTGCAAGCGTGTCTTGCACTTCAGATACTAAGTTTGGCTGCGCATGGGCCTTTTTTAATCTCTTAATTTTACGTTTCATATGAATGATGTTGCGATTGATCCATGGCGTTTGCTTGTGAACTTGTTTTTTTCTTATTTGGTATGAATTTATCACGGCAAAAATGACACATGTCCTTAAAGCGGGTCCAAAGTAAGTTAACATTTTTTTCGTCAAAATCAGTTAGACAATTTTCCAAGTAATCAATCACGCATGCGTCGTTCGCGCGAGAATAATCTTTGACAAAACGGACAGATGATTTTTTAGTTTCAGCACAGGCAACAAGCTGTAAACAAACACAAACAAGGTAGTGGTCAAAGCTTGCTCGATCACCACCGTGAATTCAGCGAATTTCCTAGCTAAGAAAGCAAGGTCCAATACTGAAGATGAAGAACCCTGTACACGTGTCGGCTCAAGAACAACTTGTCTGAGATCATGTGTTAGCATGATATCAAAGAGTACATTAACGTCCTGACTGTGATGTGGCCCAGGCTGAAGACGTATCCAGTCTACACCGGGCAAATTAAAATCGCCTAGAAGAATAATCTTACTGTTTAAATATTTATTCATACAAGACCGTAATTCATGCAAATGAATTGGGGCCATAAACAAGCCTAAAGCGCTATAACGTAAAATTATTCCAGTCTGTTTTGATTCCAATTTCTGCAATCAGCCTCCACGAATGCTCCAAACATTTTCGGGCCAGTCGCAACTTCGCCTGTCTGTCACGCGCCGTCACGAAAACCGCGATAGCTCCCCATCTGATACAACGTGTACATACAGATTATGCATGATTGAGAAAAATAATAATTCCTGATTACACGCGTTTTTACCATTAGTCCTCTGCTATTGGTCCAATGTTTTCTGGCTACGCCCACTTCGCCTGTCTATCACGCGACGTCACAAAACCGCGAAAACTCGCCACGTCAAATTGACGTGTACCCCCCAAAAAAAGCATTATATGCCGTACAAAACTGAACATTTTTCAGAATTACCACAGACTGCCCCGTTCCGAAAGGAATTGAAGATGGCTGCTCGCCGATAGCTCAGGCCCTCGCTACTCGTACCTGCCGGTGAGCATGTATTTATTTGCGCATGATAAGCCTTCTTGCGTGGCAGTAAAACGGTATCGAGCCCTTTGCGCATGCACACGTCATCGCTCTGCCAACTCTTCCTTGCTGAAGATCCGTTTTAGCGGCATTCTTATCCCTCCGTTGCACGCCGCCGCGATTTTCGGCCAGCCACCGCAAGCTAAGTAAGGCGAAGCGGACCAGTCGGAGAAGCCGACACCACCCTCTTCATGCGGTTACCTATTTTCACTGTGCTGGCTCGGCCTCATCGAAACCCTCTCCACTACAGCGGGCTCCTCGCCTCTTGTCAGCCAATTAGATAAGAAAGACCGCTGAGTGTAGACTAGAGCACTGCACGGGCCGATTTTTGCGGCCCGGGCCCGGCCCGGGCCCGTTTTTACATTGGGCGGCCCGCCCGAGCCCGATCAAAACTTTTATGGCGAGACCCGGGCCCGGCCCGGGCCCGGAAATAATCTACGTTACCCGCCCAGCCCGGCCCGCCACCCCTTTACCTTAAGCCCGAGCCCGGCCCGAGCCCGGCTCGCAACCGGCCCGAACCCGGCCCTAGACCGAAAAATACATGTTTTTCAGAGTTGAGAAGCCCGAGAATAACCCGCAGAAAGCCCGAGCCCGCGTCAAAAAGCCCGAGCCCGGCCCGGGCCCGGGTCAAAAAGCACACGCCGTGCCCGAGCCCGGCCCGAGCCCGTGAAAAAACTGCTCTACCCGGCCCGGCCCGGCCCACGGGTCGGGCCGGGTCCGGGCTTTCGGGTAAGCCCGAGCCCGTGCAGTGCTCTAGTGTAGACAGTGTTATTGGTCTCGAAAGTGAACAAAGGTGACCTCCTATAAACGAGGAGAGTGTTTGATTGGGTTGCTCAGACAACGCTGCGGGTCACCGCCCGATGCTTCCGTCAGTGGTTACGTAAATTTGACGTTAGGAGTTTGGAATAAAAACAGTTTGGGGGAATCATTTTACGTTATATAGCGCCCCTATTTTGTTTACTGATATCGGCAATTTCGCGATTTTTGTTTAATAAATCATGTTCACTATCTATCTATCTATCTATCTATCTATATATATATCTATCTTCTTACGCCGACTCAGTGACACAAGTGGTTTACAAGCTTTGGTAACTGGTGGTGATTACAACATCTTTATTGAAAATCATGGCGGGGTATCAGGGAGGCCCTTGATAGGGGGCGACTCCCTCGGCCCAAGTGACCATTTTCAGTTGTTCCCCGAGATCGGCGGTAGTCCTAAGTAAGGCCTCCCAGTTAAGTTTGGAGAGGGCTGGCAAGAGCATATTTGGGAGAGGGAAACCCCTACATCCCAAGGTGACTAGGTGCTCGTGATTGATGCCGTCATGGTCGTTCCATTGTAGTCATTATTGCTTTCCAAGTGCCTGTGTTCCATAGTTAGTTCTGAACATTGGTGTTTTAAGTCGGCGGTACCCGAGGGGGAATTGTGTGTTGTCCGGCAGAGAAGACGAGGATTGAGTAGACTGGTCACATAGAATTCTGTGTATGTATTGCAAGCTTCAGTTGGAACAATTGGTTAACTTTGAGTATGTTAAGCTTGGAAAAGAATGGTGTGGTGTGGTCTTTTCGTTTATGTTTTGTATGCAGTGCGCATCTCTTTTTTGTATAGTCATTAGCTGGCCTAAATTTGTCTTAGTAGTGGCACCCCAGATTAGTAGACAATAGTAAAGATGAGAGTGAAGCAGGGCATAATATTGTTACGTGTGGAAAGACGCAGACAGAAGAAGCTATTTACACGCTCTTTACACTGGAGCCAGACAGCCAGGCCGACACTCGCTCGCGCCAAAAGCCCGGACACACTTCATCGTTTTTCTCGCGGTGGCTCGTCTCTTGAACATCTCTCGATGATATCGTAATATTAACCCCGGCGGCAAAGGTGCCGTCACGGTGCTGCTAAATATCCAAGGCGTGTGGAAAGTTGTAGGGCTTGAGCCGGCAGACGTGGACAATGTCAGTGGTTGTCACATCGGAGGACGTAGTGGGCGTGGCTAGAACGATTTCATAGCTGGCATCGGTCACTTGGCAGAGCACGTGATATGGGCCTGTGTAACAGGAAAACAGTTTTTCACAAAGGCCAACTTTACGCGATGGTGCCCAAAGCAACACGAGGGTGCCGGGCACAAAATGGACATCACGGTGACGGAGCTCGTAGCGTTGCTTCTGTTTGTCTTGAGACACTAGCAGACCAGCGCGCGCAAGTTGGCGAGCATGGTCAGCACGGGCGATTGCATCACGGGCATGATCGCTAGGTGAAGCTTGGGTGGACGGAAGCACAGTGTCTAGTGGTAGCGTCGGTTGTCGGCCATGCAAGGCGTAAAACGGGGAAAAGCCAGCAGTTTCGAAACGGGAAGAGTTGTACGCAAAGGTAATTTCCGGTAGAGCCAGGTCCTAGTCACGGTGGCCGGGTGAAACGTATTTCGATAGCATGTCTGTAAGGGTGTGGTTCAAACGCTCTCTGAGGCCGTTCGTTTGTGGGTGGTGGGAGGTGGTAAGTTTATACTGTTGTCGCAAAGGACGTGTGCCGCGTTCGACCTTGAGGCATCCCGAAATGGGTTTGAAGGAGAGTGTGCACGTGTAGCGCATTCGCTTCACGTTCGGCTATATCGAGGGTGGGTGGTGAATATTTATTGGGCATGGCCAAATTTGTTGTTAACGGTCTACTGTCGCGACCATGTCTGCGTGGTCGCGAAAACTCTGGCCCCTGTTGGAGCACGATGGACATCGTGCTCCTATTCAAGCCTGATTGGCTTGAATAGGCGATTGGTGCAGAAGTCTGCGTCTCCCACGGGTCCGCGTGCCATTTGAATGCTGTAGAAACACATTTAAAGAAGGGGTTCTTAGTCGTTTTGCGGTGAGCAAGGATACAGCAGCCCACGGCGCCACTTCACCATGGGAGACCAGGCCGGTCAGACAGGCCGTGGAAGATATGTATGACCTCGTTACATGTATAACATGTGTGTGTACAGTTTTAAGGTGCCAAGTTAATGCAAAGTTCAATAAATCTAGTTTCTTCAAATGTTACTTCGCGTTGTCGTCGTACCTGCCGATCTGCACCTGCCGCTGCCAGAGCTCATCCCCCTTCATCGTCGTCTCCCTGGTGAGGGGATGCGTCCGAAAACTAACTGCTGCGTCAATTCGCTACACTGTATTGAGCAGGCACGCATGATGTCGTCAATGACTCTGGACAAAAATGTACGGCCATGGTACCGTCGCGGAGGACGAAGAGGCGTAGAGTAGCATCGGCCGGAGAGTGTTCAAAACGATCGATGAGTGCTCTGATGTAGGCGTCACGACGTTGCCCGTCGGCGAAGTGAAGGAGCTGTGATACTGAGAAAACGCAAGCAGCTCTGTCAATGTCGGAGGGGTTAGAGTCGTCAACAGGGTAACGCGACAAGCTTTCAGCGACTTGGTGCAGGTGGCCAGTCTCGTACACCACGGAGTATGAAAATTCTTACAGCCTCAAAGCCCATCGACCAAGCCGGCCTGCAACATCTTTTAGCGATGAGAGCCAGCAGAGAGCATGATGGTCAGTAACGACGGAGAAAGGGCGACTGTAAAGGTAATGACGGAACTTCGCAACTGCCCAGACATCAGCAAGGCATTCTCTTTCAGTAATGGAATAGTTGCGTTCCGATAGTGATAGGAGCGCGCTTACATAAGCAATAACGCGACCTAGCCACGCTGACGCTGGGCTAAGACGGCACCAACACCATGACCGCTGGCATCTGTACACAATTCTGTAAGGTCATGAGGGTTGAAGTGGGCGAGAATGGGTGGTGAGGTGAGAAGAGTGAAGAGACGAGGGAAGGCGGCGGCTTCTGAAGTACCCCACGAAAATTGTACGCCTTTCTTCAAAAGATTAGTGAGGGGTCTAGCAATTGCCGCAAAACCTTGAACAAAGCGACGAAAGTACGCGCATAGCCCTACAAAACTTCGAACGTCTGAAGGTGTCTTTAGAAGCGGAAAGTCTCGGACAGCATCAGTTTGATCGGGATCAGGTCGTACTCCAGAAGTGTCAAGGAGATGGCCCAGAACAGTAATTTGGCGGTGGCCAAAACGACATTTGTACGCGCTGAGTTGCAACTTCGCCTTTCGAAATGCATCAAGTATAGCTGTTAGACGCTCTAGGAGAGTGTAGAAAATTTGCGACAAGACGATGACGTCGTCGAGGTAGCAGAGACATGTGGATCATTTGAAACCTTGGAGCAAGGAGTCCATCATACGCTCAAAGGTGGCAGGGGTGTTGCATAATCCAAATGGCATTACTTTAAATTGGTATAGGCCATCATGTGGGATGAACGCGGTTTCTTCTCTGTTCATATCGTCAACAGCAATCTGCCGGTATCCAGAAAGAAGATCAATAGAAGAGAATTATTATTATTGTTATTTATTATTATTATTAGGGTACTATAAAACATTGCGTATAAATAGTACCCTACTGCAACACAAGATTTGGCAAAGCTAGCAGATGTGCTTATGTCCCAAGAATATTCAATGACCTACCTGATCATAACTTTACTGCAACCACAAAAAGAAACTTGAAAAAATTGTTGAAGGCATTATAATCTATGTATGATACTAAATATTGTTGTCTTTTCTCGTTATATAGTTTCTTGTCTTTCTGTGTCACTGATTTCAGAGAGTTTCTGGGTTATTTAAACTTCATTTGGTTGTTTTTATAAGGTTTACCAGCGTGTTATTGCTTTACATGGGGCCATCTCGTTTCTGTTTGCCGAGGTGCCGGGCCAAGTCACGCAAGCCATTTCCTTGGCTTTGACGGGCCTGCCTTCTGATGTACGAATATTGTAAGATGGCAACCATAAATAATAATAATAATAATAATAATAATAATAATAATAATAATAATAATAATAATAATAATAATAATAATAATAATAATAATAATAATAATAATAATCAATCAATCAATCAATCATGTTTATTTAACGTGCCCAGGAACAACCCTAAGGTCTGAGTGCTGGCGCACGCATATATTACAAACCAAAAAAAAAAAAGACACTCAGGGAAAAATCACTAAACAATAAATGAATAAAAAAAATTGTGAAAAGAAGAGAGTACCGACAACAAAGCGCAAAGTAAGTACAAAAGAAAAAGGAGGAGAAGGGCACTTGAACAATACATGATATTATAATACCAGGCAAAGCTCGGAAAAGAACGATGACAAGGAGTTATGAAAGATATCAAGTTCACGAAAGTAAGCGTTATAAAGATTCTGTATTCTGTGGACAGTTGAGTGTTCGTGATGACAGGCAGGAACATGGAAAGGTCTATGTTCTCTGGTGATCTTGCGTGGGATGCGGAACATGACACAGCTGAGAAGTTCGGGACACGTGAGGTTACCGTGAAGGAGTTTAAAGAGAAACAGAAGGTCAGCGCGATTACGTCGGTCGCGAAGTGAAGGCAATGACAATCCAACAGTGCTAGTACAGGGTGCAATGTCCAGGTTCGCAAAGCGGTGATTATATATGCTTAGAAACTTTTTCTGGACACGATCTATAATGTCACCGTTGGATCTAGAAGAGCCGTTCCAGACGACCGACGCATATTCGAGTTGAGGAAGACAGATGGTTGTGTATAATTTGCGGAACGGTGTAGGAGACTTGAATTCCCGCGATAGTCTGCATACAGAACCAAGAGAGCGCATACCCCGCATTGCAACACGTTTAGTGTGAGCCGAAAAGTGTAAGGTTGCATCAAAAAGTACACCAAGATCATTGATCTCGCAGACCTTACACAACGGCACAGAATCTATCGAATAAGAAAAAGAAATACTTGCTGTTTTGCGTGTGAAAGTCATGACTTTGGTCTTAGCAGCATTCAAGGTAAGGTTATTATCCTTGCACCATTTAGAAAAAGAAAACAGGTCAGACTGCAGGGCGCGACAGTCATCAACAGTGTGAATTTTCTTAAAAATCTTGATGTCATCGGCATATAGAAGGAAAGAAGAGTTCCGAGTAACAGAAAGAACGTCATTAATAAAAATTAAAAAAAGGAGTGGTCCTAATACTGACCCTTGAGGGACGCCGCTAGTTACCAAGTAAGAAGAAGACGTTTGGCCATTTACGTTAATATAACACGATCTATCAAGAAGATAACTGCGCAAGAGATTCACAACTGACGAGTCAACATCAAGGTTCGTAAGCTTGATCAGAAGCAGCGAGTGGCTGACTACATCAAAAGCCTTGCTGAGATCACAGTAAATGGTGTCAACTTGCCCCCTTTGAAGTACCGGCGTGGAGATCTGTGTCATGAAACTTGCGAGATTTGTGATAGTGGAGCGGCCGGTCAGAAATCCATGCTGATTCGGAATGAGCGAGTTCTTCACAGTAAAAGACAATATGTTGTGAAGAGCAAGCTCAAAAATCTTGGATGTAGCACAGAGAAGAGAAATTGGGCGATAATTCGACACATCTGATTTACATCCAGACTTAAATACAGGAAAAACACGAGCAGTTTTCCACATGTGAGGGAAAGTGGAAGTAGTCAAAGAGTTATTAAATATAGATGTCAATACTGGAGCAAATATACTGCCGTAAGCTTTTAGAATTGCGGAGGGGATGCCGTCAGGGCCGCAGGATAGGGAAGGCTTCAAGCGCCTAAGGCATTCGTGGACAAGCTCTTCATCAAACAACACCGCACTAGATGTAGGAACCGTCGTGTGCTGCTGACTGACACCAGCGTTGAAACCTGCATCTTTATATAAGGAAGAGAAATGGGCTGCAAAACAATCCGCGACTGCTTGGACTTCTGCCCCTCTAGAGTCAAGTAAGCGAAAACCCTCTCCATGTTTATTGGAGCGCTTACGGATATACTTCCAAAATTCTGACGGCCGGTCGGAGGCGCTTTTTTCCAAGAATGCCATATATGAGTCTAGATCCCGCGTATAGAGACGTTTACAGAGAGCCCGAAAAAAGCGGAATTCATCTCTGCACTCATTAGGCAACGGGAATCGAGATTTTCGGTGTGCGCGATCTTTCTGCTTTAGGGAAATTATGAGTTCAGATGAAAACTAGTGGGGATATCTAGAGCGTTTAGGCCTGTACTGGGGAATGTATTTGCGCATACTGCTCAAAACAAGCTCCGTAAACTGATCTACTTGTTCATCAACGTTGCTTTTGTCTGTAACCAGTGACCAGTCGGTGGTGGACAAAAAATTATATAAACCAAGATAATCACCACGCTTGAAAGCAAAGCGTGGGGATTCATTTATGCCACTGGATGAGCTCTGCCTCAGTGCTGACACAGAGGCAGTTATCTTTAGTGGCGGATGAAACTTATCGGTACGCACAAGGAAAATTTCGGAACGACATACATCTAAGACTTGAGCATTCGAGATGCAAAGATCTAAGACGTTGCCACAGGAATTGGCAATCAAGTTATGCTGCTGAAGGGAACAGAAGGACAGAAAGTCCAACAACAGGCTGCATTTCTTCTCTGTGTAATGATTGTAATGAGAATATCTAAGTGTGTTCCAATGAATACCTGGTGTATTAAAATCACCAAGAATAATTACTTTGTGCTTACTATGGGAGGATATTACGCTTTCAATGGAAGAGATAACCTCATCAAACAAAACAGGGGAAATATTCGGCTGTACATAGAAAGATCCAATCAACAATTTTTCACATCGGGCTAGGCTGACTTCTAGCCATATCGACTCCCGTACACTTTCTATATCGATGCGCCGTACACATCTCAGCGAATTGTCAACTGCGATCAGTACGCCACCACCTTTTTGTTGAGATCCACTGAAGTCCCGGTCACTGCGAAAGACGTTGTAGTGCGGTGGAAAGAAGTCTGAAGACGAAATGTCACCACACAGCCAAGTTTCGGAAATAACAAAAATGGGGAAGGAAGACGAAATGACATTGGAGAAAAATTCACGTGCCTTGGTGCGAAGTCCACGAACGTTTTGGTAGAAAATGTCCAGATTACACACTTTGAACGTTTGCGGTCTTCTCTGAAGCATGAAGCATGCCGTCGTGTAGCACCCCGCGGAATGGCTTGAACAGGCATCCCATTGGCCACATAGACGGGTCATTCAGGCGCTTAAGCGCTTCATCGTCGACGGCTTCATCAGCGCAGACGAGAAATGAGGCATACGAATTATGCCTCGTCTTGAGGCGTTTGCAGGCAATCGGCGGTGCTCCGACGTTTGACAGGTGAGCACTCAGATCCGCAGACGTCGTATTATGAGAAAGCCTGGACACAAAAATGGCTTTCGGTCGCGGGGCGCGTTTCGCTACAGATATTGCCTTGCTCTCCCCAGCTCCAAAACAAGCAGGCCGACGTTCACTCCGAGTTGTCTTGGAGAGATGGTCAGCGGTGGCAGCACTCGGCGAAGCAGTCTGGACGGTCGCGGCATACGTTTTCTTGGACGGGTGGAGCGGCAGCACAGTAGGAGAAATGGGCGGCATCACAGTAGGAGAAACGGGAGACGGCTTGCCAAGCGCATCACGCAGGGAACGCACCTCGACCCGCAGCGCGCCTATAGTCTCGGCCTGCTGAGCGGATGCCAGCGCGTTTTCCCTGTGCAGACGCTCGCTGTCACTCCGCAGTCGCGCCACCTCATCGCTGACGAAGGATATTCCCTCGAGCGCCTGAAGGAGAAGGCCACGGAGCGCCGCCACGTCACCCACCGCCTCAAAACCGGTCCCGACGAGAACGAGGCCCTGTGGAGGGGTCGCCGTTGGGGAAGCAGCGGGCGTGTTGGCATCGCTAAGCCTAGCCGCTGGAATGTCGGCGTGGTCGGCGTTCTGGCACAGGTTACACGTGAAAGATTTCTCACCAGACTTCAGAAGCTCGAGGTCCTCGTCGGGCCATGCAATACACTTCACGTGTGCACGTTTTTCGCATGAAATACAGCGATGAAACTGCTGTTTTCCGTAAAAAGGCTGGGAGCACAGAATACAAACGTCCGTACTAGGCGCCATCTTGCGAAGCAATCTAATAATAATAATCAATAATAATAATAATAATAATAATAATATTATTATTATTATTATTATTATTATTATTATTATTATTATTATTCCCTATAGTCCCTATATCAAGCTAAGTTTGATAATTTTATCGTTTCGTTTGACTGGGCATCCTTAACCAAAGAAGATTCGTCAAGCAACGTGTATGAAAGATTCTGTACGCAGCTAAAAAATTTTGAATTACGTTGCACACGGTTAGTAGCTAAACCAATAAGAAAGGGTCACTGCTGGATGAACACGGAAATTCATGCTGCGATTTCGTATCGAGATACCCTGTGGAAATGCTGTAAAAGAAATCCGAGAAACCAAACACTGCGATTAGAATACAAGTCGGCAAGAAATAGAGCTGTTGCTCTTCTGCGTGGCGCCAAACGCCGTTACTTCTTTCATAAATTTCAGCGATCTTCAAGTAATGTAAGCAAAACTTGGTCTTTGGTAAATCATCTCAGAGGGATGAGTTCCAGTAAACGGTCTGTTTTCGATTCTTTTCAGCAACCTCCCACAGCAGTGGCTGATGCTTTCAACAGGCACTTTGTAAAAGCATCCCTAAGCGCTGTTTCTTTATCCACAAACACTCGGTCGTTAACGCATTCCATATCTGAGTCAGCTTTTCTTCCGAAATTTTCGAAGTGTGATCTGGAAGAAATTCTTTTCAGTTTCCGTACTAACAAGCCCACTGGATATGATGGAGTATCATTACACATCATCCGAAGGAATTTCAATGTTCTGGCAGATATTATTCTTCATATACTGAATGGGTTTTTGGAAGGTGATGAAATTCCGGCATGCCTAAAAACGGCAGTTGTTTTACCGCTACATAAGTCAGGGAAGAAAGATAAGATTGAAAACTATCGGCCAATTTCTATCTTACCGGTTATTGCTCAGGTCTTAGAAAAATTTCTTTTCCACACTATGTCTTCTTTTCTTAACAAATTTTCTATCCTGACCGATCGCCAGTTTGGTTTTGTTTCTGGGCGCGGTACTGGTGCACTGCTTGAAGAATTTGCAGACGACCGGTTCTCGGCATTCGATCAGAATCTTTTCGCGTGTGCTCTCTTCTTAGACGTAGCGAAAGCGTTTGACACCCTGAACCACCAAATCTTGTTAAGTAAACTGTATTTTTTGGGATTTCGTGGACCTTTTTACAACATTCTCAAAAATTACTTGAGCAACCGATTTCAAGTGGTCGCTACTGATGATAAGGGCGTTTTCAGTTCTAAGTTGTCGCTGAATGCGGGTGTACCGCAGGGGTCAATTTTATCGCCATTGTTGTTTAATATCTTCGTTAATGACTTTCCTTTGGCGATTTCCAAATGTTCTGTGTTCCAGTATGCTGACGACACTGTGTTACTAGCAAAACATCAATCTTACAAAATGTCAACTGAAATGTTGCAAAATGACGTGTACAATGCGATGCTTTGGTTCAGTAACAATGGAATGGCTGTCAATGCCCAAAAAACACAACTGGTATGTTTTAGCTCTCCACTCAAGACTACTGTGATTAACTTGCCTCTCTACTTAGATAAGTCTAACTGTGTTCCTTGTAAGTGTACTCCTATTCCATACGTAGATTGTGTTAAATATCTTGGAATATTTTTCGATAGCAACTTATCATGGCAACATCACTTATCACTCATTTGTTCAAAACTGAGGTCAGTCGCTTGGCTGATGTTTAATATGAAAAGTATTGCGCCTCTCTCTGTAAAAAAATTGATTGTGCATGCATTGCGTTATAGTGTATTGAGATATGGTATTACGGTCTTCGGATTCTGTTCGGATCGTTGGAGATGCAGGGTAGACAGGATTATTAAAAATATCCTTATAAATGTTGCCTACAATTCCCAGACAGTAACAGCTGCAAATATCTTCCGTGAACTTGGTCTGCCTAATTTTCATTCTTTGCTCGTTGAAACAGTTGTCATAAAACACTTTTGGACTTCCGCTTTCAAACAAAAAAATACCTCCACAAGGGAACTTCGTAAACACGTCCGCTATATGGTTCCTCGTTCATCCACAAAGTATGGTGCGGCCAGACGCAGTGCATATGTGCCGGACATGTTTAACAAGTTACCTAATGAAATTTTTAACGCTACTTCAAAAAGCATGCTGAAAGAACTATTGAAGGAGTCATGGTGAAACTAACTTCCACAACACTTTGGCATCATAATTTTCACTGCTTCAACTTCTGTTTCACGTAGAATAACCAAATGTTAACTTATTTTTTCTGGTCATTTTTTTCTTTGTTTTTCTGTCTCATCAACATCTTTTTATTTACCGTTTGTATCATGTTCATGGCACGGTCCTACAAGCCAATTGAGGCTTAGACCGGCCTGTTTGTGTTGCTCTGTATTTTTTGGTGAATAAACATTATTATTATTATTATTATTATATATTATTATTATTATTATTTGATTTTTAAACATATACACAGGAAAGAGAAAGCAAGGAGCAAGGCTGGCAACTGCCACCAGAAGGGGCACAACACCTGCCTACTCTTCAGAAAAGAGGAGAAAAACATAGAAACGAAAGATAGGAAGGAGGGGAGAAACGAGGAGAGAAAGAGCGAGATGACGAATCTCAAAGAATAAAGTACAACCTAGAGTAGGGCCCGTCCCTGCAGGTCACGATACTAAAGAAAGTAAAATAAAAGAAATAGTTGCTGGGCTACAAACATGCCCCTAAGTTTGTTGCTTCAAGAAAAGTACTGAGAGCGTGATGAGCTTGATCACGTCGAGACGCACAACCACTGGGGTATAAACATTCGTCTAGTGTCGTACACCCCAGGCCAAGGAGATGATAGTGCCTCACTAGCGATGTGCGTTGCGCACTGAAAGTGGGACACTCCAATATCAGGTGCTGAAGTGTCTCGCAGCCACCGCAAGACGTACTGGAACCGTGGAGGCAGTCAAGGGAGCGGGTAGACGTCCTTCTTAGTAATTTTGTTCAGATGAAGGTAGTCTACACAGAAGCGCCACGTACCGTCCTTCTTAACGAACACCACAGGTGACGCCCAGGGACTCGAAGAAGGCTCAATGATGTTTTCATCTGGCTATTTTGTTCACTTCACTTTGAATTACTCGGCGTTCCGACGCAGAAACTCGATATGGTCGTCGGTGAATAGGCGTAGCATTGCCAGTAGGAATCCGACGCTTGACAGCGAGCGTCTGGCCTAAAGAGGGAAGTAGGACTATATATCTCGGTAGGACTATAATACCTGGCAAAGGTCTTCAGCTTGCGCAGTGGACAGGTCCACCGCAACCATTTGCTTTATGTTGGGAGTGGCGCCCGAGGCTGGCACGAGGGACCTGATAAGCTTGGAAGAACCATCGGTTGATAAAGTTGCCACGTGATTGTTGTCGAGACAATCAACGTTGCCAATACCTTGCGGTGGAATTTGCTTTGCCAATCCAAAGTTAAAGATAGGCATGCGAGTGCGGTGGTGGCAGGCGAATAAAGGTGGTGGGGCGTAAGCGGCATTTGGGTGCGTCAAAAAGTTTTGCGAGAATCGGCAACTCAAGCGAAGGGAACGGGCAGAGCAGTCAACAAAAGCAGAATGCGTGGAGAGAAAATCGAGTCCGAGAATTAGGTCGTGGGGGCAATGAGTAAGCACGGTGAAGAGGACAGGAGTGTGGCGGCGGGCGATGCTGACACGTGCCGTACACATGCCGATGACACGGACAGTACCGCCATCCGCAACGCGGACGACGCGTGCCGACGCTGGGGTGAGGAGCTTTTTCAGTCGTCGTCGGAAGGCAGCACTCATAATAGAAAGATTTGCTCCGGTATCGATGACTGCTGTGACAGGATAGCCGTCAACGTCAAGAAGGTTTTGGTACGTAGGTAACGTGAGCAGAGAATTCGAGGGCAGGGTGGACAACGCAGCTTCACCTCCAGAAGCTGCAGCGCCTAGTTTTCCGGCTGGATCCGGGAGGCAATAGGCGGCGAAGAGAAGCAACAGGGTTTGGGGGAACGAGACTATTGGCGTCGAGGTGAGGGCGAGCGGCTGTAGTTTAGGTTCGGAGCAGGAGCATCAGCGGCAGCGGGTTCATGGCGGGTGGCATAGGGAACAGTAGGTCCAAAGGTGTGGGAATAAGCGCCGGCGTATGTCCGAGGAAGTGGTGGCCATCTGTTGCGGCAGTGACGAGCGACGTGGCCGATGCGACAGCAGCGGAAGCAGATCGGCTTGTCATCAGGGGTACGCTATTCGGACGGGTTGCGGTATGTGGCAGAAAAAGACTGCTGGGGACGAGCAGGGCCGCTGGAGACCTGGGGAACGCTGGGTCGAGTCGTTGAACACACGGAGTTCAGACCAATGTTCTCAAGTTCCTGTCTGACGACGGCCTGAATCATCGCAATCGTGGTTGCTGGTGGAGAGCGAGGCGTCGCGAAGAAGGCTGGCGAACGGGCGGCCTCGAGCTCGCGGCGAACAATACGGGTTACGTAGTCACAGGTGGTCGTCTGACGCGGTCGACCCTCACATGTCGACGTAGCAGCAGTGTTGGGTACCCACGTGATGTGGTGCGTGATACGGCTGCTCTTAGCTAGTTTAAAGCGACGGCATTCTTTTATGATGGCGTCGATAGTCGAGACGTTACAACACAGGGCCAAAATAGCTCGCCTTATATTCATGTACTATCGGCCAAGAAAGTAAAGGCACCACGGCTCCGGTGGCCGGAGCTACTGCCTGGCCACAACGGGACGCTGCTGTCTCGCTCCGCGTAAAATCCCTATATATGAAAAGTACCGCCATCCTTTGATAAACGCCGCTTCTCTCTCTCCTGTATCTCTGATTGGACGATGATAGCGCGTGCTTTTCACTTCTTTATATTTTCTTTTTTTTCCGCCTCAGAGCCATGTTGAAAGTCCTCTGCGCAGCCGCAGTCGCCGTCGGCGGCAGCGGCGCGCGCCCGGCCTGAAAGCTTCAACGTGGACTTTCTAGGTGCGCAACCGTCGACTTGGCTTTTGTAAGCAAAAAGTAAACAAAAAAGCAAGTGCTTTAGGAGAGGAGGCGGCGGAGGAAATAGTAGATGGCGGTACTTTTCTTATATAGGGACTTTAGCTCCGCGCGCTTGGGTCGAGAGTGCCGTGGGTGACGTTAAGCTTCTCCCTCACTCTCGCGTTGTGTCTTGTCACGCTTGATAAAATGCCTAGTGCGTCGTACGGTTGCTCTGCTGCTGGCGGTCGCGATGAAAGTGACCGTGCATAGCCGGTATTAACACATGGCGCTGACGCGCAGCAGCCGACGGCCGCAGGGATTGAAACCCCGGCACTGTGATAGAACGAAGGCCTGCTCTGTTTGTTTTTTCTTGCCTATATTGACCTTATCTTTCATACTAGTGCATGTCGCCGACGTCCCATGCTGCTCGAGTTTAGGCAACATTGCACAAGGCGCCGTCACCGTGGGAGTCAAGCCGGGGGCAAGCCGACGTAGCTACGGCCACTATTTCTGCGTCGCTGATTGGTCACGTCGGCTTGCGGCAGCCGGAGAACGTCGCAAAAATGAATTTTGCATCCATTCTCTGGACAGCGCGGAAACCTTGACGGGCGCGAGCACAACCGCCCGCGCACGTCAGTCTGAGAACGTCGAACGGTGCACTTCAAGCCGGCGTGCCGTGATGCCGTGAAAAATGCACGTGAACGTGCATTTTTCCCGCAGGCCTGAAAGAGCGCGCGTCAGCCGCCGCTGCGGCGCCTTGCGCAATGTTGCCTAAACTCGAGCAGCATGGGACGTAGGCGACAGACACTAGTATGAAATATAAGGTCAATATAGGCAAGAAAAAAAAAACAGAGGAGGTCTTCGTTCTTTCACACTGCCGGGGTTTCATTCCTTGCGGCCGTCGGTGGCTGCGCGACAGCGCCACGTGTTGAATACCCGCTATGCACGGTCCTTTCCACCGTGACCGCCAGCAGCAGAGCAACCGTACAACTCACTAGGCATTTTATCAAGCGTGTCAAGACACAGCGCGAGAATGAGGGAGAAGCTTAACGTCACCCACGGCACTCTCGACCCCAGCGCGCGGAGCTAAAGCCCCTATATTTATAAAAGTAGCGCCATCCACTTCCCTCCTCCTCCGTTCCACTATCGCGCTCGGCGCGACCAGCGCGATCGAGGCGCGATATCGACAGTGGCGCCGCCTGCGTCGGGCCTGCCGTGGCAGACGACAGCTAACGCACTACCAGAGGAAATCCGAGGAAAACTTCGATCGCGCCCTGCGGAGACGTTTTTGAGGCGCGATTTTGCTTCGTCAGTCAGTAACTGGTCTTAATAATGCCGTTTTGGAAGTAGCAACGCGACGATGCGAGACGGCGCAAATATCAAGTGTGCAGCAAGCGTTTGCGCACGCCGGATGGTAAACAAAAAAAGCCTTTTGCCCTCGCCTTCTCGGTTGCGGCAACTTAAGGCGCAGCAGCATGCCATCACAACGAAGTTCTTGTCCCTAACACCTTTGATCCGTTTGTGCGTACAGCACTTTCGTCGCACAGGCCCGAGAATGGCAGTCGGAGCGCGCTGGAAAGAAAAAAATATACAAAAGCGCGACGCGAACTTCCACGTGACATGGATTGGCCAATGGGGGAGCGGAGGAGGCTGGGGCGACAGGAGGCGGCTAAGAGAGGGCGAGGAGGAAGCGCCGGGGTGAGCGCGGGGGCGGCAAGATCTAAGAATGGCGCTACTTTTATAAATATGGGGGCATTACGCGGAGCGAGACAGCAGCGCCCCGTTGTGGCCAGGCAGCCGCTCCGGCCGCCGGAGCCGTGGTCCGTTTACTTTCTTGGCCGATAGTACATACTCATGCATAATGAAGCAAATATTGACGCAACTAAATACATATCCAACTTACAAACATGTCCAAAAAGACTAAGCATTCACAAATGCTTGCTCAATACAGTTTCCGTACCGACTGTTTCGAGAATTCATTTTTCCCGTTAGCAAAAGGGAATGGAATAAGCTTCCGGTACACATTATTAGATAGTTTTAGCAGAGCTAAACTATCTAATAATGCTTACGCTCCGCTCCGGTCAGATTTCCCGCTCTGAGATACTGCAGGGAACTGCGTAGATTTCGCAATTCATAAGCGCGGCTTACCGAGACGCGAGCGACACGCTATCAAGTGGGCTGCAAAAGCACGAAGAAGCCAAGTCACGCTCCGCTCAGTCGGCTTTGTAGCGAAGCGAGGGATGCGGTTCCGCTGCCGGTATGAGCGTTGTGCGCAAGCGCACTAGCGTTCCCGCTACGCGGTTGTGTGGCATTTGCTAGCATATGCCGGTCTGAGCGGAGCGGACAGAGAGCGCTCAGCTAAAACACTCTATTGAAAGTGCGTCCCTTATCCTGTTTTTTCTGCCATTGAAAGCAAAATTGTCGTATCTTTACACCTGATTGATTTGTGGAAGTATGCTTGTTTATTTTTCTTTTTTTTTCTATTTTCGCAAACTTTAAGTGTCATAGTCAAGTATTTCATTGTCAAGTATTTTCGTATGTTAAGGCCCAACCGCATGCACGCGATTTTCGAGCGACAGCGACAAGCGACGGCTTCGAGCAACAGGATTTGCCGTCGCGGAGGGCGATCCGTCGCTGTCGCTGGTCGCGTCGCCGGTTTCTGGCCAGCCAGAAAATATCGCTTGTCGCCCGGAAGTCAGCGCGACGACATCCGCTGGGGACAGCGATTGCGCAACAACATACATGGCAGCAATCAGTCTGCCCGTTGCAACTTGCTCTCTACTGTGACAGCAAAAAATAAATAGTACAACCAGTCATCGCTTCACCTCATCGCTAGCTGAAGACTAAGTATCGGCGCTCTCTTGTCGTTATAATTGAGAGCGGTTGTTTTGTTTTGACGCTGTTAGGCCTGAGACGCCACCGAGAACCGAGAAATTGTTTTAAGTTTTACTCAACAGATGGCGCCACGGCACCCTACGCTGGCGGCATGGGACGGAGTTCCACTGGGGATGCATGGGACGAATTTCCACTGGGGATGATAGCATATTTTAGCTAGGTCTATATAAAACGTGGACCTTTTGACAAAATTTGAGATTTAATTCGAGATTTTTTGAGACGATAACCTTTATTCGCACAACAATGTAAATCAGTCGCTACTCTTTTTCGCGATGTCGCGTCCATGTGGTTGCTCCGCGCCGCGACACGACAGCGCGACAGGGTGTGCATGTCGCGTCGCTTGTAGCTGTGGCTTGAATATCGCGTGCATGCGGTTGGGCCTTTAGCTTGTTTTTTTCCTGTTGAACTTCTTAGTTCAAGGAAGTTATTGCTTGAGTTTTCTTTCTGTACCTGTCTGTCTGTATTACTCACAGATGTAATTGTTATTTATTGTACTTTCATTCGAACAATATCGTTGTTGTATTTGGAATTGTATTATTATTTGGGTTATTCTTCACTATATTTACCCACAGTATATGCCCACCTGCTATGATTCCCTTGGGACTGGCAGTATATCCTTATAAAAGTGAAATAAAAGAAAAACAGCGCTTTACTCTAGGCGAACAATCAGTACCAGATTCAGATAACGGCTCCCTCACCGGCAACGATGTCCTCGAGGCACGCAACAGCAACGGCCAGTTCGACGAGCACGTGCATTGTACTACAAATGCAAAGTACTGCTTTTCACTTCACTGGAGGCGGCCGATGGTCCCTCGTCAATCGGCCACCTTCCGGCGCCACATAGAAGAAGCAGATGCCGCACTCCCGACAGGTTCACTGGTGGCCTACACCGATGCTAGCTGCACGGACTTACAAGTGGTCACGTCCACCGTGGTGCCAGGGCACCCATCCATAAGTGCTAATTATGTGTACCGTGTGACAACTCCCGTCCCAACGGTCGGTGCTGAGCTTTTGGCCATATACGAGACGCTACAAACTTGGTGACAGCTGCTTCCACGTCGCCGGCACCGCTTATAATAATACGCACTGACTCCACCTCGGCCATAAAGACATTCGGAAGGTATACAATGCCCACCCTGTCGCAGACGAAATACACAGAATGACTGCACAGATGCCCGGTCATCTTCGGATACAGTGGATTCCACGGGACACTATTTTTACCCACATACAAGCTGACACCGCCACCCACAGTGAGCTGCCACTAGCTGTGGAAGCACCTTTTCCAAGTGACCCCCAGGGTGATTCCCTCCACCTAAAGGAGATTATCCGCCGGACCACACGAGATTTGATTCCACCGTATGGTTCAAACCACGCCGGTGACATTATATACCCGCCAGGAGGAGGTGGTTTCGCGGAGACTCCGTGTGAGGGCGGCACTTACCCCATCGTTGACCGTCGCCACAACACCTCCGTGGACCATTTGCGGATACCTGCCCATATTGCCTAGCTAAAGCGTCCGCGGCTACAATCAGTTGTGGACATGCCCTGGTCTAAACCAGATACGATGGCGCTACCCGCAAACAGTGGGCTTTGATCCCACGCGACCACAGGACTATGATTCTTGACTCTATGGAAACAACCATCGAGCACTATTGATGTTCATCCCCGAAACTGGTCTACATTTCTATATTTAATAGTTTATGCCCGTTGGGTGAACTTTTGAAAAAAAAAAAACTTCACTGGCGCCAATGTTTTTAGGTAAGTGCAACTCTCAAAGCACTACCAAACTCAAAGCGTACTCAATAAACTGCAGCTGCTCGGCAGAGGTAGAAACCAGAATTTTATGTAAACCCCCCATCCCCAGTCAGGTGGTGAAACAATCGAAATATCTTGCCGCCATCGCTAGCACACTCAGTCGCTCACTTTTTCGCCTAGGAGCAGACACTACAGAACGCTTCTTGCGGCATCTGCTGCAGTGGAGACCATGGTAAATATTCTGTAATAGCCCACCTAGTGGACATGTCCATTTTGTTTGCTGCCGAAGTGCTGATCGACTGTGGCGCCTGGCTCCTGCTAAAATGCACCCAGGCCCAGCCAATCAGCACTTCCGCAGCAGACAAAATGGACATGTCCACCAGGTGCACTCTTACAGAATACCTTCCCAGGATTGTTAGGAAGGCGGCGGAAAAACTGCGCGTGCGCGTTGTGCGAGCGCTCACAATTTTCGCTACCGGCATCGCACTCTTCTTTTTCTCTCTCTTCAGACAGTGAGCAGTGCTTGGCTCGATGAACGGAATCTCGCCTTTTTCTCTCAGTACAGGTCGAATGCCGTAACTTTTTCAGGAAAAAAAGGCGCGATAAGAACGGGCACTTTCTATTGCGATAGCAATTATATGGACACTCCAAGCGGATTTCTGCCGTCGCCAACGTCGTCGCCGTGAGGTTCCGTATAAAGTCCCAGAGCGATGAAATCGTTTGCGCGCGCTGTATGCTGCATGTGCGAGTGAAAGCGCGCGAGAGACGCGCGCTTTCACGGAGAGCGAACGCACGGTGGAGAGCAAACGCGACGTCTCCGTCGCGCGAGAGGCCTTGGGGGGGGGGGGGATGGAAGCGAGGGAGGGGGAGCGCCGTTGTGCTCCGGAACCAACTGCGCATTTAGCAACCCAGCGCAAGGGGATGTGGCGATTCAATCTCGCGCTCGAAAAAAGGAAAGTGGGAAGGCAGCGCGGGAAGGAGGTGGTGAGGCTTCTAATCTGCCAGCAATTGCGTACTTCTACTTTGCGCGGCTGCGAGCGGTCGCGCGCACCGTATCTTGAAAGCGATCTGCACACGGATATACCTTTGTATGCGCTGTGCTTTCGCCGCTCAGTTTCCGTTGAAGCGATAGACCGCACGAACCTTCACTCGCTGCTGCCCCCTTTGCTCATGCCAGCGTTCTGACAGCAGTTGTGTGCGGTCATCGCGACATTTTAGTGTGGGCAGCGTGCCCTAATATGGACGGCAGAGACGTAGACAGGACGTACGCTGTGACCTACCGTGTCGCGATTTACAACAAGGGTGCAGTGTAGTCGCCTGACTAATATCAAGAGGTGCTGTCAACGATCGGTGCCCACAACAGAACTAGAACCACGGGAAGAACGACAGCGCATTTATGTTTAGGCCTGAAAGAAGCCTGCGAAACATAAAAATGTGCCGCGCGACCAGTCGCGTGTCACGTTTTGCTGTCTTTCTTTCAGGCTTAGAAGAAACTTTTATGTAGCATGTATTGACCAACAGAAAGCTGCATCGGGAGTTTTTCAGGATGATCTACAATGTTCTCAATTACATTTTTGCCCTGAATGAAGTAATTAAGGTAAAGTATTATTAATAATTAATGATTTAATTATTCGAAATACTAAAATATAGTCTGACTCGCTCCAAGCGATGGCAAACGTCATTACATGGGTTGTTTTTAAATTTTGCCACAAGTAGCGTGGGACGCATGGTCTATGCGTGCTATGACACAATGTGTTCGACTTGGCCGCTCCAGCGTTAGTGCTCGCTCTGCGTTAAAATAAAGGCGGCTCGACGCGAAGCAATTTCGCTACGTCTGGCGCCGTGCATGACACATCGAGCCGGCGCAAAAAGAAACGGCGTCGGAAATGAAAATCGCTGACGAAGCGCAGCGCGTGGCGAAGCCGTTGGCCTGGCGTCGAGGGCGCGCCGCCCTGCATCGCTCGCGAGATGCGTTGTTATTCCGTAACGAATGGGCTGTTCGGCGGCCGTTTAATTATTGTGCGCTGGCACTATTTATTGCTCGCTTTAATTAAAAAAGGCCCCGGACAGATGGCGGCCCTCTCTTAATTAATCCGCGCCAACGAGCGCCACCGCAGCGCTCTCTGCCTCCTCCGGGGTGTAGTGCACAACGTCAGTCGCGGTCGGGGCTGAAGACCTGCAGCGTGCCTTCGGCTAATGGACAGCGTTCGACGGGCGCCTGTGGAGCATCGCTCCGACGCGCGACAGTTCGCTGCAGTGGACAGCCGCGACGACGGGCTGGATCCGTCCGCACTAATGCGTCGCGGACTGTTGGCACGTTATAGCGTCGATTTCCTTTCACAGAAAATGAACACGGCCATCTGTGGGACAAGCAATGCTGTTGTCAGTGTGTCTTACCTCCGAAGTGTAAGCATAGATTTGTACACAACTCCAGCGACATACGCGAAGCTTCCAACGAGAATGAGGCAGCATTCCTGGCCCGAGTAACTTACGCTTTTCTTTAATGGCTTTATGGTAAGGATAGTACAAAAAAGTGCAAAAATGTTTTGTAGATTACATGTATTATTCTAGACAAGCGGATTACTTCTGGTTCAAGAAAAAAACGTGTGCATTCGGGTAGAACGCGTTTTTTCTAATGTGCCATAATAATAAAGCGAATGAGTGCGATATAAGAGAGCAAGGAAGGGAGGAATCACTCAGAACTCGCGGATACGCCCGAGGGACATACAAGCGCTGCACACAACTTTGTGACACGAATAGCTGAGCATTTACTTTTATTCTCGCCTTTCGTGCTTTCGCACGGTGGGAGGCGCAGGGTTGCTCGAAAGTTGATTTGCTTCTACAGACATTGTACCTAAGATGAGACACAATGGGCCTTTCTGTCAAACGGAACGCCTAAAGACGTAAAAATAACCGTTCTAGTCGTGGTAAAGAACGAAACAACGTTCCTTCGGTCGCCTTGTTCAGCGCGGCGTTGTTCGCGCATTATCTGAACTCTGACCTTTCTGGGCTTGCAGAATCGCATCGGTGACATGGTGTGAGTTCTCGCTGCTTAATAATTTCCGTATTCATGTAACTGGTAGCAACAAATAGGGCTTCATGTAAATTTCTGCGCGGAGAAGACTGACCACCTATAGTGCCACTGTCCCCCACTTGAAACACGAATACAATTTATGTCCAGCGTATTGAGGAGAATAGCTGATCGTGCACTGAGTGAACACAGACGATACTGGAACATCGTCCTGACCGATCGTCGGCGCAGAAGGCAGTGCTTTTGTGCTCTCTGAGAACGACCGTTTTGTGCGAGCGCCTTTGCCTGCGTCCGTGCACGTGCTCACCGCATTACTCTCTCTCTCTCTCTCTCTGTCAACCTTCTCCTAGCGCGGGTAGCCAACCAGACTCTTGGCTAGTAAACATCCCTGCAATATGCAAAGACTGCAATATAATTGCGAGGAACTTGGCTAACAGTTCGGCCGAATAGCAAAAGAACACATTGGCTATTCCACTAGTCTACGGTGATGAACTCGGCTTTAGTTCCAACAGTATATTCAACACTCCTTCATAAGTCCCATGATTAGCATAACAGAGTAAAAGTATGAGGCACAAATAGTGGTAGTATTATTAGAAGCAACAGAAAGGGCGCTATAAAACTAAACATTGAAATGGTCAGCTTTAACCTAAGGATAATTGCGCATTTTATTGTTAAGCGAAATCGTAGTTACTGGCTTCTCGCACTTCCTTTTATACAGTTCCAGTACTTCTGCGGATCATCTTTCAGAAATCTGGACAAACTAGTGCTGAAGTTCATTGCCCTCTGGGCCACCTCACACAGTGCAGTTTGGCGTTCACTGAAGGCAGGAGAATGCGGCATGCTCTTTCCTAAACGCATGTCTTACGTTTCAAATGAATGTGTCTGCCCACCACGGTGGCTTAGCGGCTATGGTGTTGCGCTGCTAAGCACGAGGTCGTGGGATCGAATCCCGGCCGCACTTCGATGGGAGCGAAATGCGTCCCGTGCATTCGGGGCACGTTGAAGAATCCCTCAAACTTATTCCGTAGTCCGCCACTACGGCGTACCTTATAAGCAAATCATGGTTTTGGCAAGTAAAACCCAGCAATTCCATTCAATCAATATGGCTATTTATCCACGATGTAAATTTGCTTTTCTATCTTTAGTTAGAATAAAATGACTAAGGAAATCTAAACACCTTTCTTTAACGTTCATCCAACGCAGTTAGGGAACACATCATGAACTCAGAAACACAGTAAAGTCCGTTTATAAATAGGTCAATGAGTCAATCATTCAATTTAACTTTATTTTCAAGAACATACAATGTACGCAAAAATATTTGGACAACTGGCTAGTGGCCGGTCCAATACAATGTACAACAAAATATGCACAGGTCAGCTAAGAAGGGAAAAATTCTCTGCCGTTCCCCTGTCGAGGAAATGGGGCTAAGCGAAGCTTGTGGTAATGTGACGCTGTCGCAGGCGTTCCGCTTCGTTTGCCTAAACTCAGGGTCGGCGGCTTCCGCTGACCTTTGGCCTCAACATCGCGCTCCAACTACACGGGGTCCGCGGCTCTTCGCTGACGTTTCGCCTTAGCCTCGGAAGCCCTCACGCTAGAATCGGCAAGTCGACGACGAGCCCTTTCCCGGGCGAGTTCGTGGCGCCGTTGCTCAAACGCAGCTTGCTCCTCGGCGGAACGCACCACGCGCGGCCTTCCCATCCGGGCGCCAAAACTGATCTGAGGCGAGGGAAGCCCGGCAGAGCGCGCGCTAACCCCCTTTCCTTCCCTTTGCCTCCCCGTGACATACCTAAAGACCGTGTTTGGTCGCACGTGTCACGTGATACGGCGCAGCTTTCCCCGCACTTGCACTTCTTTTCTTTCTTTCTTTCTTTCTTTCCTGCCTTCTTTATTTCTTTTGCCTGGTTCATACCCGCATATCCAATGCGGGAATGTGCCTCACAGGGACTTTTTCATGTCTGCGCCACCACCCAAATGTGTTCACGTAATACAAGCGTCGCTTGAAAAACACAAAAAGGCATATATATATATATATATATATATATATATATATAAGCACTTAGATTGCACACTCACATAGTTTGAACATAGAATCAAACTCAAACCATATCTTTCAAGGTACACGCAAGTTAACAGTTGCTGGATAGACAGCAAAAATGACTTGCATGATAGGCCGAAATTACGTGCAGTTTTTATCCCTAGGGGGATCATGATTCAAATTTGAGTTACAATATATTCCATTATTCTTTTGCCATAAACGTTAAGACATGTGGTAGGCTAACGCTCGCATTTGAACATGCTGTGCCGATAGGAAAACAAAAAACATCAACAGAAAGAGGCTAGTATCTATCAGTTTTGTTATTGATTGAAACCGTAATCTTGTAGCCGCGCAACATCGGAACTGAAAGAACGCGTTGTGATTGAAAAATGTTATCTATAGGTGGATCGTGGTTTAGGACTCGCAATATTCGCTTTGGGAGCCGTTCTAGAAGCTTCAGATAACTAGTGTACGTCACACACTATCAATACAGGCATTAATTTATGTGACAGTGACATACTGAAAAGTACTGTGTGCGAAGTATAGCGTGTGGAAAATATTAGCCAGGGCTGGGCAAAGATACTTTGCAATTGTTTCATCATACGATACAAGAAGCTCGGACAATAAGTATTTGAGAAACAGATCCAAGATACTACCGCACTCATTGTATCCGATGCGATACTTTCCATTGGTATCTTAAGATAATTTGATACATTCGCAAATTTCTTATAATAGATTTATATAATATAGCAGCAAACGCGCATGCACAAAAATGTTTCCTTGGAAATTTCTTAACTCCGACCAACATTGTTTCATTTGAATGAAATGTCTGTTAGTATCTAAAAATTTGTCTTTCTTGCTCAAAATATAATATTTGCATTCCTAAACAATTTATTGAGTTTGCTTTAGCTGCTCAACATGAAAACCTTTACACGTGCTTTGAAGTGAACAATAATTTACGCGCGTTGGTCACGACTATTGAGCAAGTACTAGCTCGGTCATTTGCGTCAGTAGGTCCTATATAAACAATGTTGGCAGAATCTTTAGAACGCAATCGCACCGATGCTAAATGTAACGCGGTCAGGACATGGTTTGTTGGACCCCAGTTGACGGTCTTAATACGTCATTTCTTAGCATTGTTTGCATAATTTTGGCACTTAGAGTGTCAAAAAGATATCCTTTTTTTATGGTTCAGGGCGTTGACTATAAAAATCGAGCAGATCAAACTTTCATAACGTATAAGCAAGCGCTGGCCCATCCGTGATGTCCAGCTTTCGTAGCTTATTCTTATTTCACAGAATTCTTCTCATGTAACGTAGTCCAAATAATGGATTTTGGCGCTTGCGAGAAACAATCACGTAGGCAGAATAGCCGCCTTATGCACAAATAACCCGGAAGCAGCGCCATCCACGCTCTGGTTCACAACAGTCAAAGTTGTGAACGAGGTCCTTCAAACAGTCAAAGTTGCATCTACGAGATCCTTCAAATAGCTGATGTGTGAAAGCCACGAGATGCAAGGCAGCCCCATTCTTGCCTTCTTCGGACTTCACAACAAAGCACCACGTAAGAGAAGCATCGATAACAACACTATAGCGGCATCAAAATTCGCGCGAAAGACGCTGCACGCATTGGCGTACGCAGCACAGTACGGCGGCTACGAGCAAGTGTCATGGTACCAACGCAACTGAAAAAAAAAAAATAAATAAATAGAAAACAAAAGGTCGGCTGCGCGCAGACGTTCACGCGCTTTTTTTTTCGAGACGGAACGAGCGCCACCACGTGACTCTGCTCTACCAATAGGGACGCTCAGACCATCGCCTGCCCTAGTTGTAGGGTTCTAGCGGAACGATAAAAGAATGTCGCTGCCTTTAGTTTTATTCAGGTGGCTTAGTGGCAGCAGTATCGGCTTGCGAAGCGGAGTTACGTCTACGTTAATAGTTTCGCACGCTGATGTTTGATGTTGCGATTCTTTCATGTATCGGAAATACGAATACTGATACACGTCTTACATGATACACATGAAGCGGTCTGCGCTGGATGCATGAAAGAAGACGAAGAGGGTGGCTGGGGGAGAAGTGAAGAGGAAGAAGTGAGATTAAATGGCGGACGACACCCGTCTCACTGAGATTATGTCTTTTATATAGCCGTTCTAGTTATAGGAACGCTACATTTTGGCGCAGCCGACAGCTTCTGAAGACCAGACATGTGGGTGACGTTTTTCGTCGACCAGGCGTCATCGGAGTCTGTTGTTTTTACCCGATACCAAGTGCACGGTGAGCCAGCGACGGACCTTCCTCGCGAAGTTAGTTCTACCGGGCTGATCAACGTGGTGCTGCAAGAAGCTGCAATCAGCCGCGAAGCCTTGGTGCAAACAGGATCGGTGACAGTGAACCTACAGCTCCAGACACTGAGCGAACTCGTTCTGGAACCCATACGCCGCGGCACCCTCAAAGAGGAAACTCCCGCCGAGAAGGTGAGCCTGGTCTTGGCTGTTATAGAAGAACTGCAAAGGCAAACGATGCAACAAAGTGAAATAATGAGAACTTTTGTCCAAGCGCTTCATCAAGAGAAATCAGCACGATATATTGTAGAGCCGGATGTTTTTGAAGGAGACTCGCAAAGTGTGTACTACTGGCTGTGGTTTTCGAGTACGCCTGTGACAAGAATATGTGGCACTCCGACCACACCAAGATTTTGAATATGCGCCGTTATTTGAGCACTATCGCCAGAAAGTGGTATGGTGTGCACCTAATTGATCATGAACCAACATGTTGGGAACTGTGGAAAAGCAACTTTTTAGCTGCTTTCCAAGGCAACGAGGTAGAAAGATGGGATGCTGCACTGCGGTTCAGATATACATGTGGCTCTCTGCTTGAGTACTGTATTGAGAAGCGTCGCCTATTGTATTCTGCAGAACCGAAGCTAGCGTCTCGTGCAGTTGTAGCTTTGGTAACGCAAGGGTTGTGTATCGAAATCCGTAGTCAAGTCCAGCTGAAAGGTCTAAGAACATTTGATGACCTTCTGAGCTTTCTACATACCACAGTGTCAACAGTCCCATTGAGAAGACAACCAGGCGGCAGAACAGAACAACTTGATTCTCATAACCTGAGTGAACATCTAGAGTCGTTGCCGTCATCCGAGCGTGAAGAAAGCTTCATAAGCAAACACCTGGGAAGCGTCGATCATGACTGTGATGATGGTGAAGGACCATTTACTGTAGTTCACGACGGACTACTTCCACATAAACTGACTGCCGTGAATCAAAATCCCGAAAAAAATAGCTACTGTGAGACCGTGTATTTGGTGTCGTCAAGCTTACTGTATGCTCCCATTAAGGTAGATGGCATTGAAGTGAAGGCCCTTGTTGACAGTGGGGCTTCTGTCTCAATTATCAACAAGAGTCGAGTGGACGCCGGTCGTTTGCATGCTGGTAGAACGTTGCGTGTCCAAGCCGACGATGGGTCAGTGACCATGCATAGCGAATGGATAACACTGGCTATTGAATTCCAAGGACATTCTATTACCAGTGACGTATTGGCAATTCCCAATGTCACCTATCATTTTCTTTTGTCCCGCCCAGACATGAAGAAACTGAAGATAAACCTCTATTGGGACGACAAAGTAATGGCCGAAGACAATATAAAAACAGAAGATCCTGGTGAAGAAACTAGCGTATCAACGCTGATTTTCAACGAGGAAGAGATCAAGACTAAGCACCCAGAGCTTATATGCATGGGCAGCTATCCTCCAGCGATGAAATCACATGTCGTTCCTTTTGAGCTCGCAGATAAAACAGTGGTTCGTAGAGCCCCCTATAATATGTCCAGAGATAAAAAAGTGTGGCTGAAAAAGGAGTTGCAAGAAATGTTCGACGCAGGTATCATCCGGCCTTCTGTATCCCCATTTGCTTCTCCTATAACCATAGCACCAAAAGAAGACGGAACGTTCCGCCTTTGTACAGACTACCGTGCTCTCAATCGTCAAACGGAATTGATACCTTATCCAATGCCGAGAATCGATGACATCATTGACGAAACTGGTGGTTGCCATTGTTTTTCACGAATAGATCTCTGCAAGAGCTTTTGGCAGATTCCACTAAGTGAAGAGACGAAAAAGTACACCGCGTTCATAACCCCATTTGACTTGTTTGAGTACAACCGCCTACCATTTGGTTGGAAAAACTCCCCTGCGTGGTTTCAGAAGATTATGACCGACATTCTGAAACCTTACTTGGGCACATTTTGCAATGTATACATCGACGACGTCATCATCTACTCAAAGACCAAGGAGGAGCACCGTAGCCATCTTTCAAAAGTTCTTCACGCTCTAAGCCTTGCCCAACTCAAAGTCAACTTCAAGAAAAGTGCGTTCTTTCAAGAAAAAGTGGTATTTCTTGGCAGGGTGTTCGACGGACACACTAAAAGCACTAAGCAAGAATCGGTAGAAAGAATTTCCAAGTTGGTAAAGCCTTATGACGTGCACTCCCTACGTGTTTTTCTTGGCCTAGCAGGACACTTCCGGGCGTTTATCAAAGACTATGCCCTGAGAACAAGGTGTCTGACACGTTTAACCCAGAAGGACATGCCTTTTCAATGGGACGAGGAGTGCGAAAGTGCCTATTGTGAGCTGGTAAAACTAATATCGTCGGACCCGATCTTGCGAATACCGAATTTTTCTCTGCCTTTCGTACTGAACACAGACGCGTCACACTATGCAACCGGTGCAGTCCTATATCAGAAATCCTCAGCCCAAGCTGATCAAACGAAACACCACGTTGTGGGGTATTATAGCTATACTCTGAAGCCTGCTGAGATCAATTACTCCACCACAGAAAAGGAAGCTCTGGCCGTCTTAAAAGCTGTTCAGTATTTTCGTACTTACCTGGAAGGTGCAAAATTCAAGCTATTCACTGACCATCAAGCACTGACTCAACTTCTGAGCATGGCACAACCAAGAGGCCGCATTGCCAGATGGGTCAACTATCTGCAACAGTTTTATTTCATAATCTCGCACCGTCCTGGCCCGCTTCTCACTGATGCTGATGCACTATCTAGATTATTTGTACACGAATCAAGCGAAAATCCAGAAGTAATCAATCATACTAAGCTGTGGGAAGGTACCGAAGATCTCCAGTTCATCAAAGGAAAGTATCATGTACCACCAACTATGGTTCAAAGGATTCTTCATTTGTACCACGACACTCCTGGATCGGGTGGACATGATGGCTTCTGGCGCAGATATAAGAAATTGCTCATGAGATTCACATGGCCGGGCACGAAAAATGACGTCACCCATTACATACGCACATGCCACCTCTGCCAGGTGAACAAAGTTAAATTCAAGCAGTCGACAGACGTTATGACAAACCCCGAATATTCAAGCGTCCCATTCGAAGTAATACATTTGGACTTCGCGGAGCTCAAGAAGAAGGGGGAAGGAGTCAAACGAACGCAAGCTTACCTGCTTTCCATAGATGAGTGCACAAGGATGATCGCAGCTAAAGCTGGTAAAGAAGATGCAAACAGCGTTATCGATCTCCTCAAGGCTGAATGTTTTAAGCACACAAGGACGATAGTCTGCGACAACGGGCCGGCTTTCCGGAGTGCGAAGTTATCAAAGTGGGCCGAAGAGCACGGGATAACAATCAAGTATTCCTCTCCGCACCACCCGGCAGCAAACGGCCTAGCGGAACGAGCCATACGAGACGTCAAGCAGTTTGTGAAGATGTATCCAGACTTTGCAGGTGGCTGGAAGTGCTGCCTCGAGGCCGCTGTGAAGCATCACAACAGATCGTACACCACTGGTTTAGGCTGCAGTCCTCATTTTGCCACTTCGGGGAACAGCTCCCATATTTCCTGCCGATCGTGAGCTAGGCCTCATAGAAAACCTCCAACTCAATGAAGTCAAGAAAACTGCAAAAGAACAGGAGGTCTACAAGCGCCGCATGAAGAGAAACTTTGACAAGAGACACAACAGCGAGATACCGGACATACAACCTGGAGACTATGTCCTTATAAGGAAAGGAACTGTACCTTCTAACGCCAAATTTTACGGACCATTTGAAGTGGTTAAGACCGCATTCCAACATGGAATATGGAAGAGCGTCTGGTACACTGGAGCGTCCGGTCAAACGGAGTGCGCTTCCATTGGGAACACATTTAAGTATTACACCAGGAGGTGTAATCAAAAGAAGTCCGGAAGAGTGAAGCGGTCTGCGCTGGATGCATGAAAGAAGACGAAGAGGGTGGCTGGGGGAGAAGTGAAGAGGAAGAAGTGAGATTAAATGGCGGACGACACCCGTTTCACTGAGATTATGTCTTTTATATAGCCGTTCTAGTTATAGGAACGCTACAACACATACAAGATACCCAAACAGTATCTAAGATACATTACCACCCAGCACTGATGTTGGGAGCTTTCATTAGAGTAATGCAACCATAGCCTACCTTCGCGCATACATTCTGTACTTGCTCATGGCAGTGTAAAATATCATCAAAAATAACCCCCAAGTATTGGAATGAAGGAACTTGTTAAATACGAATGTTGTTTGATGATAGGCTAAGAGCCGTGGTATCAATATGTTTTCGGCGACAGTGAAGTACAACATGTTTTTGCACTGTTGGTAGCTCCATGTTGAACCATGCCGAAATGTTTGACAAATTGGTCATCACGTCGTTCTAGAGATTTCCAAGGGAGTGTTCTGAAAAAAAAAATTAAAGCAGTATCGTCCCCCCTATAGTAGATTTTTTGACCACTGCAGCGCTTGTGGGCCATCATTTATATAAATAGAGAAAAACATGAGGCCTAAAACTGGGCCTTGTTGTACCCCGCGGTTACTTACTGTAGAATGAATTGACGTGACACCAAACGGGGGCGAAATGCCAAAACCTCCGTGTCCAGTGCATTCAGCGCACGTTAAAGAACCCCTCGTGGTCAAAATTATTCCGTAGTTCACCAGTACGGCATGCCTTATAAGCAAATCGTGGTTTTGGCAAGTAAAACCCAAGAATTCTATTCAATGAATATGTCTTTTTATCCACGATGCATGTTTACGCATCGATATATAACTGGAAAAGAAATCAAGTGAGTTAGCTGTGATGCCAAAGCATCGCATTTTTTCCAGTAAAATAGAACGACTAACCTCATCAAATGCTTTCCTAACGTATGAAAATACTAGTATTACTGTGTTGTTTTCATGTAGAGCGGAATTAATATATTGCGAAAGCATCGAAACAGCAGAACAAGTGAACCTTCTGGCAAAAAAAAAAAAACCATGCTCCTGAGGACAAAGAGCGTTACCATTACGCAGGAAGTGCTTTGTGACAAAATCATTTTTTTAAATATTGTGCTGATGCAACTCGGGACAGACATCGGTCTGTAGCTGTCTGGGAGGTGACCATATTGGTTGACTAATATTACTTTACTAAGAATGTTAGGATAAGTTTTAAAAGAAAATGCATGGTTAAATATGTGGCACAGGGGACTACATAGAACAAAATTGTTTGCCGTTAAAATCCTCGAAGGTACGACGCCATGGCCTTGTTCTCCGGTAACCTGTTGATAATCTATCTGATGACATCCTCAGTGACGTCACTTAGATGGAAATTAGCTGCAACAGTAAAGGGTGCATATTAACTGCCAATATGAATAGGGAACGTGCTCTCAAGGCTGAGACCAATATTAGTGAAGTAATTAAATTTGTTAGCCACTTCACATGTTGGATTATCAGGTATAATGCGTTCTTTGTTACCTATCCTAGTAAAATCCTTAACAATTTGCCATATCTTCTTCAAGTTGTCCTCATTTTTTTGAATTAGGCTAGTGTAGTAGAATGCTTTTGATTTACTTATTGTTAATGATTTATTTCTCTACAACCTAAAATTTCTATGGTAATATTCATTGCTCCTGTTGTTTTTTTTCATTTATCGTAATAAATAACTTTTAGTTTCAAGACTTGAATATACTTCTGTTCATCTATGGACACATGACATGCCCATAATTTCGGGGCGAACAGCTGCGCGTTCACCGCTCAATGACGCCCACAATGCACTGAACAAAGTTTTGACACTCGACATGCATGTCATCGTCATTGAGGGCGCGAAAATTCGTACCCTGAAGTGGTGGTGGTGGTAGTGGTGGTGGAATTGTAGCAACAGGCGCGTTTAGCCTGGCGATCAAAGACGGAAATTGCTCTGCGCGAGCGTCTCCTAGAGTATCCCTGCAGGTTTTTCCCGTATGTCCATCAAGCCAGTCTCTCTTAAGAATTTGAAAAGGAGACGTGGGGCGCTATAACTTAAAATGATTCCAAACTGTTTTGATTTCAATTTCTGCTATTAGCCTTCACGATTGGTCAAGACATTTTCGGGCCACTCCCAACTTCACTTGTCTGTCACGCGACGTCACGAAAACCACGATAGCTCCCCATCTGATTAAATCGCAGAAAAGAAAAATAATCATTCCTGATTACACGCCTTTTCACCATTAGCCCTCTGCTATTGGTCCAATTCAATGGCGAATATCTCAGCAACCTTCGGTTTGCAGATGACATTGTCCTATTCAGCAACAATGCAGACGAATTACAGCAAATGATTGAGGACCTTAATCGAGAAAGTGTAAGAATTGGGTTGAAGATGAATATGCAGAAGACAAAGATAATGTTCAATAGCCTGGCAAGAAAACAAGGATTCAGGATCGCCAGTCAGCCTCTAGAGTCTGTAAAGGAGTACGTTTATCTAGGTCAATTACTCACAGGGGACCCTGATCACGAGAAAGAAATTTACAGAAGAATAAAATTAGGTTGGAGTGCATACGGCAGGCATTGCTAAATCCCGGAGCTTACCACTGTCGTTGAAAAGAAAAGTGTACAATCATTGCATTCTACCGGTGCTAACATATGGGGCAGAAACTTAGAGGTTAACAAAGAAGCTCGAGAACAAGTTAAGGACCGCACAAAGAGCGATGGAACGAAAAATCTTAGGGCTAACGTTAAGAGACAGGAAGAGAGCGGTGTGGATCAGACAACAAACGGGGATAACCGATATTCTAGTTGACATTAAGCGGAAGAAATGGAGCTGGGCAGGCCATGTAATGTGTAAGATGGATAACCGGTGGACCATTAGGGTTACAGAATAGATACCACGAGAAGGGAAGCGCAGTCGAGGTCGGCAGAAAACCAGATGGGATGATGAAGTTAGGAAATTTGCAGGCGCAAGTTGGAATACGCTAGCGCAAGACAGGGGTAATTGGAGATCGCAGGGAGAGGCCTTCGTCCTGTAGTGAACATAAAATACAGGCTGATAATGATGATGATGATGATGATGATGATGATGATGATGATTGGTCCAATGTTTTCTGGCTACGCCCACTTCACCTGTCTGTCACGCGATCTCACAAAACCGCGAAAACTCACCACGTCAAAGTGACGTGTACGCGAAAAAAATGCATTAATATGCCGAACAAAACTGAAAATTTTTCTGAATGGCCACAGACTGCCCCGTTCCGAAAGGAATAGAAGATGGCTGACCGCCGATCGCTCAGGCCCTCGCTACTTGCACCTGCCGGTGAGCATGTATTAATTTTATTGGCGCATGATAAAATTTTTTCGTGGCAGTAAAACGTTATCGAGCCCTTTCGGCATACATACGTCATCACTCTGCCAACTCTTCCTTGCTGAGGATCTGTTTTAGCGGCATTCTTATCCCTCCGTTGCAAGCCGCAGCGATTTTCGACCAGCCACCGCAAGCTAAGTAAGGCGAAGCGGACCAACTGGAGAAGCCGGCACCACCCTCTTCATGCTGGTATCTATTTTCACTGCGCTGGCTCGGCCCCATCGAAACCCTCTCCACTACAGCCGGCTCCTCGCCTCTTGTCAGCCAATTAGATAAGAAAAACCACTGAGTGTAGACAATGTTATTGGTTGTGAAAGCGAACAAACGTGACCTCCTATAAACTAGGAGAGAGTTTGATTGGGTTGCTCAGACAACGCTGCGGGTCACCGCCTGATGCTTCCGTCAGTGGTTACGTCAGGAGTTTGGAATCAAAACTGTTTGGAATCATTTTACATTATAGCGCCCGTGAAGTTTCTTTCCAGGCTATGACTGATACCTCGGAAAATCAAAGGTGTTCCAGGCGCGCATGCGGAATGTCCTCTTTTTGCCGATTCTCCAGGATGTTGGAATTTCGGGCACGACCACAGAAAGTGTTTAATGTCTCCTGTCTCGTCGCATGCCGTACAGTTCGGAGAATTGATTCGCCCCGTATTAAATAATCAGGCCCTAGTTATTCGATATAGAAGTGAGGCTTCCTCTCGGTGAAATCTCTTGGTTGCGCCGGACATATGTGGTAAAGTGGTTGGAGTGCATACGGCAGGCATTGCCAAAGAGTGTGCAATAATTCCATTCTACCGGTGCTAACATATGGGACAGAAACTTGGAGGTTAACAAAGAAGCTCGAGAACAAGTTAAGGACCGCACAAAGAGCGATGGAACGAAAAATCTTAGGACTAACGTTAAAAGACAGGAAGAGAGCGGAGTGGATCAGAGAACAAACGGGGATAGCCGATATTCTAGTTGACATTAAACGGGGAAAATGGAGCTGGGCAGGCCATGTAATACGTAGGACGGATAATCGGTTCGCCATTAGGGTTATAAAACGGATACCAAAAGAAGGGAAGCGCAGTTGAGGACGGCCGAAAGCTAGGTGGGGTGATGAAGTTGAAATTTGCAGGCACAAGTTGGCATCAGCTAGCGCAAGACAGGGATAATTGGAGATCGCAGGGAGAGGCACTCTTCCAGGAGTGGACATAAATATTGTCAGGTGGTAGTGACGATGAAGCAAACAGTCGTAAAACTGCGAATGACGAAACGGACTTTTTATTGGGCGATCCTGTGCCCACATAAAGCAAGTTCCAATCGAAGCACAACGATAGCGGCGAACCGAGTCGGCGATCGTCGAAATCTGATCAGCGGCGAAACGCGTCGACTTTTATACATGAGTAAACGCTCGGGAAGACCATCTCGAAAGTTAAAGTTTATTTCATCATCATCATCATCATCATTGTCGAAGGTTGCAGAGTAATCCCTGGTGCCTGCGTGTCTTCAGAAAGTGCTAGACAATTCGCGTCCCTCATACAATCAGATTACGTGAGCGTTTGTGACCACAGACGACGGATAGAAGCATCGATAACGTTCGAGAAGCTTCTAATGCAGGCGAGTCCGGCGCCGAGCGATAACGTTTAACATTTGTTAGCCCGTGGAAAGCGGCCACCGGTGAAAGATAAACATGTATATGTGTCAATATAGGCTGATGATGATGACGATGATGTGGTAAAACGCAAAGCGACCCAAAGTGATTTTTAATGTCAGATTTTTTAACTTGATTACTCTTTGGAGTCTTCACTTTGGAAGGATGATAGAGCGCTGCGTACGCATGCGCATCAGCTTTTTTGTTGCCACAAATAGCAATGTGGGAGGGAATCCACTGAAACGTTACTGTGAAACCTTTGTAGTCAAGCTCTGATGGATGGCAGACCCCGGTAGAGTTGTTGTAACGCAGCCTTTGAAACCGTAAGCAGAACCGCATTCGGCGGAGTCAAAGTCTTTAGTTTGCGAGGAGAAGCAGCTATTGCCACGCTTTCCACTTGAATATTTCTCTCTTTGCACGCAGTAAAAGTCTACACGTATCGCTTGTTTGGTGTCAGTTGTACCAGAAGAGAAATAGTATTTTTGAGGTAAAAATAGAATAGTAAGATTGTGCTCCGCAACAGCAACATTGCTGTTACTCCGATACATTCAAGTAAGCATTGCTCAACACGTGATCAATAATCGACTCCGATCGGTCTGTTATGCGTGTAGGCAATGAAATAACATTTTCATATTAAGTGATTGTAGTGAAAACACATTATCGTAAGAAGTATCTCCAGACAGGTCTACGTTAATATCGCCGCAAGTAACAAGAGGTGCTTTAGACGCCACAATGGGAATCGTCGTACATTCCATAACAGTAATGAAGTCAGCTATACCGCAAGATGGTCGGCGGTACACAACGCCAACTATAACCCCATTTTGAAGCTGGATAAAAAAAATGTCACAGTTTCGCCCTAAGGGTGAAGCAATGAATGCGATAGCAACACAGCAATGTCATAGGAAGTAAGGTGAGCGGCCTTGGTAGCAATATGAATTGTAGTAAACATGAGCTGATTAAGTAAGCAGGTGTGCTGCGGCGTAAGTAGACCGACATGAAGAGAGACTCGATGACCACGAGAAGGCGCGTGTGAAACGGTGGTGTTGATGAGAAGCGCTTACCGTGGGCAGCGCGTGCGAAGGGACACACCTGTAGTGCTGCACTGCCGATCTGGGCAGCATTGCATGTGTAGCGTGCGTTGGAAAATGTGGCCCGACTATTACTAACTGAATGAACAAGCGTGGTGTGAGCGCGCACAAACAAACATGAATAGATCACACTGAATGACTGCAGCCAACGACTGTCAAAACGCTGGCAGCGCAACGTACCTTCGGCCGCGCAGCGGGCGAAGGTACGTACGGTCTATCGCTTCAACGGAAACTGAGCGGCGCATAAAGGTCAGAGCCGTGTGGAGATAAGAGGCGGTGCGGTCGAACGAACGACGAGCGCGGTTGTTGGCAGCGTAGAAGTGCGCCCCCCCCCCCCCCCCCCCGCTCCCTCCGGCGCTGGCTTCCCGCTTCCTTGCTTGCGCGTGGGAGATTGAGTGCGTTCGCTCTCCGTGATAGCGCGCGTCCCCGCACGCTTCCGCTGGGGCATACGGCGCGCGCCGAAGATTTTATCTATACGGAACCTCACGGCGACGGCGACGGCGACGCCGACGGCAGAAATCCGGTTGAAGTGTCCATATAATTGCTCTCGCAATAAAATATTTTCAACAGATCAGCTGCAACCAGAGCGGTTGTTGAGGTTAACGAAGCCAAAGCAATGTTTAATGAATAGCGCCACGCCCCCACTTCGTGTATATACTACCACTGTTTCTAGGCTGCGATAGCGTGACATAGTCATGTAGATGAACCTTCTCTAAACTAAGTTGCAGTCATCGTTATGATATCATAATTTAATGAATGCTAAAACAGGTGCACAAGTAGAGGATCAAAAGTCTTTCTAATGTTGGCAATATTACAATGTAATACTGAGAAATGACTCTATTGAAGCCTTACATTTTCAACCTCAGTAAAGGAATGTGCCATGAAAAGTAAGAAAACAGAAAATTGCAGGTAAACGAATCCTAAACAACTTTGGCGAGATCTTCACCACACGTGACGTGCAGCATACGTGAATTATTCAAACGCTTCCGCATGAAAATCTTGCCACTAGTTACCCAAGTGTATTTCCAGTTCTTTTCTCGCTTTGCCTTCAAAGCAGCTGTTAGCAACTCTTTATTTGTCGGAAACAGGTGATCACTAAGTAGACCGGGGAGCGTATTTCTATCTGCGCCCAAGCCCAGGTCTCGACCGCTGGCGCCGCCATGCGTCGCTCGCGCGTACCATGTTTCTAGCTGCACGGCCGCCTCCGTACTAGCCGCCGTCGTTGGAACGGAGAACACGCTATGCTGGTGGTGACTAGGCACAACTGTGGCTGCTGTTAAGGGCTCGATGCTATTCCTAAATAAACGAATCACTGTTTGGTGATCCAAATATAATATCACTATCAGGTAGGGAGCAGTCTACCTGACTGGAGCAGTATTTTGTTTATTTGGGGTGTTGCTACGCTACGCTCCGCAACACCCCAACGACCGCCGCTTCGCGTCGGCGCCCGTCACCACGGCTGCCGCCATGGCACCGGGGTGCAACCGACCGCACTTCCAAACAGAGAGAGAGAAAAAAAAGAAAATGGTGATACAAAGAAAAAAAAGTTTCAAGCCTAAGCGGGATTCTAACCCACGTACCACCTAGTTCCTTAAGCGAGCGTCGTAACCACTAAACCATAGAACCACGCTTCCGGAGAGCGCATTCATACAAACCATATGATTGCGTTCGAGCGCCCTCGGCGAAAGAACCACCTTGAAACATGGTACGCGCGAGCGGAGCACGGCGGTGCCAGCGGTCGAGCACTGGGCTTGGGCGCAAATAGAAACACGCGACCGGGGAGACGACACACTGAAAACCGAAGACTGTCGTTTTCAGTCTTTGCTTCTTAGCAGACCTCGGAACATTATCTTTCACAGTTCGGGGAAAATAAAACCTAGCGATGATGTTAGGTGGTGACATGTTATTTGAAGGAACTCGGTGCACGATGTCCTTGTTTGATTGGTTGACGTCAGCTTTCAGGCAGGTGGCAATCTGTTGAATTGTGGAAACCAGGTTCTATCCATCCACCACAGGAATTGCCTTTATATCTACTATATTATTATTGCGTATTATTATCACTCTAAGCGCATTTCTGCTGTTGCCATCGTCGTTGCCGTCGCCGTGATGTTCCGTGTAATGTCCAACGGCGATTACACCGTCGCCGCGCGCCTTATGCTGTATATGCGAGTGAAAGCCGACGATCGCGGCTCAATCTGACCCACGCGATAGAGGGAAGCTGAAAGGTTTCACGCACTGTCTTCCGTCGTGCGAAAGGCCGTGGGGGGCTGGGAGGGACGGCGTTCTGCGAGAACAACTGCGCATTTCGCGACCGCGCGCGTGAGGAGCCGCCGATCGCGGCTCTATCTCGCGCGCTGTTGCGAAGTCCGAGCGTCCGAGTGGCCACGAATGAGTGTGTGGTGTTGTGCCAAGTGCCAGGAGAAGGGGGTTATCCAGAGAGTTGAGAGCAAAACGTTTTATATACATATGTACATAGTTCCAAACAAATATGGGCTCCATGATCATCGGAGCTTACTACATGCGATGTCTTTGCATGTCCGAGCGCCCTCTCCAACCCTCAAGCTCCCCTTTTTAACCCATCTAATTTCCCCCTTTCACTCGTGGAGGGAGTTCAATGGGGTTCTTTTAGGCCAATCACAGTCTTTGATCAGGTGGCCATATTCCACACGTGATGTGTCGTCGTTTTCCGCCGGGCTCCGCCTCCAATCTTGCTAGGTCGCCCCCGAACACAGGCAGCGGTTGACACCTTGGGAACCGAACGTTGATGTCGTTCCCCCGGGATTGCCAGACACGGGCCCCTTTCAAGATTCGCCTCTACATAGCGGTCAGTTCGCGGAACCAGGCGGCGGCGGTGGCTGTCTCGAAAGGGCGCCACGTTGGCGCGTAGCAGTCAGCGCCGGGCGTCGTCGCGGTTCGGGCGGCGCTGGTAATTCACGGGACCGCACCAAGGGGCGACGCGGCCGTTTATCGACGCATGAGGTAGCCTGGAGACCAACGGCTAATCCCTCAGTCCCAGGTGACCATTCTCGGCCGCGAGAAAGGGTGCCAGGTGGGCGCGTCAGAGTCGGCGCCGGCCTCCTTTGTCCCGAGGGACCACCAGACACAACAGCGCCCAGGGAGGGAGGGGGTACGGCGTTCCATTGCAGCACCAACTGCGTACTTTGCACGGCCGCCTTATCTTGAAAGCAATCTGCAGGCTTATCATACCTTTGTGCGTGCGGTGTTCTCGTCGCTCCGTTTGCGTTGAAGCGATACACCGCACGGAGGTCACATCGCTGGCTGCTGCTGCCCCGCTTCTTGACGCCAGCGTATTGGTGGTTTTGACACCGAGTGTCCGCGGTCATCGAGTGTGATGTGTTTATGTTTGCCTGTGCACGCTGACACCATGCTTGTTAATTTAGTTAGCAAGCGAATACTTTCAAGTTTTCACGGCAGTTAAAACTACCAAGCTATCTACTAATTTGCTATCGCAATCGATGCTTCGCCTTTCGGCGGAACTGCGGCTATTTTTTCTGTCTACTATATCGATGTAGAACAGTACGTTCCTTGTTCTTATTTCCCTAATTTCCTCAATGAGACACCTGTTTGATCTTTTAACCTCGTGATTATCTGCTCCCACCGCAGCAAGCTCTTTCTTTCCTGCACCAACTTCCACCTTGAAGTCCGAAAAGTGTTGATTCACGAAGTTGATTGACTGCGTGAGAGTTTTCAGTTTGCCTTCAAAAACTCTGGTGATGACTTTCTTGAACTCATCATGCTGAGCGCTAATGCGAGTCGTAAAATCCGCCAAAACGTTTGCTAGCTAGTTCCTTCGCAGTAGTCGGCGAATTATCACTCATGTCGCTAGTTATTGACTGAGCAGTACAAGAGCCTTGATATATATCTTAAAATTTACAGTATCAATTGTACACGTACTATCGGCGTGAAATGAAACGCGAACAGCGGAGCGCCTACCGGGCGGTATAGTGCGCGCCGTCCAGTCGTCACTATTGACAGGAGCGCACATCCGGTTTGACTGCACTGCGTGATGATGTTGCCCCTATAAAGCGATATTTTCGGTTCCGTCCTGGTTGTATTTTATTTGAAAGCGACAAAAGATGACGGCGCAGTATTGATGACTGCGCAAACTGTAATACACGCACCGCTGTTCGAGGTTCCCTTGACGCTGATAGAACGTACGGTTTCGCCGCGTTTGGCGATAATACTTGCCCTATGCTGTGATATTTTAGCTTCTCTTTTCTCTCGTTTTCGTTCCTCGCTTTGAAATAAAGGAGAGCCAAAAAGCGACGAAAGGGGGAAGCATCATCGCGCAGTGCGGTCAAACCGGATGTTCGCGCCTGTCAATTGTGATGACTGGACGGCACTCACTGTACCTTCCGTTAGGCGCTGCGCGGTTCGCGTTTCATTTGACCCCGATAGTACCTTCATGAAGCAAGGTAAATGATTAGCTGTCGTCCAGACTCCTAGCTGCCTGAACTGCCCATTAATGACGGCTCATCCTCGCGGAATCTGTGATGTTTCAGCAGAGCTGCGACGTCACGGTATTCCAGGGGGCGTTGCTTCCAACTTCACCCAATACTAACGCCATGAGCACCCATGTAATCTTTCAAAGCTTTACAGCGAGGCTGTTGGCCTCTAGTTGGTGGGGATTTATCGTGAGCTCGTTCTAGAGGGAGAATTCTTTCTTCTGTCCCCTCCCTGATGTCCTTCGCTGTTAATCAAACTTTGAAGCTCGTTCTGTGCTCACCCAAAAACAGTATTGCCCCCTAGTGGCCGCGGCCTTTCAGACAGACCTGGAATGGCGGCTGGAAAAGGGCTTCGTCTTTGAGCTTCCGGGTTACGGAATTATGTTTTCTAGTATATTCGAATTACAATCCGAAGCTATCATGTATGCAGCTTGTATATATATATATACTTTATAAATTATGTGACGCAATTTACCCTGAAAATTGTTATTAGTTCAATGAGGCACTTGCGCTTGGCGGATGGCCTAGAAGGATGCTGATGTATGCTGCACTTCCGCACACGTACATCGCTTGTGGCGGTGGTGTTTGTCTAACGTTGGCAACATATTCGCTGTACATGCACTTTCACACGGTGGAATGGAGGCACATTTTTTTTTACCACAGGCTAATTACTCAGGGGACCAAACGTGTTAAAGAAACAAAACTCCCAAGTCATCGGAGAAACCAGACTACAGATACATCATAATCAACGATAGACCGGTGTATCGAAACAAGATAAAGCAGCAAACTTGAGTTATTGCTAACGCGCATAGGGTTCTTCGACAATCTGGGAAAGAGTTTTCCTGAATTATGTCAAACATGACATTTGCAAGAGGTGTAGAAGGGCTGTAAGTCGAACGGTTTCAGTCAGTTGTCGGGAGGTTAAATTCCCTGGCAAGTATTATTTTGTTATTTCAACGTTGTAGTACGAGATTGTGCGTGTTTATTTAAAATATGGAGATGAATTAAGGTGTCTCTACACAGCATACCTAACCGAAAGAGTATCAAGCAGATTATGTATTCTTTGTTCGGAATTTCTTCGAACACTTCTAGAAATTACGAGAAGAGGGAAAGCCGGTGCTGCCCAACAGGCAACACAGCTCGATCAATAGTTTATATAGTGTTAAATAGCATAGTGTTAAATAGAATAATACGGTAAATAACGAGTAATATAACATACCGAACAAACAGCAACGCTGTTGGCCACAGCGAGCTGGTGGCTGAACGTGGTATGTTTTATATTACACAACTTTTCTTTCGCTAGTACTTACAAAGCATTATTTTCATGAATCTTTAAATAAAAGAAAAACTCGTGAACTGCGCAAGAGTGAGACGTTCGTTCGGGCTAAAGCTTTTACGAACAATGGTAAACGAACGAGCGCATTTTATGTACCGTTCTACTCCAATAACATACGAGAAGTTCCCAACGTATCGTCATTCAGAAAATAAAAGGTGTACACTCCTCGGTTTGGACAAACGACTGGGAATTATCCGAGAAAACGATGTGACGGGTGTTTTTTCCCAATGAGACGTCTCTCTAAATATTGTATAAAACAGACAAGTGTATTCTGTTCTTTGTATTTATCTTTGTGGACTGGTATATTTCCAGAACATTTTAATACTATGTATGATGCAATGGAGGGTTGTGCAATACATATAACATTTTGCCTGCTTTAGCATTGCTTACGCCATCGCTTGTGCAGAAACAACAATTACAAATTAGCCGATTGGCGGAGGAAAAGGGAAAGGGAAGAATGTAGAAGAGAGAACGAAAGAAATCGTGTGCTTGTACTATGCATTGCTGAGGGAAATTATACAGTGGTCAGCATATAACCATGGATGCCTTCACGGACTTCAGGTTGCATGATTGTGGCACATAAAATAAATTTAATTTTTCGATAGTACCTTTTTTCCCCTATTGTTTCCTTTGTTCTTAGAGCACAAAACTGTGTAATTCAGGCCAAAGCACTGTCCAGTCCCATTCGATAGCATCATTGCTTTGGCGGGCTGACGAAATGTTTTATTTGTGTATTTTATGTTCTATTACAAAAAGAAAGAAAGATTCATATAAAGAATAGGTTTACTTAAAGCGTAAACATTCGCTGTTAGCCATTGCATCTAAAACACTGATTTTATGCCAGATGTGCTATCTGCAGCATCTCTGCCACCTTTTGTCGGTCAGTGACGATGATTTATCTGAAACGAAGAGGGGGGGATCAGCACTTTACCACACATTTTCTTTGGGCTACCAAGTCTCAGTGATTACTGTGAAGACATGACTACAAGAAAGAAGAACTGCTCCAAGCTGGTTTGTTTTCTTAAGAAAACTAGGGGTTTTCACATTCGTAATTCTAATATGATCAATGCAAGATCAGGAAGACCATGGCGTTGAGTGACCGTTCGAGACAACTTGACGTTCATTTGTAATACCTGCCCAGAAAAACAATTGACTATGAACATATTAGAAGCCGATGATACCTTTTTACCCTGCAGTTTGTCAGATTTATCACTATCACACAGCAGACTTTTTTTATTACTTTCTCGTGGATAGTTATTTCGTGCAGTGTATTTGCTCCCTTGAGCTTTCTAAGGCTTCTTAAATAAAGATATTTTATTACAATCTTGAACGAACGGGATGACACAGTACGATGAACACGAAACCGTCTCTTCAAATCGGTGAATACGGTCTAGAAATGAGGACTTTACAACTAATTTCCCCCCAAATATCTCGGTAATTGTTTTATGCTGGAGATACGTTTACGTGCCATTGACCCCCCCCCACTTCCCGTAGTTCACATAAGTTATAGTGTAGGAACGTCCGTATCAATATCAGTTAACTTAAGTGTCGCTGCTTAAAGTTCAACTTCAGGCAAGTGTCTCAATTTCATGAAGCTATTTGATTCCTTGAGGTGTTTCGACCACCAGGAGCTTTTTGGAACAGTTCAGCATTTGTAGGACCGGGTTTTAGGTTTACCATTCCAACACAAAACAACCTTAAGAACTTGCAAACTGCCCTAAGACATTGTTGCGGGACGGTCATGACAACCAAAAAGCAACTAAGATTGCGAAGGGCTTGCTAGGAAGTCAAGATAACATTTTTGCAAGATAGCAGCTAACAGAATGCGTCTTGACTCTGGCTAATTCACAATGAATTGCAATATGAAAAATAAGTGATAATATGGCAGTGGTTTTGCGAATTAAGGAATGCATTGCCTAGTGCCCCTTTCTGAAACATAGAGATATCATAGGAGTGCTCGCTGGAGAAGGAACGAAAGGAAAGGAGGCGCACCACATGGCGGCTATCCAATCGCGTGGCATGAAAGCGATTGATGGCGTAATGCACTTCGCAGTTTCTTGTGCGGAATTGCCTTATTGCGTGCCCTTTCTTTCTGTTGCGTGATTTGCGCAATATAATTCACAAACATCAAATAAAGAAGCCTTGGTGAAGTTGTCGTGTATACATCTAGCGGAATATGCGTGAAGAACCTTTTTGTGTTTATAGTGCATGCCAAGGGGACATTAGACGGTGCCTTCTAAGAGTGCTTGGATCTCCCTGTCCGAGAAGGCCATCGATGTCGTGTGGTGTGCAAGAGTGACGTCGTGTTGTGGCTGAGTGATGGCCACGCAGCAGGGTTGCCCTTGGGGGATGTTGCGGGCAAATGTACGTGGCGCTTATCAGCTGGCTTCCGGTGGGCTCCCGTGCTCGCTGGAGGAAGGGGCGCTTCCGTCTGGGGACTCTGGACACAGGAAGCGGCAATTGGCAGCGGCCATTCCGGAAACCGAGCGCGCGTGGCACGGGACTGCCGCCATCCTTTTGGCGCGCCGTTTCCTGGACGGCTCTCGCTTTCCTATCTGGATCCGAGATTCCGAAGGACACTGCCTCACCTGAGGGGCCAAGAGAGAGGCTGATCGAGCGGTCGGCGCAGTTTCGCTCTGCCGATGAAGGCATCAGCTACGTGCGTTAAGGCCGCCACAAGTAAGCATGCCCGCTTAGAACCACTGTGGACTGTTGGAAACATTTTCGGAGCCCAATCGCCTAGGCTGAAAAAAGTGCATGAGAATCTCGCGACATCGATGCGCCTAACCATGATCTTGACTTGGACATTGCTATATTGACTAATGTCAGTGACCTCAGTACGAAGATGCGGGACGAGTAATAAAAGGGCAGACATTTATTAACTAACCGCGCGTAGTGTGTGGAAAATGGCTATGAGATACTACATTGAAAGAGACGCGAAAAAACTCTGAGGAATGTTCGACTTTCCCAGCTTACAGATCAATTTTATTGAGCGGATAGTTAAGCACTATTTCCGACCAGAATTTTCATCGCAATTTTTCCAAATAGCACAATCAATCGCGAACTAAGTCTCCAACTATGCTAAGCCATCAATCCTTCCTTTCGGAAGGGGGAGAGGAGCGCGTGCGCAGCCCTTTCGATGCACGAGTGGTTGATGCGTCATGGCACATCCGGCATAAAACATGTTCGCCGGATCTTCAGAACATTTTGAACGGATGCAGTTTGCTGTTTCTCATGAGGTAAAAAAAAACATTGACTCGCAATCCCGGCCCTGTGAAAGTTGACGTCCAGCGAAGCTGTTGAAAAACGACTACACCTGCTGATGGATGCATGAAATGTTTTATTACTTTAGACCGCATTACTTTAGACTGTCCGGTAGTGGTAATCGCTTTGTGGGCGCTGTGGTTCCTCGGGAGCTCTAATTCTGCGTGGTCGCCCCATAGCAGTGCTGGAGGGAGTTGAAATCGGGGAGGTTCAGTCAGCATGGGAATTATGAGAAGTATTTGCCTAAATTTTGTCCTTCTGGCTTCAAACGGCTTCGTGACTTTCGAAACACGTCAATTTCAACAAAGTACTGTGTAATAAAAAGCATCATTAAAAATGTTCGATGGCAGGATTCAAACACCGGACGTCTAGTATTGAAACCATTACGCTACGGACGCATGCATCGAGAAGCGGCACAGAACGCCCTTAGTCATCAAATACGTGGTTCAGATGCTTGCTTTGTACTTGTTTATTATTGAAACGAATGCTGTTCTGTATTTTGTATGCGTGATTCCAAAGAATTTTTGGCTTCACTTTGCTTAGAGCTTGCTTCAGCGCCGTCGCGGGTCAGCCCGGTATTGCACAACCTCCGGGATCGGCCCAGATTTACGCTAAAGGACGCGGGCACAAAAAATGTCGACCAAACAGAGGCTAACTGCTTCGCTGTAAGATGTGCCGTATTAGGTGCAAACTCTGGTTCCAAGTGCAATGCTTCAGATGTCAGAGTGCAGCCAAAGAAGATGGTATCAGTGGTGCCTCAAGTGCAATCTTACTTCACGTGGCTATTGGCCCACCTGCCGGCAAAGAAAAAAAAGCCTTTGCGAAGGAAAGTTCTGAATTTGAATGATTATCATATGTTTCAAGTTCACGCGTTATTAAATTATGATTTGATTCACCCCTCAATCACATTGAAGAAGTGACGTCTGCTACAGCACTGTCTAGACAAGTCCCGCCGATAAAGCGCAAGCTCCTATCTCACTGTGTGGATGCTATTGCTCAGGCTGAAATGGAAGTACGCAATGCGGATAGGCTACGTACACTTGGTGATTTCGTGCCAAAATATAATGTCAACGTACTCGTGGCAGAAGAGAGAGATTTTTTTAGGATCATCCATCACAGCTTGTTTCTTTATATGGCCTCGCAGTGATAAAATGAGCTTCTCGCAAGTTTGACAGAGAAGCCAGAACGTTAACAAAATATTGTTACGTAAAACGACACAAGGTGGGACTATATTTACACTGTATTTACAGTATGTGAGAGACACAGTAGCCAAGATGGTGGACAGCCACCAGCACCAGAGAGAACCGTCTTCTTCGTCGTCTGCCCCAGGCTGAATGTCTCTCTCGTAGCATTACCACCGGCGGTGGAGGCGCCGTCTCGGCGCACTTCACACATTGTCGTTAGGAGGAGGGCGGTAGGCTTTCAGTCTGCTCACGTGAACTATGTTACTGGGAGCGATCGCAGGCGGTAAAGTCAGAGAGACGGGAGCGATCTCGTAGGTGACGTCCGTGACCCGGTGGACGATTCGGTAAGGACCCGTGTATCGATAAAACAACTTCTCGGACAAGCCAATACGACGGAATGGACACCACAGGAGAACTAAGGCACCGGGTGAGAAGCGAACGTCGTGATGCCGGCTGTCATTGAGGCGCTTCTGGGTCGCTTGCGAGGCCAACAGCCTAGAGCCGGCGATATGACGCGCGTGATCGGCATGAGCGATGGCATATTCGCTAGGCGACGCGGCAGCAGCCGGAAGTAGGGTGTCCATTGGTAACATCGGTTCACGACCAAAGAGCATATAAAAGGGTGAATAACCGGCGGTATCGTGACGCGATGAATTGTAGGCGAAGGTCACGTAAGGTGGCGCCAGGTCCAAGTCACGGTGGTCAGATGAAACATACATTGAGAGCATGTCCGTGAGGGTGCGATTTAGTCGCTCGGTGAGGCCATTTGTTTGGAGATGGTAGGCAGTAGTCAACTTGTGCTGCGTTGAGGAGGAGCGCAAAAGGTAGTCGATTACTCGTGATAAAAATGCGCGGCCTCGATCTGTGAGCAATTGACCATGGCCATGGTGTAGAATAACATCGTCGAGCAATAAATCGGCAACGTCAGTAGCAGTGCTGGTGGGGAGCGCTCGAGTGATTGCATACCTGGTCACATAATCGATAGCAACGGCGACCCACTTGTTGCCGGATCGTGACTCAGGAAAAGGACCGAGAAGGTTCAAACAAACACGGAAGAATGGTTCGGTCGGGATGGAGAGCGGCTGAAGCAGTCCAGCCGAGGGTGCGGCAGGACGATTCCGACGTTGGCATTTGTCGCAGGAGGTCACGTAACGTCGAACAGACCGGGCGAGACCACGCCAAAAGAAGCGGCGCCGTACACGGTCGTACGTGCGGGATACACCAAGGTAACCAGCAGTTGGTTCGTCGTGAAGCTCATGCAGTACCGTTGAACGCAGATGTTTAGGCACAACGAGAAGCAGCTCAGGGCCATCTGATTGGACGTTACGGCGGTAAAGTGTGCCATTCACGAGGATGAACATGCACAGTGAAGCGTCGTTAGGTGCGGTTTCCAGCCGGTCAATGAGCGATCGCAAAGATGCATCACGACGTTGTTCGGCACCAATCTGGAGAAACTGAGACATGGACATAACGCAGGGGCTAGGTTCGATCTCCGATCCGTCTGGTTGGTCAACAGGGTAGCGGGACAAGCAGTCCGCATCCAGATGGAGGCGGCCAGACTGAGTAAGAGTACTCCTGAAGGCGCAGCGCCCAACGACCAAGTTGTCCAGTAGGGTCCTTCAGTGAAGAAAGCCAACAGAGAGCGTGATGATCAGTGACAACACGGAAAGGGCGGTCATACAAGTAAGGACGGAATTTCGAAACCACCCAGACAAGGGCAAGACATTCCCGTTCCGTAATACAGTAATTGCGTTCAGATTTCGATAGGAGACGACTTGCGTACGCGATAACACGATCAACGCCTCGTTGGTTTTGGGCTAAAACTGCACCGATGCCGTGACCACTAGCGTCTGTGCGCACTTCCGTGGGAGCAGCTCGGTCAAAATGGGCAAGAATAGGTGGAGTCGTTAGAGCTGCGATGAGCTCAGAGAAGGCGTCAGCTTGTAGAGGACCCCAACAAAACGGGCCGTCTTGTTTGAGAAGGTCAGTGAGTGGACGTGCGAGTGCCGCAAAGTTTTTCACGAAACGGCGAAAGTAGGAACACAGCCCCACGAAACTACGAACGTCATGGACAGACCGTGGAACGGTGAAGTTCGTGACAGCGCGTATCTTCGCTGGGTCGGGTCGGACACCGGAAGCGTCAACGAGGTGGCCCAGCACAGTAATTTGACGAAGAGCGAAGTGGCGCTTCGAGGAATTTAGCTGGAGGCCAGCTCGTCGGAAAATTGCTAGAATGGTTGAAAGCCGCTCAAGGTGTGTTGCGAAAGTGGGGGAGAAAATTATCACGTCATCCAGGTAACATAAACACGTCGACCATTTAAATCCTTGAAGCAGTGTGTCCATCATTCTCTCAAAGGTGGCTGGTGCGTTGCAGAGACCGAAAGGCATGACCTTGAATTGGTAAAGGCCTTCAGGGGTCACGAAGGAGGTCTTCTCGCGATCCAGGTTGTCTACAGCGATTTGGCAGTAGCCAGATCGAAGGTCCAGGGATGAAAAGAAGGTGGCACCATGGAGGCAGTCGAGGGCGTCGTCAATACGTGGAAGAGGGTACACGTCCTTCTTGGTGATTTTGTTGAGGTGCCGATTATCAATGCAGAAACGCCAGGAACCGTCTTTCTTCTGTACTAATACGACGGGAGAGGCCCAAGGACTAGAAGATGGTTCGATGATGTCCTTCGCAAGCATTTTAGCCACTTCTTTTTGAATCACTTCGCGCTCTGATGCGGACTCACGGTAAGGTCGACGGTGAATGGGAAAAGAGTCGCCAGTGTTGATTCGGTGGGCGACAATCTTAGTCTGGCCCAACGGTCGATCACGAATGTCGAAAATATCACTGTATGAGGCCAAAACCCGGCAAAGAGCGTCGGCCTGGTCAGGCGAAAGGTTCGATCCAATCATGTTGCTAAAATGCTGTCGTCAGAACTTGGTGACGGAGAAACTTCAGCTTCCTCAGGTGCAGTTATGGCGACAACCTCGACGTCATGCTCTGTTATAGCGGTGAGGTGGGCAAGCGACATCTTGTGGCGGCAACACTTTTATTTATTTATTTTATTACCCACAGTGCCTTAACAGGCATTACAGTGGGGAAGGGTATACACAAAAAAGATTAAAAAAATACATACAGTGTCAGTCACACAACTAATAAAAATAACCACTAATCACAATCAGTCACAAAAATACAGATGTCATTGAACAAACTTAAACGCGGTTATGCTAACATAGAAAAAAAAACATCATTAGACATAACAGAGGCAATGTTTGACGGCAATTGGTTCCATTCGCGGATTGTTCTAGGAAAACAAGACAATCGAAATAAATCAGTCTTGCATGCGATTTCCCGTACGGTGAACATATGATCAACTCGGTCTGAGACATAGTGAGGTGCAAGCAAATATTTTGTATTTTCAATCCCGACACGACCATGGTAAACAGCATGAAAGAATTTGAATCACATCTTACGTCGACGATTATCTAAATGCTCCCAATTCAGTGTTTCCTTTATACTTTCCGCCCCAATAGTCCTGCAGTAATTTCCTGACACAAACCAAGCAGTCAAATTTTGAATACTTTCCAATTTATCAATATCTCGCTTTGCTGGGGGGTCCCAGAGTGTGCAGGCATATTCAAGCAGTGGTCTAACATTGGTTTTGTACAATTATTTAGTAGGTAGAGGAAAAGTTCTGGCATTCCGACGCAAAAAACCCAACACTTTCCCAGCTTTGGCTGCAACGTAATCAACGTGTCTCTGCCACCTTAGCGAAGATGTAAAATAAACACCTAGGTATTTGTAATCTGGTACTTGTTTTAAAGGTACGCTGTTCAGATTATAACTGCTCGTGTGTGGATATTTTTTCTGCTAAATGTTATGTACACAGTTTTTTTTTTCATTTAACTTCATGTGCCACTTTACACGCCACTCGTTGATTTTGTCTAGATCTTGTTGGAGAACAGCCACATCATCAACGCATTTTACTTCCCTGTATAGCACGCAATCATCGGCGAATAAACGCATCTGAGACTCGATACCATCAGTTATATCATTTATGTATATTAGAAATAACAGTGCACCCAGCACAGATCCTTGAGGTACACCAGACGTGACACTCGCGATCTGAGATTGAGCCCCGTTAACAATGACAAACTGCTTTCGTGATGTGAGATATGATCTTATCCAAGATATAACCTGCGGATGTATATTATAAGCTCTAAATTTTCAATTAAAGAAGCATGAGGTACAGTGTCAAATGCCTTCTGGAAGTCCAAGAAAGCACAGTGTACTGAGAGTCGATGATCGAGGGATTCTGCCATGTCGTGTGTAAATTCTGTTAATTGTGTAACGCAGGAAAGGCCTTTCCGAAACCCGTGCTGAGCTGGATTAAACAAACAATGTTTATTAATATGCGTTACAACTGTAGTATACAAAATATGCTTTAAAATTTTGCAAGAAACACATGTCAAGGACGCTGGCCGGTAATTCGCTACTTCACTGCATGCGCCCGACTTATAGATCGGCACAACGCTCCCAACTTTTCACTCGTCCGGAAGACAGAACTTTTCTAGAGATTTGTCATAAATTATCTTTAAATATGGCGCGACTGATGTTTCACAGAGTTGGAGAAGTCTGTTTGGTAAGCCATCAGGGCCACAAGCCTTTGACGCATTTAATCCCAGCAACAACACCTGAATACCACGTGCGGAAAAGTTAATGTGATCCATCTCGCCTATTTCGCTTCGAGGGTCCTGTGTCTTCTCATCAGTTCTGACCACTGGGGTGAAGACAGAGCTGAAGTATTGATTGAAATTTTCGGCCTTGGCAATGTCGTCATGTACCGTGTTACCACCAACGACCAACGACGGAACAGGTACCTTGTCCTTACCATTTCTTTTAACATGCTTCCAAAATTCTTTGGGATTTTGTTTTAATCTAAAGTGCATTGAGCCGGAATAACAAGCCTTTGCATTACGAGTAGTAACTTTCACTTCGCATGTTATGTCCTGCAGTTTTCTTTTATCCTCTTCTGTAGGTATAACTCTCGAAAATTGCGATAGCATCTGCCTTTTCTATGTTAGTCTGTACAACACTTTTGTAAACCAGGGTTTACTTTTAGTGCGCCTTGGGGTTAACACCCAGGAAGGAACAAACTGATGCTTCAGTTCCACCATTTTTGTTTAAGTATTGTCCACAGATGAGCTACACTTTCAGTCTCAACTTGTGTTTCCAAAACTGTTAGATAGGAATCTAAGGCTCCATGAATCTCAGCCACATTAGCCATGTTAAAGTTGAAAATCCGCCTATTAGGACCAGTTACTATTTTTGCGTAACCAATATGCATCTCGTAAACCACGGCGCTGTGATCGCTTATACCAGGTACGACAACACTGGAGAAAACTAGTTCAGGTTGATTTGTCAGTATTAAATCTAAAATATTTTCTCCACGTGTTGGTTCCAAAACCATTTGGTGAAGCGCAAGAAGGTCGATTAAGTTTTTAATTTCTTGACTACAGCTATCAGCTGTGGTGACAATATTAGGCTGTTGGTGCCAGTCTAAGGAAGGCAAGTTAAAGTCACCACCGATTACTAACGTGTCTGTCTGCAGCGTTTCAAATACTTTCGTAAGCTGTGCGCTCACGGAGGAGCGCGGTGGCCGGTAAAGACTGCCCACAAGCAACACTTTGTTATTAGGTAGTATCAGCCTGCAGAATGCTGCCTCACAAGCGCCTACGTCAACGTTGACCCTGCTTGACGAAACACTGCTATCTACTAAAATGAACACACCTCCACCATGATCATTTTTGTCCTTTCTATAGGCGGTGAAACCGTCAGGAAATACTTCACCGTCAGCAATGTCGTCATCTAACCACGACTCAGTCCCCAAGATAACAGTTGGCTTGACTGTTTCAATCTAATAATTCAAATCATCTACCTTATTTTGAATACTTCTGCAGTTGACCAGAAGAAAGCAAAGCCGTGCATCGTTTACTTGGGATGGTCAAGTCAGCGGTACTACTTGTTTCACGACATCGTCATACATATACTTCTGCCCATTTATGATCAGAGTATCATATCGAAGGCTCACTTTATCGCTTTCTTCCTTGCGGGATTTGGCGTACTCCCATAACAATATTCGTTTCATCCTTACTGTTTTAGAAAAGTCCTCTGAAACGCTGATGTTACTTCCTTTAAGCTTTTTAGCGTTGCTCAGAATATGTTGCTTTTCTTTAAACAGGGTGAAATTAGCAATCAAAGGACTGCATTTTCCCGGCTGAGACTTTCCAAGTTTATGAGCCCGTTCGATAGAAACAGACTGTATTCCCAGTTTACTCTGACAAACATTGCGAACATGACCTTCGGATTCTTCACTCTACTCGTGAGCCTTCTTGCCGTCCATTCCGTAAAAAAGGAGATTGCAGCGTCGGCTGCGGTTCTCGAGGCCGTCAATTTTTGACAGAAGTGACTGCAGTACCTGTTGTTGTCTTTCATTTTCATTTTTGCATTATCGGACTGAGGCCGTTTGAACGGATCAACCATCAAGGCGATGAAACGTTCATTCTAAAGACTGGATTCGGGAACGGAGGTCACTTATGGTAAGCGTCTGCTGCGTCTGCGTATCCTCGATAGCTGTAAGCTTTGCGGTAATTACACTTTGGCCTTCCAGAAGCTGAGTAAGTGACGCCTCAAACAAGGGTCCCGGATTTAGTTCGACGTCACCACTTACGAAAAGCAACATAAAATAAAATAAGAAACGTCGAAGCAAGCGAAAACTCGAGGGATGACGCGACATTCTTTAAGGTCTAGAATTCGACAACACACATTCAAACAGTATTGGGCGTGGAACCGGCAAGACAAAGGAAAGAGCGAGATGAAAAGTTGAAATTACTAACCTGCAAAAGCAGTAATAACCACGTGAAGAGCATCGCTTCCGCAGTGCCGGTTCCACGCCCCACTGTGCCAGTGACTGTCACCGGCTTTTGTAGCCAGGCGACAAGGTCGCAGTCCAACCAGTTTTCGTAAGCTGGTGTTGCACACTCACCGCAACCGGCGGCAGTGCATGCCAATTGATCCGCGTCGAAGATCGTCGCGGTGAGGTTGTCGCGGTGATCGTCGCGGTGAGGGGGGTCCGACCAAAGTTTAGTAGCGGGAGGAACACACAGTTATCAGCTAATGTGGCCATGGTATGTGGCACAATAACATTGCGCGTCAGGTGGACGTCTGTAATCGGAGAGACGATATAGTCGCCGTCAGGAACGGGAGGGGTTGATTACAAACACACGTACGTGACGGCTCGAGGCGGTAGGCGAACAAAAGCGGTGGGGCTTAAGCGGCTGACGGGCGTTTCGCAGGCATCTGATACAAGAGGAAGATCGAGGCAGAGTGTTTCAGAAGAACAATCAATTAAGGCCGAGTGTGCCGAAAGAAAGTCAAGGCCAAGGATAAGGTCATGGGGGCAGTGAGCAAGGACGGCCAAAAGGACAACAGTGTGACGACCGGCAATGCTGACACGGGCGGTGCACATTCTGATCACTTGAAGAGCACCACCATCGGCAACACGTATTGTCTGTGTCGTAGACGGCGTCGTAATCTTCTGCAGGGGGCGGCGTGAAGGGGCGCTCATAATAGACAAGTGTGCGCCAGTGTCGATGAGGGTGGTCACAAGAACATTGTCGACTTTGACTTCTAGGAGGCTATGGTGAGTGGGGAGCGTCAGTAGAGGATTTGCAGGAGACGATGGCATTGCAGCTTCACCTACATCAGCTGCACTATCTAGTTTTCCTGCGGCTATCGTCTGGAGAAGGACGGCGAGGAAAAGCGGCGAGGCGGCGGAGAGCGGGATTGGCGGCGTTGCGGCGACGGGGAGCGGGAGAAGCGGCGAACAGGAGCAGTGGCGTCATAGGGAAGAAGCTCGTGGGAGGACCACGAGTGGTAAGTAGGGGAACCAGCGGCTGGACGTCTGAAAGGAGTAGGGTGTATGGAGGTCTGGCGAGATGCGTAGGTCCAACGGTGACGGCAATAACGAGCAATGTGCCCGGCCTGATGACAGGAGAAGCAGATGGGCTGATCGTCGGGCGTTCTCCATTCCGCAGGGTTGCGGAAGGAGACGGGAGAGGTGTAGGAGCATCGAGCGGGTCCACAGGAATAAGGCCGAGTGTCCGGACGAGTCAGTGGGCACGCTGATGGAACGCCAAGATTGGCAAACTCCTGCCTGGCGACAGCTTGAATGAGGGACACCGATGGCTGCGATGGGACAATATCGCGGGTTAAACACGGGGGGTTGAATAGGTGCCGGACAGACGGCTCAAATCTCGCGACGAACAATGCGAGTAACGTGGTCACAGGTGGGCGGCAGGCGAACGGCATCACACGATGAAGTTGCAGCCGTATTGGGCAGCCGGGTGAATCTCTGTGTAATACGGCGGCTCTTTGCGTGTTCAAACCGCCGGCACTTTTTGATGATTGTGTCGACGGTATCAACGTTGGTATAGACGAGCAGGTTAAAAGCATCGTCGACGATACCTTAGAGCACATGAGAAACCCTCTCGGACTCAGGCATCTGCTCGTAAACCTGGCGGCAAAGAGCGATAACGTCCTGAATGTAAGAGACGTATGACTCGGAGGATGTCTGTGCACGAGTCGCAAGTTCATTCCGCGCAGCAAGCTGCCAACCAGTGCTGTCACCGAAAAGGTCACGGATCTTCTCTTTGAAAGAGTCCCAGCTGGTAATGTCCGCCTCGTGCGTCTCGAACCACACCCGCGGTGGGCCATTGAGGTAAAAAATCACGTTGGCGAGCATAAGGGTCGGTTTCCACCTGTAGCCGGCGCTGATCCGTTCGTAAAGGTTGAGCCATTTGTCGACGTCAACCCCATCCTGGACGGAAAATACGCCAGGATCACGAGCAGGAGGCAGAACGATGTAGGTGGGAGCCACGGGAGGGGCAGGGAGGGGGTGAACACGATGTGCCTGCACTGACTGACATGATCGCAAGCGTGATGAGGCGGCCGTTGCGGAGCTCCGTGATCGAAACAGGGAACTACCCAGCACTTCCACAACAAAGATGTTACGTAAAACGACACAAGGCGGGACTATTGTATTTACAGTATGTGAGAGACACAGTAGCCAAGATGGTGGACAGCCACCAGCACCAGAGAGAACCGTCTTCTTCGTCGTCTGCTCCAGGCTGTATGTCTCTCTCGTAGTAATATCCTGGTCCCTGCTCATTGGCATTCGATTCAAAGGTAGAAAACGATGGACTATATTCCGCTATTCAGCGGCACAGTTACATTCGGGACTCCCGTAACGCTTATAACCGGCTATGGATGGCGGCCTACCGCATTATCAAGTAATTACGAGCAACAGTGGTGCTGATTTCGCGAATAAAAAGCCATTTGACAGAGTGTGTGACCCTACACGTCAACTGGCAACGTTCAACCTAACTGCAAGCAGACACACTTATATAGGTGGAAGTATAAATTATGGAAGAAAGAATAAACATAGTTTGTGAGGGAGGTATAGCAAATAGAAATGCCAGATAAAAGAGTGTAAATAATACCGCAATCAGTGTAAAGTGTACTCATTTTTTTTCTCATCTAATCAGTGTAACGCGAGCCGGATATGAAGACATCCATCTACTCTGCTTTACATGTACAAATATTAGTAAAATTTGGCATTCACTTTTACGTTGATGCTGATCGTGTGTTCATCGTTCATGAATTTGCAATGGTTGTTCAATGAACCTTATTCCCATTCAGCTATGCGCATGCGCGTACCCTCACCCCAGCTGCGTTCCAAGATGTGCCGCCATTAACGCAGGGCAGGTGTGCGAAGTGAGTACGTGATCCGCGGCAGTTTCCTCAGTTCGAGGGACTGTTGCGCGTGTTCTGGGCGAGAAAGTTGGTTAAAGGAAGCACTTCAGCAGTTTGTGGGAAAGACTGGAAGTAGTTGTGTTGACGAACATGCCTCCATGAACTAACGCTCGAGCGATAGGCGCAGAGCTTGCTACGAGTCTCATGTCGGACACTTGCCGTACTGTCGACTGCACAAACCGGGTGGAATGTTGAACATATATTGTACTGGTGTGGCGCGCATGGTCAAATTAAAAAAAAGGAATGTCGCAGTTTCACCCGAAAGGCGAAGCATCAATTGCGATAGCAAATTATTAGAGAGTTATACGGAGTAAGGATTATCGAGTAGTTTTATCAGCTGTATAAACTTGGACATGCAGCAGCACCAGCAACGCGCTGAACTGTTGTCGACACCATCGGCGTTTTATCCGCGTTCGCACCGAACGCGCGTGGCGTTGGTGACTGTGGCCGGTGCCTCTGGAGGCGGCTCGGAGGTTTCCAACGAGATCAGACTGGGACACTCGTCGAGCAGCGCCGGAAATCTTGCCTACCTTCTCGCCTCGCAACGTTTTTATATAATTACGCATTTGGTGCCGCAGCTAAACATCTCCTCCCCTCCCTCCCGCTCGTACCCCCATAGCATTTCGCGTCACGGTAGAGGTCGCGTTTGCTCTCTATATATGGTGATTGTAACGGAGGAAAGAGACGCAGCCTTTCAGGGAGCACGGCGCCGAAAGCGCGTTTTCTCTCCGACGTGCGTTCGCTCCCCGTTAAAGTGCGCGTCCCTCGCGCCCTTTCACTCGCACATACAGCGTCCGGAGCGCGGCGACGATTTCATCTCCGTTGACGTCATACGGTACCTCCCGGCAACGGCGACGGCGACGAAGACGCCGACGGCAGAAATCCGCTTTGGAGAGTCCATATAATTGCTATCGCAACAAAAATTATGGGGTATTATGTGTCAAAACGATCATCTGATTATGAGGCATGCCGTAGTGGTGGACTCCGGATTAATTTGGACCACCTGCAGTTCTTCAACGGGGACCTAAATCTAAGTAAACGAGTGTTTTGTGCATTTCACTCCCATCGAAATGCGGCCGCGTGGCCGTGATTCGATCCCGCCACCTCGTTCTCAGCAGCCGAACACCGTAACCACTGAGCAACCACGGCGGGTTAGAAAGAAAAAAAAAAGCCTTATGTTACCGATTCATGGTGCCTGATTGCGAATTTTAAGCGATACTTCCTGACTGAAGTAAGCCTGCGTTCGGGTAACAGCATGACACCAGCGCTGTGAACATTCAATTTGCACTTGCCACCCTATGACTGATCCGGAAGTCTCGGCGATGTTTTAATTTACCGGTATGTATTTGGCAGTGTTTTTTCCATTGGCTGAAGAAACCGTTATTGCATGCAGGCGGAAATAGCTGTACGGTTACGTGGGGCCACACAAAAAAGGAATGTCGTCACGCAGCCCATCGGAATGCATCGTACGAGACCGAAACGACACGCTCGCGGCGTCTCATTTATTTCCGAAGCCCAGGAGAGGAAACGGCCCAAGAAGGTCTAGACCAACGCGGAAAAGGGGTTCGGGCGGGACGTCGATTGGCTGTAGACATCCAGCTGGAAGCGTGGAGGGCTTCTTCCGGCGCTAACAGGGCTCACAAGCGGCAACGTAACGCCTCACGGAGCGGGCGAGTGCCTTCCTTTTTCATCCCCCTTCCCCCTATCCACAAGAGAGGCTTGGGTTCCTGCTTGGCTGCTCTACCCTAGACGCTCAACGCTCCTTGGTGGCCCGAGCGGCGATCATTTTCAGTGGACTTCCGGAATAGGCAGACCACCCAAGTGCTTCTGTAGAGCACTTTTCTGATTGAATGCTTCTCCACCACCGGCCAAAAGAAGCGACGGCGTATACGGTCGTATGTGCGCGAGACGCTCAAGTGCCCACCAAAGGAGCGTTGTGAAGTTGGCAGAGGACAGTCGAACACACGTGTGATTGATTGACGAGCAGAAGTTCAGAACCGCGGGGATCAAAATTGCGGCGGTATAATCCAATGTCCCCTCATTGAGGTGAAACATCCAGAGAGAGGCCTCACCAGGCGTGGACTCCAACCGGTTGATGAGGGCTCGTAACGAAGGATCGCGGCGTTGCTCGTTGCCGATTTGAAGCAACAGGGACCCAGAAAAAAACGGAAGCTATGGCGTCCGGATCAACCGGTTCTTCCACTGGGTAGCGGGACAAACAATCTGCATCCTTGTGCAATGGTCCCGTCTTATATACCACGGAGTAGACATTCTTGTTCTTGGAGGCGTAAAGCCCAGTGAGCGAGTCGTCGTCCCGTGGCGTGCTTGAGCGAGGATAGCCAGCAGAGAGCTTGGTGATCACTGATGGCACAGAATGGGCGTCCGTACAAGTATGAACGAAACTTCGCAACTGCCCACACAAGAGCATGGTACTCGGGCTCTGTGATTGAATAATTGCGCTCGGCGGGTGATAGAAGTCGGCTGGCGTAGGCTCATGTCCACGCTGGTGTTGTACTTACACTGCTCCAATATCGTGACCACTGGCATCAGTTCGAACTTTCATTGAGGCAGGTGGGTCAGGATTGGAGGCGTGGTAAGGAGAGTAATGAGATAAGAAAATGATGTGGCATGATCACAACCCCGAGAAAACGGGACGCCTTTTTTCAAGAGGTCGGTAGGGGACGTGCAATGGTCGCAAAATCCTTTACAAAGTGCCGGAAATAGGAGCACAGCCCTAAGAAACTACGAACGTCCTTTGTTGACTTCAGGACAGGAAAGTTCATAACGACGCGAATTTTGTCCGGATCAGGTCGCACGCCACTGGCATCCACGAGGTGTCTAAGGACGGTGATTTGGCGGCGAACGAAGTGACATCTTGAAGAGTTCAACTGGAGACCGGCCCGGCGAAAGACGTCAAGGATGGCTGAAAGACGATCGAGATGAGTGTCGAATGTGGGCGGCAAAACGATGACGTCGTCCGGATAGCACAAACAGGTGGACAATTGAACCCCTGAAGCAAAGAGTCCACCATTCGTGCGAAAGTGGCTGGCACGTTACAGAGACCGAAAGGCATATCACCTTGCACTGATAAAGACCGTTAGGTGTAACAAATGCAGTCTTCTCTCGGTCCTTGTAATACACGCATATCTGCCAGTAGCCCGACCGTAAGTCGATAGAAGAAAAATAGATGGCACCGTAGAGGCAGTCCGGAGCGTCATGAATAGTGGCAAAGCCCACAAAAGTGCCACGTTTTTTTTGTGCAGTAATTTTTGTTATGTCCACATTTTCATTAAACAAGCAGAGTTCCTATCTTCAGTGTCATAGCGCCTGAATAAATATTTTATTAAATAACAAAGCAAAATCGCGCAATAGACGGCCCTGCTGCTTGCAGAGAAGCTTCCAAGTAAAAACCTGCCTACAGGACTACTTGTCAATGCCATTTAGTCTTCCAACGGTTTCTGAAGTGTGGCATACATCTTTCTGCGCAAGCACCCGCGCTCACGGGTCGCGTAGCCTTGGCTCTGCTGCACGGAACTACTGAAACCAAGTATAGTCGTGTTTTTTTTTTTTTTTTTTTTTTTGTTAAGGTGCACAAGCCCATGATTACATTTAATGCTGTCGTGTCCGACAGGAGCACTCGCAACGCGTAGTGTAAAATTACCTGCAAGTAATCCGGGATAGACCATCAATATTTGATTTTTTTCGCACCAGCAATAGGGGAGGACAGTCAATGTTTAATGGACTACAACCCTGGCCATACACTACTGCACTCGGAATTTACGCTGAGGTTTTATATTGTTGTATTCCCCGAATCTTGATGAATTGCTTAAGATAGTGTGCAACAGTAGGAAATGATTTCCCTTTTACTCTATTGAATGCGTGTATGGTGGGATTGTAATCGGCACTATCAGCATTAATTCGAACACGGTCACGTCGAAAACTACTGCAGTGCACCCTGAATTTCAAGGTTCGCTTACATTTTTATAGGCTTTGTAAAAATATTAATGCGGCTCATTTATATTCGGGACGCCGCTAGTAATGCTTATAACCTGCCACGGATACTTGCCTACCGCATTCTAAAGTGGCGCTGATCTTGCGAATAAAAAGCCACCTAACAGGGCGCGCGAGCCTACCATGCAACTCGCAACGTTTTACTTAACGGCAAGCTGATATTGTTGCATGTCGAAAATAGTCATTGAGTGATGTATAGCAAAATAAATTGCCGCACAAATGAGCGTAAATAACACCGTAATCAGTGCAAAGTGTAGTAGAAACTATTCCTCCTACACCCTATTCTGTGTGATGCGAACCGGACATGAAGGAATCCATCTACTCTGCTATTCATATGCAAATAGTTTTCAAATTTTGTATTAACTTTTAATTTATGCTGATTGTGCATTCATCGTTCATGAATTTGCAATGGTTGTTCAATTGCACTGGTTATCTGCGAAATTGGTCTCAGCAAATAGAGGAAAAAACATTATCCTATGTGCCCTACCCCACATGCGTTAGGGGCGTAAATTCCTTCTCATTTTCATGCAAATTTCTGATTCATTTTACCCCTTCTCGAGAGGAGGAGGAGGAATGAACGTTTATTGCTATTTCTAACAATCAACGTTCCTTCCTCCTCTCGAGAAGGGGTAAAATTGTCAAAACGTTTTTTTTTTGTTTTTTCATTTCCAACTCGAGCTGCCAAAGAATTATCAAAGGAATGTTTATTTTTTAGCAACTATTTTAGAAAGATCAAGTCTATCGATGAAGGGTTGTCAACCAGTACTGAACATCACGTTTCGGCATACTAAGTTTATCAAATCAGGAATATCTAGCTTTTTCCTTAAGTCTTGCCTTCATCTCTTGAATAAGTGCTATAGCCAGGACAACAAATTTGAAGGTTACGCTGAAGCGAGCTCAGTATGCGCTAACTTAGCAAAGCGGAAAAAAGAAGAGACTGAAGGAAGAATTCCCAAAGCTATAACTTCAACGAATGCCGAAACTGAAGCTATTCGATATGTGCACAATGTGATGAATAATTTGAATCATTTTGGAGGCAAGTGCAAGATGTTTTCATTTCAACAGAAAAATATTCATTGTAACTTTTCAGCAGTGGAGTAATCGTGTTGCTGCCAAAAATTTACAAGAGCAGCGAAGTACAATACACTGCAATATTAGCTGGTTTGTCTGGTTGAGCTCTGCGCCACCACATGGCTGCACTGTGCAGGCCGCTCGCGTTTACGTCTTCGGTAAAACCCCAGTTTAGCCCGATACAGGACAAGCCAACAGTCTCTAATAATGCACTAGTTACCGGCCAAGACCAGGAGCATACGCTTTCTTGATTTACGTTTCGTTAAAGCATTAGGAAATACACTGCTTTTCTCATTTAGCTCAGTGCATTGTAACCTGGCCTACTATCCTGAAATGTTCCAAGCTAAAAATAATTACGGCTGTTTTGCAAATAATATAAAGTCAGTAAGACCGTCCACAGCGCCGGGTTGTGACCAGAATAACGTATAAAGCTTCTGCAAAGGGCAACTTGCTGTTATTATTTCATCTTAACAAAGATTTTCCAGCAATCTCTTAATTACAGTGTTTTAGCATCCATGTGTAAAGTACACAGATAAAATAACAAACATTCTTATTCTAATTACAGACTAATTTCACTCACAAGCATACCTTGCTAAATACTACAAAGCCCATCTTGGCCTCGCATTTACCCACTTTTGTGGACTTCCATTCGTTTTTCATACTCTATATTCTTTGGCATCTTTAAAGCGTTTGCAAAGAATGCTACAAGCTTCTCATGTACATAACCTGTAACTATTTAAGCTTGATTCCCACCTGTTAACCTCCTGGATTGAAGTTTGTCTTACTAACGGTTCTCAGTTTGTCTCAGCTAACTCCAACGTAGGCGTAGTAAATTCGGTTGTACGTAAGAGTACGGTCCTTGGTCCTCTTCTTCTCCTTACACACGGTAATAATTTACCATCCTGTGTTTCCTCCAGTGTTAATTTGTTTGCTGGTAATTGTACAATATTTAGTAATATCGAGTCCTAACGAGGTGTCACTTCTTCAACTTTACCTAAACGATGTGTGTACTTGGCAACTAAACAGCAACAAGTGTATATTCATGCATGCGTCTAGAAACGTCACTGTTCTATCTGTTAACCACCTAAATTATGCACGTTAGGCAGTGTGTTCTCCTACAAGTGCCTCGGTGTTCAGGTTAGTAGCAATATAAGATGGAATCTTTCGTTGTCAACAAAGCTAATCGAAAGTTAGGGTAGCTTCGTCATAGCGTCCCAAAATCACCTTCATCTGTCAGATGGATGCTATACAAAGCACTCATCCATGCAAAACTCGAATATGCCATGCCAATTTGGCATCCGTAACAAACAAGCTTGACGAAATGGTACAAAAAGGCTCGGCTCATTTGATTCTGTGTAATCTAATATAACTACAACCGAACCACATCGTTGACTACATTCACTTACTTTACGCCTTACGATGCACAGCGTAAGTCATTTGTCCCCAAACTATATTATCATCCTTGCCAGCGCGATCCGCTAGTCTTTTCTCTTCTTTATATTCCACGCCGTTACGACCATATTCATAAGGCTTATATCCCTTATGTAAGCATTTGCATTTATTTTTAGCATACCCCTTATGTAAAGCCACTGCATCTCTGCAGTGTTACATACCGCCTGTTCGTAATGATTCGAGTTGTCTACCCGTGCCATTAGTACCAATCCGAAATCATGAAGCTTTTGTGAGCTTGCTAGCCAATATTTTCTAAAACTTTCTTTCGTGCTCTTAACTGTTTCTTGATTAAATGGTGTAAATAGAACAACTCCTATGTTTTTTTTTATATTGACAAACATACTTGTTTATCGTTATCCGGTGACCGCATTTCTCCAGGTAACAAATGTTATCGCTCAGCGCCAGACGCGCTTTTCTGTATCGGAAGTTGCTCCTATGTTATCGATGGTTCTATCTGTTGTCTATGTTGTCACCGAGGCTCGACTAATAAAATTCTGTGCGTGACGGGAATACTGTAGAATTTAAGGAGCACCATCGATTACTCTGGAAGGTTCTTAGAGCCATGCACCCGACGCATCCTATGTGCAGATGAGATTTCGAGGATCGCCGTCTCTGCTCACCGCTATCGTTGTGCTCTGAGTGTCACTTGCATTCGTGGGCACAGATTCGCCCAATAAAATGTTAGTTACGTAATTCACAGCATTTTCTTCACAACCACTGCAACGTAACGCTATTGTTCTGTAGAGTAACCACTCGACTACGTAATGTCTGATGGCCTTGAAGTAAAACAAACATATAAATAAATAAATAAGTGGTGCACGTCGCATGAACCTAACACACTGGATTTCTGTTGCAGATGTGACTGATGAACACCAAGCCAACTCCGGCATCTCTCCCGGTAAGCTGCACAGCTTTTCTGGCGCGGCGAAATACTAGCGACAGAGTAGCCGGGCGTCTCGCTTTACGGAAATCAAGGGAGTCGTAATGTGTATAATGTTCTGACGTTATTCCTATCGATTTAATTTCAAATCTACAAACCCGCCAATGTTAGCGTGTGAGCAGAGGTGTGACGTTCTTACAACGCAATTCAACACTGTCCTCCTATCCAGGAAGTGCCTTTGGTTTGTTTTTCTCCTAAAGTGAGCGCGTATACCCTAGATCACTGAAGAGGACGTAATAAGGAATGGCTACCCCAAGCATTTTATTCGGAGGAAAACCAAGTTTCCGGTGAATAATCAGCAGGCAGACAGACAAGCCGTGGAGGCTTCAGCATCGAGACAGATGCGCGCTGATGTCCCGTATATTCGAGGTGTGAGCTCGTGTTTTTAAGAGACGCGGTATACAAATCGCGCATGTGCCAGCAAGCAAGCTTAAAGATATGAGCGACAAGGATCCTTTACCCCGAGCACGTTTTCCTGACGTGGTATACAAGATTTCACGCGCCGATTGTGAATCGGCGTATATTGGCGAAACCGTAAATTTGTGCAGGCGTCACAAGAACGATGTCGCCAAAGGCCACACAACGACAAATGCACTCGCAGAGCATGCCGGGAAAACGGTTGACGACATGAACTGGGACAACGCGCGAGAAGGACTTGACAACGAGGCACCATCTCGAATCACTAATAATTCAAACGAAACATAACACAATCAACAGATCATCTGACACTGTAAACCACATGTACACCCCAACTTTGCGTCAAGTGCTCAACGTTATTTAAAAAGCTTTAGCTTAGCCGACATTCCATCGTGAACAAGGGATCCGTAAGGATCCATAAACGTCATATTATTCTTATTTTGACATTGGTCAGTGACCTGTTTCATTTTTGCTTATGCTTCTACCTGAACAGACAGCATTCCGCCGAACTCTTGACACGTCTAGTTACATCGTCATTGTACGCTTCAATTGAATTGGCCCCAATTGAATCCCAGCGGCTATGGCGTTTTGCTGCTGAGCCGCGGCGGCCGTGTTTCCAGGAGGGCCAAATGCAAAAACGCTTGTGTATTTAGGCGGACGTTCAAGACGCCTATAGGTGGTCAAAATTATTCCGCACTTCTCTACTACAGCATGCCACCCCAGGCAACGTTTTTATAGCGTTTATCCGAGACGATGAAAACGGTTCGAAGAAGACACGAGTATGACAACTTCGTTGTTAAAATGGCGTATATGTCTGCTAATGTCCGGCTTAATTATTTTTTCGAGATGATCGAGGACAGGTCTTTCTTTTATTCACAAATTCTCTAGTTTGCTTACAGAAAACCAGAAGGGTCAGGACTAAAGGCGCTAACATGCGCCTGACTGAGGCACTGACCCCTGTACACTCTGAGCTCCAGCGACGCAAACATCGGGACAGCGTAAGAATAAGGAGACAAGGAAAAAGAAGAGGGCGATTTGAACAAGCAATTCATGAGGCAAAATTGAGAAAGAAATTATACACTGCACGCTAAGAAAAACAAGCACAACGATGTGCAACCATAAAAACAGCATGAGCAACACAGTTTTGGGCGAATAATAAAACACGTAATTAACCATATTTGTTGTACTGCTATTTTAATTCTTAACGTAACGATTTGCAACAGTACGCATTCGGGAAGAAACATAGGAACTGGGAAACAAGAGCAGACATAGCTCATTATTGTGTCTTAAATATAAAAACGCTACAGTTTTCATTGGGCTCAAACTAGCATGAATAAGAATTTACAATGTAAAAACACACAGAATTCGCATGAAAACCGCACATCACACCAACGAAGTATGTTTCGTTACATATATTTCTTTTATACAATTTTATCGAAGGCGATTACTTTATTAAGTCTAACATTTCTTTTTCGTTTAGTAGCTTAGGAATTTTATACCTCAAGCTTTGCATCCCATAATGAGTTCTAATCTTAGGCAGTTTAGAGTTAATCGCACGAAATTTGCGGGCTGTGGTCATTTGAAGATAGATAGACTCAAAATTTACCCAGTTTTCTTTAATTTCCGTGAACATATAAAGTGAGAGCTTCTCTGTATAAAGAAGATTTGGAGGAACTAATTTATACCTCATTTTATATTGAGATATCATTGAAGCGGACGCGTTCAAGAGCACGAACAGCTCTCTTTTGTAAAACATCCAGTTTATATAAATTGGTCGCCGTTGTAGAGCCCCATATCAGTAAGCAGTATTGTATATCGCACTGAGTTAATGCATGATATGTAACCGGTTTTAATGTTTGGAATTAAAGAACCTATTTTACATAGTGCGCCAATTGTTCGAGATAGCTCACTTTGGAGGTGGGATATGTGGTCATTCCACGATAAAATTCCTGAAAAAATACACTTAGGAACTTTATACTGCTCGTCCTTTCAAAGCACTGCATCTTCAAAACGCACGTTGAAACTATTGGTACGATAAAGCTACGGCAAGGACGGAAGAACAGGAGAATGAAGTGCGCTTGTCTTTGTAGCGGCTCGTTGTCGGCGCGGCCCCTTTTCATTAATTCATCTGTTAAATAAACGCACCCCATCGTAACACTATTATTTATATGCGAGTTTCGAGCTCGGAAGATGACATATTTCGTTTTACTTGTATTTAACTCTAACTCATTTGCATCTAACCATAGTGATAGTTCTCTTAGCCATGCATTAGCTTTTAATTCGGCCTGTTCGAAATTTTTACTATAAAACATACATTTGTATCGTCGGCTCCTCAGGATCAAATAAAGTTCGTTGTCTGTCTGTCTGTATCGTCGGCGAAAAGTACTATCTTCTCAGTATGGGGTATGTTGCAGATGTCATTCAAATATAAAAGAAATAAAAGGGGACCTAATATCGAGCCTTGTGGTACTCCCGTTGGGATTATGTTGTGATCTGAAGAACCGGTGTTTAATCTCACGTACTCTTTGCGATTTTCTAGATAACTTTTGATTAACTGATAAGCCTGGCCCCTTAAGACGTAACAGGGTAGCTTATTTAATAACATAGAGTGAGCAACTAGTCAAACACTTTCTTAATATCTAAATATACTCCCACCGTAAACTGTTTTTCAATATTCTCAACAAATTTTTCTTGAAGCCTAGTAGCGCTAGCTCAGTGGACTTGTTTTTTTTTTTTTAATCCAAACTACTGGGGTACTATCAATTTCTGTTTTCCTAAGTCATCTTTTTTTTACACGTCTGTGTACAGGGGTTACGCGTGCTACTTTTATTTCATCGGGAATGTGTCCGTCTGTCAGAATGCAGTTACAAATGTGTGCCAGGGGAACTGAAATCATTGACGCTACAGCTTTGATCGGATCAGCCTTAATCTCTCGGGTCCAGCTGCAGTTTTTTCTATTAATAGATTGAATTATGCTAATTATTTCGAATTCACTACTAGGCACCAGGTATAAAGTGTTAGAACAATTTGTTTATATAACGGCTTGGGTCAACATTTACCGTATTATTTAATTTCCTACCGCAAGTTAGCAAATGCTGATTACATTTGTAGGAAAGGTCTCGACTTGTGATAGCTTTGCCGGCAAATTTCATTTCATCAGGGATTAAATGAGGGGCTTTGAATGAAACATTTCATTATACATATTCCATAATTTATTGAAATCATCAACGCCATCAAATTTATTACCGTAAATATTGTATTTTGCCTTTCTGATTCCCTTGTTTAGTTTATTGCGATACCTTTTATATTCATTGAATTTATCGCGCTATCATTCAGTCTGAAGAACTCTTGAAACAGCTTGTTCCTGTCTTGTATTTGTTTATGAATTGAAGGTGTGATCCATGGTTTCCTAAGCTTTTTCTTTTTTTCCATATAACTAGCGGGAAAGCCTGGTTGGATAAGTCCAGTATTTTTTCGTAAAATCTTGAAAAACAGACCGAAGAGTGGTCTTCGCTCAGAACTTCGGACCAGTCTGCATCAAGCACGATCTGCTTGAAAACATCCATTTTCGATTCACCTATTCTTCTAAATTTAGAGCATTTATCATATTTTTTCTTCCTTACTCTTTTTCCTAAGATACAAAAGACAGGCAAATGATCACTGACATCGATAGATAGCCCCAGAGGCTAAATTGTTTTCCACACTATTTCTATAACAAATATCTAGCATTGCCTCATTGGCAACAGTGATTCGCGTGGTACATTTTACGAGATTTTCGCAACAATAACTAGACATACGAGATGAAAACTCTTTTTCTGTAGGGCTGTTTGAGAAAAGGTCACATATTACTATAACTTTTTTCGAAGAAGTTGACAGATATGCAAGAACGTGATCAAGATATTCAAAGACGCGCGTGGCATTTCCCGATGGAGGCCTGTATATAGCAATCAGGTAAGTGTTGCAAAACGATATTCTAAGGATGTCGTAGTCATTTGAAATCACAGAGTATTCTTTTTCCATACAGCAATCAACGTGATCCCCTATGTATAAACAGTGACACCACCTCGACCTGCGAAATACACTATATTCCCTGTAGCCATTGAACAAATAGGCATCCCTATCACTCGCAAACCATGTTTCAGTGACGCATAAAACTTCAATGACATCTTTTCCAATTGGCACTCAATTTGTTCCCCCTTGTTTTTCAAGTTACGTGCATTGAAATGCAGCATAGAAAACGCATTGTGTGTCCACGCATTCTGTCTTACGTACTGGTTAAAGAAATCTGGACTATACATTGAACCCTCCATGGTTTTACGAGTTTATCGAAGAAGCCAGCAAGTTATGCAGGCGAGAACACTTATACCATCTTCTCGAGATCACTCCGAGTAGAAATTTTATTTGCAAAGTTTCCTGGTTTCTTGCGTGCGAGCACTGTTCCGTGACGTTCCCAAACGAACTTGTAGCATCTTTCCAATGCCTTTGAACGTGCAAGATAAAAAAAGCTTCTTATTTAGCGGTGTCAAGTTTTTGGAAAAGCTGACATCCGACTCTCTTTTTCTCAGTAGCTTAGCCTTTGCCGCACATTGCTCTTTCATCTTGCGAGTGGCAAAACGAATGATGATGGGTGGCACACAATTGGGGCGTGAAGGCATCCTACGAATCCTATCCATGTCAGAGTCAGTCAATTTTTGTAGCCCCAGTGGCTCACCCACAGAGTTTACTACGGCCAACAAATTCTCATTTGTTGTTACTTGAATGCCGTGAACCTCTAGGTTCTGTAGCCTACTATATTGCTCAAGTTCTTCAACCGAGGTACTTTTTTTCTTGGATTTCCCTTCAGTCACCCTTTTCTGAAGATTATTTATCGCCTGGTCTTGCTTGTTCAACCACGTTCAGAGAGCATTTGCACAGAACTATGAATGCTCTCAATGGTTTGTTTCATTCCTAGTACTAATTCCATTTTATCGGAGAGGGGCAGCAATGTGGTTAGCATTTTCTGAACACTGCTCGGCTCCACCCTTGCCATGGTCAGGATTTGCACAGGAATGCATTGCCAGTCATTTTGCAACTACGCATTCATCTGCTTAAACGCCTTTGCTGTCACTCCTGAACACTTTCCTACATGGAAACATGCTTCACACTCGATGCATGTCAATGATTGCTGATTGTCTAAAAATTGTTTGACGCAACATCATTACGCATCAACGAATCTTGTGAGCCCGCCATTAGGACATGCATACCAATGTCACTCGTGCGACGGCATAGGCAGCAGCAATGCTATCTGAATAGTGTTTATTGCTTCTAACTATGGCTGGCATGTAAGTATAAGTGGCATTAAATCATCCCTCACCATCCCTAGTCTAATACTTCATAGGAAAATTTCACAACTTTCCCTTTTCCACAAACTGTATTATAACTTCCCACACCTTAGGAACACAATTCTACTTCCACCCGCAGCCCAAAACCTAAGCAAGCTAGCGCAAACTATGACATTAGAGAAGTGGCATACAACTGAACTCGCCCAACATTGGTTGCATTCTCTCGACCCATCTATGCAGCTGCGACTGTTGCCTGGATTTGCGCGAAATGAGGAAACAATGCTGTGCCGCTTACGCTTGGGTGTTGCATTCACCAATGCTTACACGTGTTTAATTCGAATGGCTGATAGCGCCGATTGTAATGCCTGCGGTGTCGATGAGACTATAGAACACCTACTATGCTACTGTACATCTTTTCAAAACGAAAGACATGACCTCTGCAACGTTCTCAATAGGCTAGATAGAAGACCGTTCACTTTGAGCAAGATCTTGGGACCATGGCCTCGAATATCACAGCTGCAAAAGGCCACAAAAGCGCTGCTGCGATTTTTAAAAACTACAGGACTGAGTGACCGTCTATGACCCGGACTGATTGATCATCAGTGATAGAACGGAGATCTGTTGCTACGTCGGCGATATCAACAGTGGACTTTCTGTTCTTCTCTTAATCTCTCTCTCCCCTTTTTCCTTCCACCAGTGTAGGGTTGCCAACCGGGCTCAGTCCTGGTTAACCTCCCTGCCTTTCATTAAATCATTTTCTCTCTCTCTCTCTACTTCCACCCAACCGCACTTCTCTCCGTCTGTTCAATAACCTGAGTCTACAACGTTTGCACGGGACATCTAATGCATTCAAAAAATCTTTCTTACCTACCGCTATTGAGCTATGGAACGCGCTACCCGATGATATAGTACATGAACGTGATTCAGATAAATTTAGGCACCTATTGTTATGTTTATTAAACCCTTAAATTACCACCACTGCGCTGTTACTCTAACATCTTCCTTTTGTACTGTTCTGTTATACTGCCGGTTGTGCTGCCTCTTTTACTGTCGATTGTGCTACCAGTATTGTTTGTTTGCGAGCGTTTGGATGACTAGTTATTTATACTGCCACGACCTTGACACGACTGAAAGCCACTCGGTGCAATTCCGTGTTAGGCATGTTGGGTTGCTCATCAAAGAAGACAACGACGAAGGTGCCAGAATAGCTCCATAAATGATCTATCTATAGCGTCGACCGAAGTCTTTTTTTGTTTTGTCTGTGACAAACTGGTGAAGGTGCTGGGTACGCGTCTATGTGCTCTGACCCCCAGGATCTGGAAGTGGGCCACCTACGCAAAAGCCGACGGCTTCAAAGACTGCCTCCGGAATACGGCCGTCAAGATCTGCCGAGGATGTTGACCACAACCGCAACCCAGACACAGGAGACATACGGTACGGGACAGCCTCCTGCGTCGCTGGTTCTCCACATGCCCCGCTGGCCGCGGCCGTTCCATGGTGAGCCTTTTGAGGACGTGGAAAACTGGCTCGATTGCTTTGATCGTGTGGCCGAGGTTAATGATTGGGATGAACGGAAGAAGCTAAGGAACGTGTACTTCGCCCTAGGGGACTCTGCCCGAACATGCTTCGCTAACCACGAGCCATCCATCACCACGTGGCAAGAATTTCAACGGCAGATACGCTACGTACACCAGTTCCGCAAGAAAAGAACGAGCAGAACAAGCCTTTCATAGTAGGGTTCAAAAGCTTAATGAAAACGTAGCCATGGTCGTACAGGACATGTCGCGGCTTTTAAAGCGTGCTGACCCTGGCATGACACAAGCGAAGAAGGTCCGCCTGCTGATGCGAGCAGTGAAAGAGCAGCTGATTGCAGTACTAATGCGAAGGCCTCCAGCTACAGTAGCTGAGTTCGTCAGTGAGGCGACAACAATGGAGCGAGCCCTTCAGCCATGCTCCTCGGTCTACGATCGCCAAATCACCCTGGGATCAGCATCTTCTCTCTCGTTGCTCTGTGCCACCGATGCGCTTCGAGAGCTTGTGCGTAGTGTCGTGCGAGGGGAGCTCGATCGACTACAGGGAGTGCGATTTCAGCCGACCGTAACGTCCCTCACAGATATAGTCCGCGAAGAAGTCCGCCAGGCGGCACAGCCAGCAAACCCGACCTGAAGACGCCCCTGTACTGACTTATGCGCAAGCAGTGAGGCTACCTGCGCAGCCCGTGAACCATCGTAACCTGCCTTCTTCTGAAGGACCGCTGCGCCACTTCCAGGGCAAGCTTCGCATAGAACTATGTACGAGTCCACGAGCCCCCGAATCAATACGCGAAAGTCAGACGTGTGGCGCACACCTGACTATCAGCCACTCTGCTTCCACTGTGGTGAAGCGGGCCACTTGTACCGTGCCTGCTACTACCGACGAATAGGACTCCAGGGATATCACCCTGGTGCTCGTCGCCCATGTGAGGGAGAGCGCCCAAGAGAAATCCAGCAATATCTGGCCAGTCAAGATTCGTCGCCGTACGCGCAGTTCCCACCGTTTGAACAGTCCCTGCCAACGAGCCGATCTCCGTCTCCACAGAGGCGCCAGTCACGATCACCACCTCCTCGACGATCGGCGTCACCTAGCCGCTACACTACGTTGTCCGCTTCTGTGGGCAACCGGCCCACTAGCCCAAGTCGGGGAAACTAAGCACAGCAACCTCGGGGGGTGGGGCCGCTGTCCAACACACTTCGAAACACCCCGACGACGACGTCACCGACGACGATAACGATGACGACAACGACGGCTGCGTACCTTCGGCACCTTTCTTCGAAAACCGTAAACCAGTTGAAAAAATGTTCCAGAAGCCAGGGGAATTCATAATCACACGTAAAGCTTCACTGGCTTTACTCAACAATAAAACAATAACAAAGCATAGACGTTTCGCCACCTATGCGGGTGGCATCTGACGATGCCACCCGCATAGGTGGCGAAACGTCTATGCTTTGTTATTGTTTTATTGTTGAGTAAAGCCACTGAAGCTATACGTGTGAATACGTAAACCAGTTTCAGCCGACATACTCGTTTCTGTAGATAACCACCCGGTAACAGCTCTTGTCGATACTGGTGCCGATTATTCTGTTCTGAGCGGACAACTGGCTACTGCACTTCGCAAGGTGATGACATCGTGGCCCGGACCCAAGCTCCGTACAGCCGGCGGTCATGTTCTCACGCCGATCGGCAAATGCACTGCGAAGGTACGCATTCGTGAAGCCACATTTGTCGGTTCATTTATTATACTGGCAGAGTGCTCTAGGCAGGTCATTCTCGGCATGGACTTTCTTCGGGAGTACGGGGCAATCATAAAACTTCGCGAGTTGCTTGTCACTTTTTCCAGCGAACATGCAGCTCATTCGGACGACTATCACCCACAGTCCATGGTGTTACGCGTTTCGGGTGACTGCGCTACTTTGCGACCACGGAGTACTACGTTGATCACTGTGGAAAGAGACGACGATCCTCCCCATCTCGGAATCGCTGAAGGCAACCTGTCAGTCTTGTTGGCTCGACAGATTTGCGTAGCCCGCGGCATCTTGCAGCTGTCGTCACGGACTGCTTAGATTTTAGTGTCCAATTTCAGTCGTGAATACCAGCCCTTCGCCCCACGAACTGCCATCGCCTATTTGGAACCAGTCAGTGACTATCCTGCTTGTTTAACTGTAGGTCAGAATGGTGCAGATGCTACCTGTGACGTACCGGCCAACAGCAAAATTGATGTCAATTCAAAATTATCAGGTGAACAACAAGCTAGAATTCGGAGCCTTTTACAGTCTTTTGCCGACTGTTTCGCTTCAACATCAAAGGTCAACCAAACGCCTATTGCGACACACCGAATTATTACAAATCCCGATGAAAGACCCGTGCGCCAACGTGCCTACCGTGTTTCTCGTAAAGAGCAGGACGCCATCCCAAATTAAGTCCAACAAATGCTTACCCACGACATCATAGAGCCCTCCACCAGTCCATGAGCGTCACCTGTAGTTCTGGTGAAAAAGAAAGACGGTACAATTCGTTTTTGCGTTGACTTTGGCAAGCTTAACAACGTTACTAAGAAGGACGTTTATCCCCTTCCCCGCATCGACGATTCTTTGAACAGCTTTCGACATGCCCGATACTTCTCATCGATGGACCTACGCAGCGGCTACTGGCAAATAGAGGTTGATGACCGTGAGAAAACCGCCTTTATTACGCCTGATGGACTCTACGAATTCAAGGTCCTTCCTTTCGGATTGTGCTCTGCGCCTGCTACCTTTCAGCGCATGATGGACACGGTACTATCAGGTCTCAAGTGGCAGTCATGCCTTGTCTATTTAGATGATATCGTTGTGTTTTCAGACACTTTTGAGCAGCACCTACAGCGCTTACAAGCAGTTCTTGACGAAATTCGTGCTGCTGGCCTGTCCTTAAAGCCTCAAAAATGCCAGTTCGGGTATCACGAACTCAAATTTTTAGGTCATATCGTCAGCTACGCAGGCATTCGACCAGGTGCCGACAAAACCATTGCTGTTGCTTCGTTTCCTACACCTGCGAACAAACACGAACTCCGCCGTTTTCTAGGGCGTTGCGCATATTATAGACGCTTCGTGGCTAACTTTTCAATAATAGCCGAACTTTTTCAGCTGTGAACAAAGGATAATGTTCCGTTTGTCTGGGAGCAGGACCAACAACAGGCCTTCTGTGAACTCCAGAAACGTCTGTAAACACCTCCAGTTCTAGGACACTTTGACGAAGACAGTGACACCGAGTTGCACAGGGATGCCAGCAACGTTGGCCTTGGTGCCGTCCTCGTACAGTGGCAAGATGGAGCCGAGCGCGTCATTGCGTACGCAAGCCGCACTTTGTCTCCAGCTGAAAGGAACTATTCCACTACGGAGAAGGAATGCTGGGCTGTTGTGTGGGCAATTGCTAAGTTCCGCCCATACTTGTACGGCCGATCGTTTCGAGTTGTGACAGATCACCATTCATTATGCTGGCTCGCCAATCTCAAGGATCCCTCTGGCCGTCTTGCACGCTGGAGTCGTCGCTTGCAAGAATACGACATGACGATCGTATTCAAGTCCGGGCGTAAACACACCGACGCCGACTGCCTGTCGCTTGCTCCACTTCAACCGTCGCCATTCGATGTTGATGAAGAGGACGCATTTCTTTCCATTGTCACAGTGTCAGACATCAGCAAGCAACAGCGCGATGATTCAGAACTCCGCCTCTCATCGACTACCTTGAGAACTGTCTACCAGAGCCGCCTCGTATGTTAATCCGAACGTTATCTTCGTATTTTCTCCTCGATGGCGTCCTCTACAAATTGGGTTTTCACTCGACCGCAACCGCCTGCCTCCTTGTTGTGCCGTCCCCACTACCTGACGACATCCTGCAGGCCTCTCATGACGAGCCATTTTCGGGCCACCTGGGATTCGCACAGACGTTCTCACGCATACGCCAAAAGTACTTCTGGCCTAACCTTCGCCGTGACGTCAAGAAATAAGTGAAGACATGCCTCGACTGCCAGAGATGCAAAAAACCACCCGTGTGTCCCGCTGGACTTCTCCATCCCGTTGATCCTCCACGGATCCCTTTTCAGCAAGTTGGCATAGATTTGCTTGGACCATTCCCCATGTCGAGGGCTGGTAATCATTGGATTGCTGTTGTCACAGACTACCTTACACTTTAAATTGAAACCCGAGCTCTCCCACGAGGCACTGCTAAGGATATTGCGACCTTCTTTGTACATGTCATCGTACTCCGCCACGGTGCTCCGACAGTGGTTGTAACCGACCGGGGCACAGCATTTACAGCACAGCTCACAGAAGATATCATGCATCTCAGTGGTACAGTTCACCGCAAAGCCACTGCTTACCATCCCCAGACGAATGGGCTCACAGAAAGGCTAAACAAAACGATCGCTGTTATGATTTCCATGTATGTTGACGTCGACCACAATAACTGGGACGACGTTTTCCCATATATTACGTTTGCGTATAATACTGCCGTTCAAGAAACTGCCGGCTTCACCTCTTTTCGCTTGGTGCATGGCCGGGAAGCTGTAACAACTTTGGACGCAATGCTTTTACCCACCCACTGTTCTAATGTTGTCACTGGTGCTGCCGAATTCGCTCGATGCGCCGAAGAGGCGTGCCAGCTCGCACGAATGCGTATCCGCTACCAACAACACAACGACGCCGACCGATACAATCTTCGTCACCGAGACGTCACTTACCCACCTGGTGACAAAGTATGGGTGTGGACACCGATCCGCCAGCGTGGTCGGTCGGAGAAACTTTTGCGCCGCTACTTTGGACGCTATAGGATCGTTCAACGACTAGGCGGCGTCACATACGAAGTGATTCCTGAAGTAGAAGGCACCACTCGCCGTCCCCGACGCCCACGCTTCTCCGATGTCGTTCACGTCTCTCGGTTGAAGCTTTACTACTCCCGCTTAGAGCACTGCACGGGCTCAGGTTTACCCGAAAGCCCGGGCCCGGCCCGGCCCGTGGGCCGGGCCGGGCCGGGTAGAGCAGTTTTTTCACGGGCTCGGGCCGGGCTCGGGCACGGCGTGTGCTTTTTGACCTGGGCCCGGGCCGGGCTCGGGCTTTCTGCGAGTTATTCTCGGCCTTCTCACCTCTGAAAAACATGTATTTTTCGGTCTCGGGCCGGGTTCGGGCCGGTTTCGAGCCGGGCTCGGGCCGGGCTCGGGCTTAAAGTAAAGGGGTGGCGGGCCGGGCCGGGCCGGGCGGGTAACGTAGATTATTTCCGGGCCCGGGCCGGGCCCGGGTCTCGCCATAAAAGTTTTGATCGGGCTCGGGCGGGCCGCCCAATGTAAAAACGGGCCCGGGCCGCAAACATCGGCCCGTGCAGGGCTCTACGAGTCCCGCTGACCGCAAAGCTCTACACCTCTCTCACCATCTACGTATACCTTAACAGTATCATTGTGGCACCGCCCCCCATTGCATAAATATTCCGCATCGAGACAATGCTTCTAGGGAGGGGGGTAATGCCATGACCTTGACACGACTGAAAGCCACTCGGTGCAATGACATGCCAGGCATGTTGGGTTGTTCATCAAAGAAGACAACGACGAAGGTGCCAGAATAGCTCCATAAAAGGTCTATAGCGTCGACCGAAGTCTTTTGTTGTTTTGTCTGTGACAATACAATGGTATACCACTGAACCATTGTATAATAATGACTGTACTGTTTATTGATGCCTTTTGCCCCCCCCCCCCTATGTATTACCCTGAAAGGGGTCTTTGAGGGGCAATAAATGACAATGATAAATTATAGTAAAGAAGTATAATCTACCAACCTGCGAATACGGAAGCTAATGCGTTAAGCTGGGTGAAGCGTTCGAGCTGCTTGCCGCTGCTGTCGCCGAGCACAGAATGAGGAGCGGACACGGCCGAATCGTTGAGCGGTAGTGACGTATTCCCTCGGCACTTGTCTTTGGTGCACGGCTATCGGCGAATCTGTTCAGCAGCCAAGGTGTAATTCTTCGATGTCAAAAATCAGCATCCATGGTCGCCAAGCCTGCGAATACGGAAGTTAACGCGTTAGGCCGGGTGAAGCGTTCGAGCTGCCTGCCGCTGCCGCTGCCGCCGCCGAGCACAGAATTCAAAAGGTATTCAAAAAGCTGGTCTTGAAAGAGGATTGAGAAAGACACAAATAATCCCTTTGCCAGCGCTATTAATATATGATTTCTAAACGCTTTCAAGACTACCAAAAAGGTGGTCTATAAGTGGTCTTTAAAGGTTTACCATGATCTGAAGCTCGTTTTCGCGGGTTGCAGGTGACTCGAAGGGTCGGCATCTCGTGCAACAGAGCACCTGGCGCAGTGCCAAGCACACTGTCGCCTCTCGAGGCCGACGCATCCTCTACCAAGTCACATAAAATTGAACATGTCCACGGAAATGAATCTGAAATACCGCCTTTGCTATGCAGCACCAATTTTATAACCAAAATGGGAATGACATCCCGCTAAGCAAAAATGGCCGCGCCTTGACAAACGGCCAGGCCAGGGCTTTTGTCCAAGAGGGCATGAAATCAGAATATTATGCCAAAGCAACACTTAATTGAAAAAGTAATACTTATTCAAGGTTTCAGCAAAATGTAGAGAAATGCAATGTAACTCGAGCTAACAGTTAATCAGCAATAACTAAAACTCACAGAAACCATTCTTAATTAACTAGAAACTGATCAACAATGACTAGAGCATACCTAAATAAAATTAGTAAGTACACATACAATGGTGAACACCAAGAACACGGAGTGTGCTAAAGTATCTTATTTAGCCTAGTAAAGAACACTTGTTATCCGACGAACAGACTCACGCTGGCGTGTCTTTCGCCGGACGAAAGCGAGATTCGCCCTTCGACGTCGTTGCCTTTGTGCGCCGAGGTGCACCCTCGGTCACTTCCTTTTTTTTTTACGCTTGTGCCTATTTATAATGTTTATGCCTATTGGTTTCAAAGGCTGATTTAGAATATATTCGTAACCTTTCCACAGATTAGGCGACAAGAAAAGAAACCGCGGTCAACTGATAGCACATCATTTATCTGTAGTTGAGGCTATATTCTTACGGCAAAACACTACACATCCCTATTTGAAAGCTCATTTTTCCGGGCGTCTGTTGCAGCGCCAACAAGCACAGCCACGCTCGCCCGTTCGAGCGCACCTCCATCAAAAAAAAAAAAAAATGGCAGTGGAAGGGTTACGCAATTATTCCATGTGTAGTAAGCGAAACTACTCGCCCTGTCTACAGGTAACATACCTGATGAATAGTCATAACACAGTAGTGACGTTAATGTCTTGAGCTACTTCGAAAGCAGCAAAGAGCTTTGCGGACGAAAATCGAGCGATTGGGTTAAATAATGTGTTAGCACCATCAACAGCTGGTATCCAGCGTTATATAGGCAAAGGGCCAAGGCGCACCTCATTTCATAGCGATAGCTTTCTAAGCTCGGCGGAACGGTGCTCGGCTCGTAAACAGCGCTCGCAATCTTGTTTTGCCGAGATATCAAGACGTACGTACGCTTTATTGCGCGTTTGCTGTGAGCAACGTTTTCGATTCTGCAGAAGAGAGAGAGCGTCCAGAGCCAACAAAAATTGCCGAGAAAAACAAGTTCACACGGCGCTACGTGTGCCTGGGCCATTGTGCGCAAGCACGGAGCACCTGAAACATTTTGTCTACGTGAGACGTTTTGCCGAGGGGCATGCAGGCAAACGGTATTTCTTTAAAGACGGTCCAGAAAGTTGAACTGTCAGGGCGAGACGCTGTGAGCGTTCGCTTTCTCGTTACCGCGCTGCGTAAATTGCCTCGGGGCTCTTACTGGCAAGCAATAACAAAACACCCATTATGTTAATTATAAGCATTCTCGGTGATAGGCAGAATGTTTGAAAAAGCAGAGCAGTACATCGCGGCAAAATTTGGATTGCAAACTGACATGCCAGGTGTACTCTGTAACAGCGGGCGTTTTCTCTCGAAGATCGACGAACGCTCCCCTATTAGATATTTCACGTGAAGTGTACATCCATGTAACAACTCATTGCTCTCGACTAAAGGCAGTGACATGGTGGCTTGTGCTGTAAGGTGCGCAATGTGTATTTATGTTATGTAGTATATTGTAATTAGTATTGTTGACTTTCAGCAAATACTTGCCTCGGTAATAAATTGACTGGTCCCCTACTGTAATGCCTTATTGCGCTATGGGCATAAAAGAAATAAAATACAGTAAATAAATAGATGAGTACATTGTAGCGTGACTTCTTTGCCTTAGTGAGGTTAGAAGAACTGGTGGGGCTTACACAGTGCTGAGTTAGAGCACTGCACGGGCCGATTTTTTCAGCCCGCGCCCGGCCCGGGCCCCTTTTTACGTTGGACTGACCGCCCGAGCCCGACCAAAAGTTTTATGGCGAGACCCGGGACCAGCCCGGACGCGGAAATAATCAACGTTACCCGCCCGGCCCGGCCCGCCAGTCCTTTACCTTAGGCCCGAGCCCGGCCCGAGCCCGGCCCGAATGCGGCCCGAGACCGAAAAAGATCACCGAGCGGCACTAAAAAAATAAAATAAAGAAGATAATAAAAGGAATTTATTCTGAAGGCACAAATACATCTCATATGCAATTATGAACACCATTTGAGCGGTCTGAACGCAAATACCAGCGCGCGAAGTAGCACGAATGACCCTGCCGAGCAGTATCGCCAGCAGTTTCCAAGGGCGCTACCTTGATGCGGCCCAATCCACTTCTATCGCAGCGCCGCCACAGTATTTTCCCACGTCGGGCGCCTCACTGCAAAGCATGCGCCACCCATAGCCGCTCGTCCCACTCAACCGTATTCTAGTACACTATAGCCGAAGCGCCGCCACGACCGGTCGTTAGCGCAGAACATGGATGGAGTAAACAGAGAAAGAAAACTTCTCGTTCTTCCATGGCGCAGCGTAATGCGCTGCTGCGCTAGGCGGCCGGTTCAGAACATGCATGCAATCATCGATGGACGCAGTGCCATATTTCAGCCGCGTGACGAATTATCTTACCAGTCATCGTTTTACCAATTCGCCTTTGAGGAATCAGCAAGTCGCGAAGGCGCTTGAACTGCGCTGAAAGCATTAATCACATTGATTTAGGTAAGGAATACAATGGCATCCTTTGGTTTGAGGCGACTTCGGTCTTTCTGGACTTTTACATTCTGTTGAAACAGCGCAAAATCCGACGGAAGAAAAAAAGGGAAGTACGCAGGCGTATCACTGCTAGGTGCCAGCTGCGCCGGGGCAACAGGTTTTTCAGAGTCGAGACGCGCGAGGATAACTCGCCGCACGCTACATGCACACCACCAGAAAGTCCGAGCCCGGCCCAGGCCCGCGTCAAAATACCCGAGCCCGGCCCGGGCCCGGGTCAAAAAGCACATGCCGTGCCCGAGCCCGGCCCGAGCCCGTGAAAAAACTGCCCTACCCGGCCCGGCACGGCCCACAGGCCGGGCAGGGCCCGGGCTTTCGGGTAAGCCCGACCCCGTGCAGTGCTCTAGTGCTGACTAACAGCCAAGTCCTCTGCTACCGAGGTCTTCCAGATAAGAGAGAATGCGGATTAGGACTTCTAGTGCATACGGACATAGCAGGCAGCATGGATAAATTCTACAGCATTAATGAGAGGGTAGCAGTCGTCGCCCTAAAGGAATAGGAGGCGTAGAATGAAAGTAGTACAAGCCTACGCGCAACCTCCAGTCATGTTTATGAAGAAATAGAACAGTTTTATGAAGATGTTGAATCAGCAGTGAGAAAGGTGAGAACTCAGTGTACTGTAGTCATGGGCAACTTCAATGCAAAACTGGGGAAAAAGTAGGCTGGTAAGCAAGCAATTGGCAACTACGGCATGGATTCTAGAAACGCTAGAGAAGATATGTTGGTAGAACTAATTCGCGAAAAGTAATAATAGGCTCCGAATAATGAATACGTTCTTCAAGAAGCGTAACAACAGTAAGTGGACCTGGAAAAGGCCTAATGGAAAAACAAGAAACGAAATAGATTTCATACTCTCTGCCCATCGCAGCATAGTGCAGGATGTAGAAGTGTTAGGTAGGGTAATGTGCGGTTATCATAGGTTAGTGAGATCTAGCATTTCTCTCAATTTGAAGAGAGAAAGAGTAAAATTATTCAAGAAGAAACAGGACAACCTAGATGCAATAAGGGTAAAAGCAGACCAATTCAGGCTGGTTCTTGCAAACAAATATGCAGCTTTAGAAAAGGAAGATAAAGACAACATAGAGGTAATAAATGTAACCTTTACTAGGTTGATCTCAGAAGCAGCAATAGAAGTGGGAGGTAAGGAACCAGGGCAACCAGTAGGTAAGCTCTCGCAAGAAACAAAGGACCTAATTAAGAAACGACAAAACATGAAAGTGGCAAACTCGTGAGATCGGATAGAATACGCTGAACTGTGAAAACTGATCAACAAGAAGAAAGTAAGGGATATTCGAAATTATAACGTGGGAAAAGTTGAGGTAGCAGTAAAATACGGACGCAGCATGAAATCAGTAAGAAGAAAACTAGGCATAGGACAAGGCAAATCCATGCACGGAAAGATAAGCAGGATAATATCATCAGCAATTTCGACGACATAGTAAAAGCAGCGGAAGAATTCTATACTGACCTGTAGAGTTCCCAGAGCAGCCAAGATACTTTCATTCGAAGTAGTGATTAACAGTATACAGAGGCTCCTTCTATAAAAGAGTTGACTGTTGGGCTAGTTGGTGTTTAGACATAGGAACCATTGTTAAAAGCGCAAAACCACACAACACAAGATAAGACCAGACGAGCACAGGCGCAAACTGACAACTGATTTATTGAAGCCCGATCTCCAGCTAGAGTTGGCTGAGGGTGGCTACCTTTACTCGGTTTCCTGGAGTTGTGGCGGAAACACAGTTCTACATTCTTAAACGGGAAGCCATGCGAATTACGGAATTCTGGTGGAGCTACAACCTGAGATGGATCCTTGGTGCCGTGGCGAAGCCTAAGAAGCCAGAACGTCGCACCGGAAGCGTGACAGTCATGGGAGGAGCTTCAGTTCCTTCCAACTTTACAGATATTCTAGAGAAGGGTCCTAAGTTTGGACTAGAACCGTGTGTGCCTCCCCACGAACTTGCAGCTTTGAACGGAAGAATTGCAGAGAGGGCACCTCAGGAAGATCGTGAACGCTGTCTTTTGGAAGGAATGGACTGCCTCGCCAAGAATGTAAAGCGGATGGATCCAAGGGGTGCTAAAGACAGTTTGAAACGTGTTGTGAAGTTCTTTAAAAACAATGAATTGTGCGTTTTACAGGCAGATAAGGTAGGCGGTTTCGTTGTCTTACCCAAAACTATGTACTATGAAAAAGCTGCTGTGGCTGTCAATAAGAATTTCTTTTGCGTGAAGAAAGGCAAGGCAAGAGTTAAAAGTAAAGCCGTGGAACTTTGCAAGAGCCTAGATCTTCTTAAGCTCGCCCGAGATATCACAAACAGTGATAGTGCTGCGCTGAACGTCTTTTTTAGCGTTAAGACGCATAAACCCGATGCCCCATTTCGTACCATTGTGAACGAACGGGGCACGTGGCAGCATTGCGCCAGTAAGTTTCTGCTTAAAACCCTAAATAAACTCGTGATAACTGATCCGTTTCTCACAAAAAGTTCCGCTGATGTAGTGAACTTTCTTGAAGGCAACAATGATATTGGTTTCGCGTTTTCTGTCGACGTGGAAGATCTCTTTTACGCGGTGCCCCATAGTGAACTGTTTCTCGCAGTTAAAGAATCCATTGATGAAAATGGTGCGGTTGCGTTCCAAAATGGCGCCGGCATGTCTGTAGAAAACCTTCTAGCCCTTTTGGAATTTTACCTCCAGTCCACTTTTATCAAATTTGACGACCAGATTTTCTTCAAAAGAAAGGCATCTGTATTGGTTCATGTATCGTGCCTGTGTTGTGTCATATCTTTTTATCAACCATCGATCGCTCTTTACACGGTCGTTTTAATTCTTCTTACAGTGACAAGGTCCTTAAAGTTTTTCGTTATGTGGACGACTTCTTAGTTGTGTTTAACAAGTGCTCATCCTCGTATGAGCATGCGATGAAGAGTGTTATAGAAGATTTTAGAAATCATGGAAAAGGGCTAACCTTCACCTTTGAACGTCCAGACGAAAGCAAGCTTCAGTTTTTAGATTTGCGATTGACGTTCAACGAAAGGCATGTTTGCTGGGCGTACTCTCCGCGTGCACAAAAAGAGCTCCTTCCGTACAATTCAGCTCACTCAAAAACGGTAAAGAGAGGCATCGCAACTCTCTGTTTAGATTCAGCACTTCGGAAGTCGTGCATTCACAAGGTGCAGGATAGCTTTAACCTTCAATTGGGGAGGCTGTTTTCAGCCGGCTTCCCTGGTTCGGTCGTCTTGTCTGTGGCTGAGACGCTTCTTAAGAAGATAAAGCACCGTTGCAACCCAGATGCCGCGAAGCCCCTGGAGGGCTTCCAGAGGCCAGAAGTGGTGCCGTACATACACAAGGTCACACATAGCCTGAAAAATGTGGCTAGCCGGTTCAACGTGCCGTTGGCTTTCTCGGTCCCCCAGAAGCTCGCTCAGCTTAGCCGTCGCACCACCTGTGCCGAGGAAAAGGGAGGCTGTAAAAAGAACCATGAACGACATTTTGTTCAGTGTGCCAACAACGTAGTGTACGAGATTCCCCTGACCTGCGGCAAAGTATATATCGGCCAGACGGGGCGCTGCTTCAATGACCGGCTCAGGGAACACGCAAGAAATCTAATTAACAAGGAGAGAAGTCATCTTGTCGACCACTGCATGAACTGCCCGAATTGTGAACCACGTTTCCGATGTGCAAAAATTGTAGGCAGAAGCAGACAAAAAACGGCGCGTGAAACGTTGGAAGCATTTTTAATCAGAAAGGCAGGTGAAGAGTGTGTCAGCGACACTTCTATTGCGCTGTATAAAGCTGAAATTGATTTTCTTTCGCGATATGTTTGATGTTTCCGGGGGGTTGTTGTGACGATGCGCCTGCGCAGCCTGTTGGTATATATAGCTGGAGATCGGCCTTCAATAAATCAGTTGTCAGTTTGCGCCTGTGCTCGTCTGGTCTTATCTTGTGTTGTGTGGTTTTGCGCTTTTAACAATGGTTCCTATGTCTCCTTCTATAACTAGCCATGAAGCTAGAAGGGTCTTGCAAGACATGACCAGGGGAAAAGCTGCAGGAGAAGATGGAATAACAGTCGATTTAACCAAGCATGGAGGAGATATCAGGCTTGAAAAGCTTGCGGCCCGTTAAACGCAATGCCTCACGACTACAAGTGTACCAGAGAATTGGAAGAACGCCAACATTATGCTAATCCATAAGAAGGGGGACGTTAAAGAATTGAGGAATTATAGAGCCATTAGCTTGTTTCAGTATTGTATAAATATTCACCAAAATAATTTCCAACAGAATCAGGGCAACGCTTGACTTCAGTCAACCAAGAGAACAGGCTGGCTTCAGGAACGGATATTCTACAATGGATCACATACATGTCATCAATCAGGTAATCGGGAAATCTGCGGATTACAATCGACCTCTCTATATGGCTTTCATACATTATGAAAATGCATTTGATTCAGTAGAGATACCAGCAGTCATAGAGACATTGCGTAATCAAGGAGTACAGGAGGCATACGTATCTACAAGGATTGAACAGCAACCTTGGTTCTCCACAAGAAAAGTAGAAAGATACCTATCAAGAAAGGGGTCAGTCAGGCAAGGAGACACAATCTCTCCAATGCTATTCAGTGCCTGCTTAAAAGAAGTATTGAAGCTCTTAGACTGGGAAGGCTTGGGAGTGAGGATCAACGGCGAATATCTCAGCAACCTTCAGATTGCAGATGACATTGTCCTATTTAGCAACAATGGAGACGAACTACAGCAAATGATTGAGGACCTTAATCGAGAAAGTGTAAGAATTGGGTTGAAGGTGAATATGCAGAAGACAAAGATAATGCTCAATAGCCGGGCAAGAGAACAAGAATTCAGGATCGCCAGTAAGCCTCTAGAGTCTGTAAAGGAGTACTTTTATCTAGGTCAATTACTCATACGGGAGCCTGATCATGAGAAGGAAATTTACAGAAGAATTAAATTGGGTTAGAGTGCATACGGCAGACATTGCGAATTCCGGACTGGGAGCTTACCACTGTCGCTGAAAAGAAAAGTGTACAATAATTGCATTCTACCGGTGCTAACGTATGGGACAGAAAATTGGAGGTTAACAAAGAAGCTCGAGAACAAGTTAAGGACCGCACAAAGAACGATGGAACGAAAAATGTGAGGCCTAAAGTTAAGAGACAGGAAGAGAGCGGTGTGGATCAGAGAGCAAACTTGGATAGCCGATATTCAAATTTTTTTAATTCGAAAGCTTGCCCTGAGGCATAATACAAAGCATGTCAAAAATACACGAACAGACTTGATTCTTGCAAAAAATCTAGAAGGGAACAATGATATGGTCCATGAATCCAACGTTCAAAGTCGGGTGGGCGGCCAGGCCGAAGGCCTGCTGAACGTGGGTGGTGGAGGCGACTTAGCTGAAGTCCTGGGCACGTCCATAATAGGTGTGTCACTGTCACATTTTGAATTGTAGTGTCACAAAATGGTCATTATGTATCATAGGGACCGTGGTACTATTGTGCCAGGAGAGTGGTCACAGACGGGGTGAGCGCAACCCCGACACGCAGCCTCCGTAACGTAACCTCCTCTCGGCGGGTTAACCCACCAGAGAGGTCTGACCCAGACGGAGGTATAAGAGCTCGTGTGGTACGTTGAAGGATTTCTTTTTCCCGGAGCAGTTCCCGCAGGCCTCTTCAGGGAAATGTGGAAGTGGGTAAATTACGTTCTCTGGGTGTGTTGCCAAGTCTGCTTCAAGTAGACCCAGCAGGGCTGCTCGAGGCACCCACGATATTCTAATTGATATTAAGATGAAAAAATGAACCTGGGCAGGCCAAGTAATGCGTAGGACGGATAACCGGTGGACCATTATAGTTAAAGAATGGATACCAAGAGCAGGGAAGCGCAGTCGAAGACGGCAGAAAACTAGGTGAGGTGATGAAGTTAGAAAACTTGCAGGCGCAAGTTGAAATCAGCTAGCGCAAGACAGGGGTAATTGGAGATCGCAGGGAGAGGCCTTCGTCCTCCAGTCGACATAAATATAGGCTGATGATGATGATACGCCCATTGACATTAATTTTCATTTATAAGTCAGTCATAAGTCATTTATTTACAAATACTGCAGGCTCTATTCGGTGGTCATTTTTTGGCCGGTAACAGGCTGTAAATAATAAGATATGCTGTATCCCTCTTTCATAGGAATTGGTAAAACACGAAAGTGAAACATGTCTTGACAGAAGCCGTTGGTGAACTCACGGTCCGCTGCAGCGCACGGGTCGGCGACCATGTTGCGTGGCGCGTGGCGTCCTCCCGGCTGGCGGCCTCCTGCTCCCGATTCGCTTCGGCGAAGGTACGAGCATTTGGGTCCGTAGTATCTTGGCCAGCCGGTCTAGTTGCTCAGCTTGAGGAAGGCGAGTGGCAGAGTTCGCAGTGTGCGCCGCGAAAGCGCGAAGGCTTCATGCTGGCGTGTCTCTCGACGGAGCAATGCGAGATTGACCCGCCGACGTCGTTGCCTTTGTGCGCCGCTTAGTGCAGCAGTTTTAACGCGACAGCGTTAAGGGTCCCGTGTCGCAGAAAACCTGGCCTCGGTGTTCGTGTCGCCGTCCGCGGCCGAGAAAATCATCCCCAACCACACCGGGCCTCCGAATATATTTAGGTATATGTATAGCGCACGCCTTTGTATATGAAGTGTGGTATATGCGGGTTATATTGCCACATCATGTTGCTCATCCCTTGTCTCACATTCTTGACAAAGCTATTCCTCGGTATTTTGAGAATGACAATCCACAAGCAAATGTCATGAAAGAAAACATCCACAGCGCATGCTTTTTGTGTTAGATCTTCTCATACTGAAATATTAAAAGTGCGAAACAAACACGGAAACTTGAAAATTGTGTAATTTCTTTGACGCGGTTGTGCACTATCTCCGGTATCGGCCCACGCAAGAGGCCGCGTTTCTATCAGAAAGCTCGCTTACGTGCATAGGCCAGCGTTCACCGCCACTGCTTGCCAGTAACCATTACGGTTCCATAAGCTGCAGCCGTCGGTCACCGTGAGAAGCAGTCAGGGATCTTTGAATGCTATCGCGTTCCACTCTTGAAAGCGAAGCTTAAGCGTCGTCCAATATTTCTTAATTGGTGCTATAGCAAGCGAAGCAGTAGGCGGCGTGTAAGCACTGCTGATGCATGTTGAAGCTGCACTCCTTATGCGACGAGGCGTCACAGGCTAATCGGACGTGAAAGACAAACCATATGCGGAAACTGCTTCGTCACCTCAGCACAAGGCCTACGCCAAGCTAAACCGCGTTGGAGACTACTGCTGACCGTCGGCGCTCCTTAGTGCCATGATGCAGCACTTAGCTTCACCGCTCTGGCACGATCCTTGTAAAGACAGCATATTTCTCGCGTTCGCACGACGGCACATCCTTACCGGAAGTTGATGGTGCACCCCGGCTTAAACCCCTTTCGTGCTGAAAAACACCACAACGAAACCCAGGGCGGGAATGCAGGTGGTGCGGGAAGCGCTAGATGGCAAGATTTAACTGTATATACGAAATAAAACCGCAAGGTTGAATCTTATGCGACGCGTTCTCACCAGAAATTATAATTTGCGAGGTCTCCCCCTAACGTCTATTAGGGGAGCGTTCGTCGTCTCCGAGACAAAACGCACGCTGTTAGATTACAACTGACATATAAGTTTGCATCCGAAATTTTACCGCGATGTAGGGCTTTGTTTTTTCAAACATTCTGCATAGTCACCGAGAATGCTTATAATGAGCATGATGGGTGTTTTGAATGGTCATACAATTCCCGAAATGCCGCCCACGGAGAACCAGTCTGCATTTAGAGGGGAATAAATCGCCAGGTGGACAAATCCGGCGAGCACGGTTCTAGCAGTGACAGAATCAGGTAACCTCACGCACGATTAGTGCAGAGGGCGCATGGACATTCAGAATCCAGTGCTCTTCTTTTTGTCAAACGATTTTTCAGACGCCTTAGGACCTACACATAGAAAGCTGCATTGAAGGCTTGACATTCAGGTACAACTTTGTTGAGCACAATTCCATGGCAGACAAAAAAAAAAAAAAAAACGTGATCAACGTGACTGGCTTTAGCTTTGTTCTGCGCTTTTCTTGGCCTTGACCAATCTTTCTTTTCCCACTCCTTGCTCTGCGACAAAAGGTCGATATCGTACTCGTAAGAGCAAGTTCCGGCGCAGTGACGATCCTTTGCGAAAGTTCATTTCTCTCGTCAGAAGTTTTCTAATGAATGCAACATTCTTTTCATCGCAACATTTGCTCGGGAGTCAGCATTTTTCACACTCTTGGCGCTAGCCTTCTTAATTTCCATATTTTCTGCTAAAATTAGGTGACCGCACGAACCTCATAAAGCACGTGCTTATGATGTTACTTTAACAGTCATTTGTCCCTTACTGAGCACACGATCAATTTTTTTTATATTCGCACGAGATGGAGTGGCGTCCCGATCTTGCATCCTCCTAGGGGTCTTCATGGCTTTCCCGAAAAACACGCATCCACTTGAACACAGTTACTTTTTAATTTCCATAGGCTTCCTGCAACATTTTATGAATTTCTTCACGTTTCTTGCACAGCTTCACAAGAAATTTGTTCTTGATTATTTGTGCCATCGTTTTGTCAATCTCAATTTCAACAAAGAATAAAAATAGGCAGCGCAATAAGTCTGCTGTTCAAAGATGACACAAAAAGTGAACGCATTGTCATTCAGCAGTAAGAGAGGGGGGGGGGGGGGAGAAAGAGAAATAAAGGGAGTGAGGATAACCAGTTCAGAATATCCGGTAAGCTATAGCTGCGATCTGGAAGGAGAAAACGAGGCGATGAAAGATAAGTGCAGAAAGTACAACCTAAGTTGAGTGCAACACAGACGAAAAGACAAGTTAAGTTGAGGTGTATTAGCCGCTTGCACAAGGCAGTTGTCGAATGGGGCGTACCGTCTGTGTTGAGTCGGTTTTGTAACGCCTATGTTCCATCCTTGAAAACGTATTAAGCTTGGGGAGAATTTGCCTACTCGAGGGATGCCAGCACTGCTCCCAGTGCACAGCGCTTAGCCAGCGCACTGCTGTACCTCTAAAAGCACATAGATAGCGTCCACCAACGAGCGAAGTATGGATCTAATCTGACGATCCGCACCTCATCAGTAGGAGTACTGCGCGTCATAGCAGGGGCAGCACGCTGCGACTCCTTGGCAGCAGATGTGATGGGAAGTGTTGGCCATTCCTTTAAACCGTCAGGTTATCCCGCTTCTGTCCCCGATGGGTCCTTGACTGCGGCTGCGTGCAACATTTGTGGCTTCGGTAATATAACACAAGTAAAAATGTCCCTTAAAGCAGACGTAGTCTGTCTGGGTGGTTGTCGGCAGCGATGTCGTCGATGCCGGAGAAGTTTGGCGGCTTCTCTGTGGGTAGCATTTTTCGCAAACCTCTGCATTATTTACCAGGCCTTTCTCTTGGGAGAATAGCGAACTCGTTTTGGATTTCCGGAGAGTCTTTCGTAGTGGTGTTTTGTGTAGCATTGGAGTTTGCGCACTTCATGTTCGTTACGCCGCAGTTGTCTTGTGTGGAACTCCGCACACTGGGGAGTCTGAGGGGACACACCATTGAGTTTGTACATACGGCCTTCACGTGTCCAATCTTCAGGCACTCATAGCACTGAAGTCGCTCATGAGAATCGGCGAACTGCATGTGGGAAGTGGCCGTCCTTGACCTCTGCCGGGATATCACCTTCACAGAAAACGTGTTCCCGACACGGACAACGAGCATGATAACAGTATCATTGGAAGCAGTAGGGGGAGTCCCGCATTAAGTACATTAATGTCAACATCATAAATGACACCAGCTGCGGTGACACCACTATCGGGTTTGGAACATTCGACTTTAATGTCGCCCAGGTGCGCTATTCTTCGCAGAATGGTTCTTGATGACAACGTCAAATTTCAGGATTTCTTTTTAAGGTGTTAAGTCGTAAATCCTTATTCTCAGTCGGCATGATGCTTTCTAAAGAGTAAAAGACAGCGTGCCTGTTCAGAATACGCATAATAGTGGCAGGATACTCTCGCATGCGGTCAGCGCTGACTGGATGCGGAAGACTGACTGAAGATTGACAACGCTGACTGACTGGGCGCGGAAGATGCCTCGAGCATTTCCCTTTTGGCCTTGCGTCGCTCGCAAGACTGACTGGCATTTGTCGTCCAAGGAGTCATCGCCCGAGGCGGAGTACCACTTGGTGTCTAATAGGTGTCGCTGAAAACGTTTCCCCGTTTCATTGAGGCTGTTCCATGCAAATATAGCGAGCAAGGCACTTTCTCAGAGAACTGTAAGCAGAGTGCTTTAAGACGGGGAGTACTGTTCCTCAGGTCTTGCAGTGAACGAGAAAAAATTATGGCAGAACTCATCTGACGATGTCTGTAGACCGCAGTGTGAATATCGATCGAGCAATGTAGGGATAGAACATGTTCCTAAAGTCACGTTTATAAAGCACGTGCAGTGACAATTCTGAGACTTTCGTTGATTCGGCTTATACTCAGCAATCGTCCCACTTTGCTACGGTACTCGCTTGCCAAGGTCGCCCGGAGGCACGACGACGACTGTACGACGCCGACGCAGTGAAGATAGAATGGCGACGGAGGAACGACGTCGATCGAACGCCGTATAAGTGGACGGTGTGACGACAATGAGATGTTTAAACTGTGACGATGATATCATGACGACGACATGAGGAGAATGACAACGATTGTATGACGACGACGGCATGACGAGAGTCGGATGACGAAGCTGGAGTGACGATGACGGAATGACAACAGATGGCGTCAGTGTGACGGCATGACACGACAATTGCATGACGAGAGTCGGATGTTGAAATTTGAACGGTGACAAATGACGGGATGGCGATGAATGCATGATGAGGACAGTACGCCGACGGTGAAGCGAGGACGAAAACGGCATGAGGTGTGACGATGACACGAAACCGGTATGGCGACGATGGCGTGACGGCATGACGAAGCTGGAGGGAACATTATTCCCCAACCACGACGATGGAGGCATGATAGCGACTGAGGATGAGGGCGTCACAAGGACGCCATAATCACGATTGAGAATAACTTGGGCGAGTTGCTGTTTACTGAACATTGTACTTAGTAGCGCAATACTCGAAATAAAAGACAACAGTGAGAGGCGAGAGAAAAGGAAAGACGAGCGCACCCGCCGCGGTAGCTTAGTCTGAGAGCTAAGGCATTCCCCGCTGCTGAGCACGAGATCGCGGGATCGAATCCCAACCGCGGTGGCCGCATTTCGATGGAGGCGAAATGCAAAAACGCCCGTGTGCTTGCATTGTAGTGCACGTTAAAGAACCCCAGGTGGTCAAAATTAATCCGGAGCCCTCCACTACGGCGTGCCTCATAATCAGAACTGGTTTTGGCACGTAAAATCCCGGAAAGAAGAAGAAGAAGAAGAAAGACGAGCACTACATTCAGAACTGTTTATTCCGAAGCAGGGCGCCCTATATATACACAAACATACGCATGCGCAAACGCATAAAACACACAACGGGCGCCAGTCAGCTGAAGGCAGTGTAGTCACATTATATGCTTAGCAATCTCATTTCCGAATCATAAAGTGTCACAGTCGTTTGACTAATGCAGGCTAGACCATTGATATGGATGTGGTAGGCCTCAAACAGTTGCCTTTTGCATTGATAATGGATGTGGTTGGCCTCTAACAGTTCACGAGCGGTTTTGTTCTTGCTTTTGCCTAGGATCCTGACATAAAAAAAAATCACAGCATATCCATGGGGTGAATGATGATGAGTGGGCGAAGCTCCGGAGGGAATCATCGGATCTCCCGCTTAAGGGGACGCTAGCACAAACGCGTTAGAAACGTGCAGTACTCTCTAGTAAGGGGGAGCGGCCACAGCGTCTTACGCAGCCATATACACATGCCGGACCGTGCACCGCGTTTGCCGACGCCATCACATGACTGCTGAGAGAGTATACCCCCCGTATTCATAAACGCTCCTCGACTTGAACTTGACTTGCCACCGCCTTGGGCAGCGCGTTCGAAACGCGTTGAAGGTAAGGCGGAGAGGCCACAGCGTCTTACACCAGCTTCTTACACGGGCCGTAACGCGCTAGCACAAACGCGTTAGAAACGCGCTAAAAACGCGGCCTTTCGTTAATGTTGGGCATTTATTGCCATCGTGGTGCGTGTGTCTATGTGCGCTTCGTGGCGTAGTTTTAATCCCAAAAAGCTCAGTTTTAATCCAAAAGTTTTAATCCCAAAAAGCTCAGATAAGGAAAAACTGCGTTCTGTTGAAAGCTACAGACCAATCACGCTGTCAAACGTTGATTATAAAATCTTTGCAAAAGTTTTATCTAATAGATTACAATTTGCGATGTCGATTCTCATTGGTTCCCATCAGACGTGCGGAATTAGAGGTCGATCAATTCAGACCAACATACATATCGCCCGTACACTTCTGGAGTACTGTTACGGTTCCACTGAGCAGCTTGCAATGCTCCAAGTAGACCTTGCTAAAGCTTTCGATCGAGTCAGTCATTCCTATTTATTTTCTCTTCTGGAACACGCCAATGTTGGCTCCATTGTGCTTAAAGGAGTTAGGCTTTGCTACACCCATTGTTCTACTCGTTTAGTTATTAATGGACATCTCTCCAAACCCATTGCTATCTGCTCTTCGGTAAAACAAGGATGCCCGATGTCCCCACTACTCTTCGCCCTTTACCTGGAACCACTATGCTTAAGCGTAATTCCGTCAAGTTCCATCCATGGCTTCAACATACTGGGTAATGAGGTTAAAGTGTTAGCTTACGCAGATGATCTAGCGTTTTTCTGCACAGATAAGCCTAGTGTTGAAAAGGTTGTAGCTACAATAGAGAAATTTGGCAGCGTATCAGGAGCACAAATGAACTCCTCGAAAAGCTTAGGCTTATGGTTCGGCTCCTGGTGTTATAAGCCAGAACAGCTTGCAGGCATTAAGTGGACTCATGTTCCGCCAACGTATCTTGGCGTGCCGCTAGACGCATATAAATTAAGCGCGCACTATTGGAAAGAACGGGTTTCAGCCTTGCAAAGTTACGCTCAGACATTCGTTCCATACCGACTTTCTATTTTCGGAAGGGCTGAAGCCTGCAATAAGTTTTTAGCAACTAAAATTTACTACGTATTGCAAGTTATTCACTGTGCCAGGCTCTACATCCAACGCTTTCACCGAATTTTTCCAACTTTCATATGGTCTTCCACTTTCGAGCCCATGAGGAGAGACAATGTTTTTAGACCAGTTAGTGAGGGTGGGCTCGGCTTAGTGCATCTTTACGTGCGGCAAATAGTGTCCCGTTTCTTCTTTTTTCGCGATCCTTCACATCCTATAATTCGGTCATTCATGCAAGTCACACTTGTTGATGCTTTACCTGATTTAGTTGTTTCATCAAATTTTTCTTCGCCTTTATGCTTGTTGGGGTTCATGCAGGAGGTTTATTTGGCGGTTCGTTTCCTGACAGTTCGGTTTTCTACTGAATACTTGTACTCCGTGTCGCGTAAAAAGTTATACAAAGATTTACTGTCCATGCTTTTTCCGCCTCCATTTTACCGATCACTATACATTGAATGGCCAGGCCACGATGTACTAAAACGAGTTCGTAAAATGTATATATCCCCATGCTGCAAAACATTCTTTTACAAACTTCATAGTGAAACTTTACCGGTAAAAACATGGCTACAGAAAAAGGGTATATTTGTGACTTCTGTTAATTGTCGTCTTTGTGATGTGCCAGAGACAATTGAACACTGTTTTATTGGCTGCAAAGATGCCATTCTATTTTGGGACATCCTCCAACGGACTCTAAAGAAAGACCTTGAAATTAACCCCCATACAGTGCGATATCTGCTGCCGACCCATGATGACAGTGTACCTTTCGACGTGTTCTTTCTCATGGAAATGCACAGTCTGTGGAAGACGCGAATGATGGACCGCAACGCCGAACCGGTTGTACCCACAAGAGTAAATTTCATCCAGATGACTGTGCACCTAAAGAATGTTTATGATGGACTTGATGTTCAACGGGACTGGTACCCCATTTTGCTGAGGTGCTTAGCCTTACCACCCTTTTAAAGCGGAACAGTGCTTCTTCTGTTTTTCTGTGTGTGACTCATTGTACCCACCTTTCTATGACTGTGCACAATTAGTGAATGTTTTATTGGATGACATGTTAATGTATTAAATACCATGAAAGAAAAAAAAAAGCGCTTCGTGGCGTAGTGGTTATCGCCGCGCGTTCGGAAGCGAGGGGTCCCTGGGTCGATTTCGCGCTACGGACACAACTTTCGGGATTTTTTTTCTTCATAAAACGCCGGAAGCGTTCTCCGGAAGCCGGAAGCTGGCTTCCGGAACCGGAAGCGGAACCGGAAGTGGAAACGGAAGCGGAAGTGGAACCGGAAGTCGGCTTCCGGTTATACTATACGTATACATATATATGTATATATGGGTATACATTCATATACGGACACACAACGCCATCTATTGAGCAATTCATAAAACTAGACGTGGCTACCTACTACGACGGGGACGAACGGGTGCCGCTATAAGGAGCTTCGCCCCTAAAAATAGCGGTTCACAGTCGGGACAAGACTTGCAATGCGCAGACAAGCCTAAGGTGGGCGATGAAGTCGAGAGCAACGCTCGAAAAAAGGCGCAAGTGGTGCCGTACCTTCACAAGGTTAGCCACAACCTTAAGAAGGTGGCGAACAGGTACGGAGTACCTGTGGTTTTTTCCGCCCCGAACAAGCTGGCCCGCCTCTGCCCTCGAATCACGGGTGGCGCTGTGAACGGGTGCACAGCACAGAACGTTCAGCGTTACGTGCATTGTTCCACTGGAGTGCTTTATTTCATTCCCCTCAGCTGTGGCAAGTGCTACATTGGCCAAACGGGGCGCTGCGTCAACGATCGAATGAGAGAGCACGCAAATATTTTAAAGAAGGATACCGCCGCGCACTTGTCTGCGCATTGCAGGTCTTGTCCCGACTGTGAACCGCTACTTTTTATCGTCAGGATCTTAGGCAAAAGCAAGAACAAAACCACTCGTGAACTGTTAGAGGCATACCACATCCAAATCAATGGTCTAGCCTGCGTTAGTCAAATGACTGTTATACAAATTTATTATTCGGAAATGAGATTGCTAAGCATATAATATGACTACGCTGCCTTCGGCTGACTGGCGCCCTTTGTGTGTTTTATGCGTTTGCGTATGCGTATTTTTGCGTATATATAGGACGCCCTGCTTCGGAATAAATAGTTGTGAGAGTAGCGCTTGTCTTTCTTTTCCTCTCGCCTCTCACTGTTGTGTTTTATTTCGAGTTTTGCGCTACTAAGTATCATGTTCAACACGATTGAATGACGACAGTGTGATTAGAATACAACGAAGATGAAAAATTTGCGTTGATGGAATGACGATAATGGTGTAATGTTACTGAAGTGAAGACAATGATAAAAGCCCTCTCTCCTTAGACGGCGCCGATATCTGTCGCTTTAACGTTTGGAATAAATACGAAGGGAACATTAAGCGAAAAACAAAAGTATGTATTTGTCACCGTCAGCAGTTGTTTTCTGAAGCGCCATCTTACAGATGAGGCAATCTCATGTTTGCGCCTGCCACACCAGCGCCAATTGCAACCCTAGCCGGGATATTCGAACGTTGAGGGGCGCCTGCTTTCCCGTCGGAGCAACCTGGCGCCCGTTTGCGTTGGCAAGCGTGTCCTCGTCATCGCTCAAGCTTGTTGCATGATATATTTGTGTCGTTCCAGTGCCACAAAAGCCTCCAAAACACGAAACACTGAGACCACCAGCCCGAGAAACTTCCCATTTCAGGGAAAATGGTAGCTGAGACATGCCCGGTGCTGCAGAGTCGAATGGAGCATTTTTCTGCTCGTGTGCATTCTTCTGATATGTGTCTTACGATAAATCGAGTGGCCTGCACGTACACAGGCGATAAAGTTTAAAAAAAAATTAAATAATGGGGTTTTACGTGCCAAAACCAGTTCTGATTATGAGGCACGCCGTAGTGGGGGACTCCGGAAATTTTGACCACCTGGGGTTCTTTAACATGCACCTAAATCTAAGTACACGGGTGTTTTCGCATTTCGCCCCCATCGAAATGTTTAGTAAGCTTCGTACAAAGGGGTATGCTCAGTGCTCAATGCTCGCCCTTTTCGGCAAAAAAAGCGCGCTAGAGAACCAGCTCATGATAAACGTTTCAATGCGGAAACGCAGCAATTGCAATAGCATGCTCTGACATGAATGAATATGGCAAGCTACGTGGGTGTTTGCCGGAATTTCTACCCACGGTATGCGAGCCTGTGAGGCCGCCATGGGGACAAAACGACAGCTGCAGTAGTTTACTCAGGTGGCAAGTGCGCACTTTACTAATATAGCACTTAGTTTAATCTTTGCGTCGCACCAACAAAGATAATTTGTTATTCTATTAGATATGCCGTTCACCTAGTGAGTGATACTAACTGTTGTTGAACAACGCAAGATCGGGAGTACGAGCTGTTTAACAATTCTTTACTTCTGAACACGTAGGCACGGGAAAATGGCGCAACAGAAATTTCTTTGATGCAGTTGACTTCTTAAAATGTTTGGGCTTGATGACACTTGTAACTATTGTGTACAAAGACATTGAAATTGGTTGCGCAAGACATATGTTCGCTTGTTTCTGTGACAGACTAGCGCAAAAACGTGATCATTTGCATACAGACGCACCTACCAAACAATATGAATAGTACTCAGCAATACAGGAAGGTTCTTAGCGTGCTTCACACCAGAAGGAAATGCACTAATAGTACTCGTTTTTGTTTTACACATTTCTAAGCATAGTGGCTTCTTTCGCATTCAACTAGCGTACACTTCAAGCTCAGTGTTGCAGAAGATCTTCTTGCTTATATGCGAAACATACTAGGTGTTTGTAACTGCGTCTTATGTCCACATTTTATCTGATGCCCACAGGCACACCCAACGCTCGCCTTTCTTGGTGTTCCCGCCGCGAGAAAAGTATTCTGCGTCGGACAGTTCCTCGATAACGGCACTGTATTTTACGCGTTGCTTTTCAACATAGAGCGCCAGGGCCACAACTAACGAGATGGAGAGAGAGCACGCGCAGCGCGACAGAGTGCCGCGAGCAACGGGAGAAGAGCCGACGAGGCGCGGCGACGCGACCGCAAGAGCGACGCGCAAGCGGCTAGGCGCACCGTCGAGAGGTAGTGTGAAGCCGCGAAGGACGTGAAAGGCGCCTGGAGGTCTCTTAGACCCACAGAGTTTCACACTATAAATGTGTTATAGTGAGAAACTCTATGGTTAGCCCCGAGAGGGACCTACAGGACGCTCTGGACGCAGGTCGCGTGACGTCAAGACACGGACTCGCGGAAGTCGTCTGCTACAGTTAAGGCGGTCTCCGGGCGCCTCATCCATTTCCTTTTATTCGCTTTCGTTATGCACTCATGATGGTTCTATAAAATACATTATCACGATGTCATAGGTCGTTAAAATTTATTCAAAAATCTTGTTTCCTAAACAACAACAGATTTGCAGCAGAACTGATAGTTGGGCAAGTCGGTACGTATTCGTAGTGAAATATTTAGCGCGCACAATAGACAAGGACACAGTGAACACACGAGCGCTTACTGTTTATTTTTGGAAAGAGACAGAACATAAATGCACCAGCTATCTGCACTGAGCATGTGCAAAATGAGCCATCAGTATATACAGAAACAGACTGCAAAGGTTCAACCGGTATTCAAGTAAGTGAAATCTTTTCCAGTAATTGCAACCGATGGTTGACTGATGCATTTTCAGCACATGGAATGCTTCTGTTATTCCACGTGTTTGTTTGTTTTTATCCGAAAACAAAATTTCAGTGTAAAAAATACCAGATCACTAAGACAGCTTCTCTCGGAAAAGAAAATCATTCGCACTTCTCCAACTACTGCAAGCAATTTTTTTCCTGGTGATTGGTGTTATGGTATTCGCGAAGTATCTACAATACATGACGCGCAGTGTTACAGCCACGAACACTGCTTTTATTGGGATAGCAATTATATGGACACTCAAAGAGGATTTCTGCCATGGGCGTCGCCGTCGCCGTCGCCGTGAGGTTCCGTATGATGTCAACGGCAATGAAATCGTCGCCGCGCGCCGGACGCTGTATGCGCGAGTGAAAGGGCGCGAGGGACGCGCGCTTTCACAGGGAGCGAACGCACGGCGGAGAACAAACGCGCGTTCTGCGCCGTGCTCCCGGAAGGGCTGCAGAATTAAGTGTCTCTTTCCTCCTTTACAATCATATATTGAAGTCGCGTTTGTTCTATATATATATAGAACAAACGCGACTTCTTCCGTCTCGCGAAAAGCCATGGGGGGACGGGACGGAGGGAGAGAGGGAGGGGAGGCGACGTTTAGCTGCGGCACCAAATGCGTATTTATATAAAAAGTTGTCGCAGTTTCACCTGAAAGGCGAAGCATCAATTGCGATAGCAAATTTGTAGAGAGCTATACGGAGTAATGATAGTAGATTCATCAGCTGTATAAACTTGGACATGCAGCAGCACTGGCAACACGCAGAACTGTTGTCGACGCCGTCGGCGTTTTGCCCGCGTTCGCACAAAATGCGTGCGGCGTTGCTGACTGGTGCCGGAGCCTCTTATATAAATAGGCACTTGCATGGTGCCGCAGCTAAACGTCGCCTTCCTTCCCTCTACCTCCCCCCCACGGCCTTTCGCGCGTCGGAAGAAGGCGCATTTGCTCTACATATATGGTAATTGTAACGGAGGAAAGAGACGCCTACGTATGCAGCCCTTAAGGGAGCACGGCGCAGAACGCGCGTTTGTTCTCCGCCGTGCATTCACTCCCGTGAAAGCGCGCGTCCCTCGCGCCCTTTCACTCGCATATACAGCGTTCGGCGCGCGGTGACGATTTCATCTCCATTGACGTCATACGGAACCTCACGGCGACGGCGACGGCGACGACGACGGCGACGCCGACGGCAGAAATCTGCTTTGGAGTGTCCATATAATTGCTATCGCAATAAAACGTTGGGAGGCGAGAAGGTGGTAAAAACTTCCGACGCTGCTCGGCGAGTTTCCCATTTTGATCTCGTCGAAAACCTCCGAGCCGCCCCCAGAGGCCCTGGCAACATTCACCAACGCCGCACGCGTTCGGTGCGAACGCGGGTTTAACGGCGACGGCGTCGACAACAGTTTTGCGCGTTGCTGGTGCTGCTGCATGTCCAAGTTTATACAGCTGAAAAAACTACTATCCTTACTCCGTATAGCTCTCTACTAAGTTGCTATCGCAATTGATGCTTCGCGTTTCGGGTGAAACTGCGACATTTTCCTGTGTGCCTGTTTCCGAAAACGTGAAAGTAGTAACACATTTTTTTTTCATAAAAAGTGCTCGCATAACTCTTCCTTTTACGCATTTTCAAAGTGCAGGCATTACCAAAGCAATAACAATCCTGATGAAATAGTCGTCCTTTTAACATGTATTCATAATGTTGACACCAAAACCAAGATTGCTCTTCCGTGTAAATAGGATGTCTGCCATTACTAAGTGCGAACTGAATGTTTTGTCTTGAGTGAAGCATTACACAGAAATGTTGCATGCTAAATTTGCAGAAGTATGCAAAATTGATCAAAAGGCACTGCGCACTCCTGCACTGCACCAGCAATATACCTTTCAATGGTACATAGCTTGCCATATCCAAACCACCAATTTGCACGATTCACGCGGTTTCATACATGAAACTGATGTTTAGGCGTTAAAAGATAAAGCAGCCGAACAATTTTTCAGGAAATAGGGATAGTGCCCCCGGTACCCCGAGCATTCTCGAAGCAAATTAATTCATTCACGCAAAGTGCCTCGAGCGGTCAGTCGCGCCGGTAATTTTGCGTGCATTCGCGGGCTTCTTTCAATCTCGGAAAAACACTTTTATGTTGCATGTATGGACCAACAAAAAGGTGTATCGGGAGTTTTTCATGTTGCTCTACGATTTTCACATTGACACTTCTCATTTAATTATATTACTTGAGAAGTTGATTAATTAATTACGACTTGGTTTGGTTCAGCTACTTGACATTTGCATATTTTTAAATCTTGGTGCATGATAATTGGGACATCCTTTATATATATATATATATATATATATATATATATATATTCCATTACCAAATTCTAACTGGGAGCTTGCCGCTGTCGTTGAAACAAAAAGTGTACAATCTGCATTTTGCCGGTGCTAAATTATGCGGCAGAAATTTGCAGGCTAACAAAGAAGCTGGAGAACAAGTTAAGGACCGCACAAAGAGCAATGGAACGAAAAATGTAGCGCGTAACGTTAAGAGACAGGAAGAAAGCGGTGTGGATCAGTGAGCAAACGAGTACCCCCGATATTCTAGTTAACATTGCGAACAAGGGAGCTGGGCAGGCCATGCAATGAGTAGGACACATAACCGGTGGATATTAGAGTCACAGAATGGGTGACAGGCGAAGGGAAGTAAAATCGAGGATGGCAAAACATTTGGTAGAGTGATGAAATTAAAAAAATTGCAGGTGCAAGTTGGGATAAGATAGCGCAAGACAGGGGCAGTTGGAGATCACTGTGAGAGGCCTTCGTCCTGCAGTAGACATAAATATTGTCTGCTGATGATATCTGTGCTTATATTGATACATGCAAATTGCGTGTTTCTTGTGGACGATGCGCGCGGGCGCCCAGACGAAGACGACGAACTGCTCCTTGCTCTCGAGCTGTCGCTGAACTGGCCAGCGCTGCAGTTGTCTTTTGTAAATATACATTATAAATAGTGCTTAATACTTCGTTCGCGTAACAATATATTGCGCAACTGAAGGTGGTCTGCTCCAGACAACCGTCCGTAACCCTTCAATCCTCGAAGAGGCAGGACACATACCGCCCCAGAATCTCTCCTTAATCTCACACCTAAATGATCTCGCCATCAACTCTTCCCAACACACGTCGTACAGCCACGCTTTTAAGCTCTCTCCCGCTCGCTAATAATTCGGCTTGTCAAGTCTGCGTAGCAAACGTATACAGCCCACCAAAACAGTCTCTTCTATTTCTCGAACCAACGGCACGTCTCTGATCCTCCCGAATCTTCACTAATCCCATTGCTGGAGATTTCCATGCACCTCAAACAGCAAGGTGATACAACAAAAAATTACTCCATATCCCGCTAAAGGGAACCATGTGTGGTTGGGAAGCAGGGGGGAGATGGTTAACTTGATCCGCCGCTCGACGTTTGCGTTGTGATTCGGCTTCGCGTTGCCGCGCCGCCTCGGGATCCACCGCTCGACGTTGACGTTTTGATTCGGCTTCCCGAGCCCGAAGTTCAGGGTTCGCTTGCCGCCGTTCACGTTTCCTTGCGGCTTCGCGAGCCCGAAGTTCGGGACCACCACGTCACCACTCCCGTTTGGCGGCAGCGGCCCGAGCGCTCATCGCGGCGCTGCACAGAGGAGAGAATGAGGCGCGCGCGCTCCGTCATTTTCATACCGCAGAACTACCGTGGCGCCCCCAGCCGAGTATGCAGCTGTCGCACCACCTGTCGTGCGCGCCGCTCCGTAGAGTAGAGGATTCCTAGAGGAGAGAAAGGGGGGAGCGTAGGAGAGGAGAGAGAGGGGGAGGGGACGCGCATGCGCTATGGGGGTGTGGGACGCGGGCGCCGCTCCGTAGAGTAGAGTATTCCTAGAGGAGAGAAAGGAGGAGAGCGTAGGAGAGGAGAGAGAGGGGGAGGGCACGCGCATGTGCTGTGGGGGTGTGGGACGCCGCGGGACGGAAGGAGGGACGGACAAAGCCCCCGCCATAAGCTGCTTCGCATCTAAAAAGTCGCAGTTTCGCCCGAAAGGCAAATCATCGATTGCGATAGCATATACAGGTTTGATTCGAATGGCCGATAGCGCCGAGTGCAATTCCTGTGGTGTCGATGGGACTATGGAGCACCTCCTGTGCTACTGCCCATCTTTTGAAAATGAAAGACATGACCTCTGCAAAGCACTAAATCAGTTGCGTAGATAGCCATTCACTTTGTACAAGATATTGGGACCATGGCCTCGGCATGTAGCAGGTCCAAAAATCCACAAAAGCACTGCTGCAATTTTTAAGGGCTACTGGACTGAGTGACTGTCTGCGATCCGGACTGTGATATAGAGCAGAAAAGTGTTACTATGTTGGTGATATCTACAGCTGACTTTCTCTTGTTCTCTTAATATTTCCCTCCCCTTTTCACTTCCCTCAGTCCACGGTAGGGTAGCCAACTGGACTCAGTCGTGATTAACCTCCATGCCTTTCATTTATCCTATTTCAAGCCTGACTCGTGTCGCCGTTGGTGTGGCTGTCGTTGTACGCGAAAACTCCACAGTTGCGCGCCGGTACCGGCGCTTGGCAGGTTCTCCTTATCACCGCAGTTGGCGGCCGGAAACTCTCCTTACGCACAGCTGGCGCCTCCGTGCGGGCCGTTTCCCGCCAGTGCAAGGCCAGCTGCGCTATGGTACAGGCCGCGCTCGGTCCGCTCCGCCGAAGAGAAGGCAGCCTTCGAAGAACGAAAAACGGAAGCGGGCCCGTGAACGCGCGCGAGCTCGCCGAAGTAATCCCAAGTTTCGGCAAGCGGATGCGATACGACAACATCGGACCGATTAACGAGTTCGACAAGCCGAAGCAGAAGCGGAACGCCAACCCCTGGCCGATGAAGGAGTTCGACACGTCGAAGCAGAAGCGGAACGACAGCAAACCAAATGCCCAAGCCTTGACGAACCACAACGCAACATTTCACAAGGGATTGGTTTACGGCCTCACAGGAAAAGCTTTGCGAGCCCCCTTGTTTCCGGTAGGGGAGGGAGGAGGAGAAATGAACGTTTATTGTGAGAAGCAGCGAGAAAGTGTTCTTTCTTCGCCCTAGGTGGGCGGCTATCTCAGTCCAGAAAGCCGTTGGCTAATGCCGCCGCCCGGGCCCGGTCCACCGGACTTCGCTAATCCTCCAGGCTCTGTGCCGTTAACATTGCCTCCCCCGTTTCTTCGATGGCTTGTAGCGGTTCTGAAGCATCATCTTTACTGTTTTTCGCGTGGTATGGGCACACCAACACCATGTGTTGGAGGGTGTCTTGTACATAAGAATATCGGCATAGGTATGAGAATTTGGTGGGGTGCATCCGGTGCATGATAATTCCATGGACATATGTATTGGTTTGTGGAGGGCGGTGGCTTCTTCTTTGCTTAATTTGGATGTGGTAATGAATATTGTCTTCGTTCCACTCTTTAATGTTGCAATATTACGGCGTAGTTAATGGGAATGAACTCCACCGTCGTCGCTTTCCGGAGTCCGTGCGGCAGGAAATCCCGGCTGGCATGTTCTCGGGAGACAGCATGTGCTGCTTCGTTTTCTGCCAGGTGTTCGTGGCCTGGGGTCCATGTGACGTAGGTTTTGGGCAGTTCTTGGCGTCTTATCTATTTTAGAATCTTCACTGCTGCGGCAGAGATTTGGCCTTTTTGTAGGTTTCTACAACTTTTTTGTCTCTTTCTCACTCCTCGCGGCCCTTCACATCCTGCTCGAGTTTTTCTAGTCCCATAGGCATGCACCATCTTGACACGTGGAGTCATAGACTTCTAAACCTTCTGTCGCTTTCAAACGTTACACCAAAGTCCTTGTCCCTCATGTACAGCACTTTTTACTTCGATGTTCCCTTGCCAATTACAACGAAGGATACGGTCTTATCTGACATCAGCAGTGCCAAATTTTCATCCCTTCGGAATTCACTTGCTTCGCGCATTATCAGTGGCCTCCGTCTAGGTTTTTAGCATCTCTTGACACCCTCGACCTCTTCCAAAATGAAGACTTCTGTTGCTACTTCTGGCACTCTACCAGTGACCGTGCTAACCACGGAGGTCGTCTCGGCGAGAGCTGTGCCGCAAGTTCGGGTGCTCTGCTAAGCACAGCATGTCGCGCCACACAAGGGTTTACAAAGTTATTCAGTTAGATTGATCGCATTTCACCCTGTCTCTTTTGTTGCCTGCCCTTTTACGACGTTAAGCAGCGCGTATAGCCACTACATTCTTTGAATATCTGCACCAAGATAATATTACAAATTTAGTATCAGTCTATTTTGTTCGCATGTAAAATGCACTGTCTTAATTCTTATGCAGTCGCATACATGGCGTTATGTATTTACCTTGCTACCAGCTCACTTTTGGACAAATCTATGCTGTGAATTGTATGTAACTACAGCAATAGCAGAATAAGTAGTCATACATGACGTTTAGGCATCAGCAAAATTTGTGAAAGACTCATTCAAAGTAAAAAATGAGAGAAAACGTCGGCGCAATAAATTAGCCAACGTAACAATTCGATCGATAATTTATATATATATATTGACCACAAAATGTATTTTTGTATGGAGTTAAAAATACTGCTTTCTTTTTGAACCCAAGTAAGTTACTGCAGAAGCTGCGGCCGCACAGTGCTTTAGGATCAGCGAAAGTAGCTACAAAAAGGTTTACCAGTATACTGCAATAAAATGCACATTAGCTCATGGTCGCCGATCGGCTTAGCTTGAGTCACTAGCGCGGTCCTAGCGTTCCTTGCTCGTTTGCAAGACTGTACAGTAGCCTCAGCCAAACGCTTTCTCTGTCAGTGCAAAGTCTGAATTGTATGTAACTACAGCAATAGCAGAATAAGTAGTCATACATGGCGTTTAAGTGTCAGCAAAATTTGTGAAAGACTCGTTCAAACTAAAAATTAAGAGAAAACGTCGGCGCAATAAATTAGTTAACGTAACAATCCGATCGATAATTTATATCCGTGGAATTATTTGCCGTCAATGCAGCCATCGTTGCTGACGGAGGCAGGGAGCATTCTCACGCACATCACTGAACTATAAGGTGAAATCCAGCCACGATAAGCTCATGCATTTAGGACGCATTAACGACTCGGTAAATTATTAGAAAAGTGATTTCACGCGTCCTTTAGCGTAGATGCATGAGCGAACGGAGCTTATATGCTGACCTATTCTGGCTGAAGCATACGCTAATCCAAGACACTGCAAGTGCATATCATCTTCAGGGAGAAAAATCAAAACATGCCAATTTTTCTGCAACAGAACTGTCGCCGCATCTGTCGCCGCATGACTTGTTTTGGCTATGTTTTGACATGGCGATGACAGGTAGCACCACCTTTCTGTTGCAGTGAAATCGCGAGCTACCTGCGTGTTATTCCTCGATATCGACAACCTATCTCGTGACGGCCACGGAGATAACGTATGAAGTTTGCTGCTGAGATGACATAACGCCAGGCAGATTAGAGACGACTATTTGTGAAGCCTGAAGCGGGTAGGATTAAGGCAGACCAGGTGCCGCTTTTGTGAGCTGTTGACGTAATTTTCATTGCGTCCGTGCAAAGAAAGTGTGGGGGAGACACGGACAAAAACAGCTTCTGTACTAAAAGAACAGGTACACCGTACTTGAGAAAATAAAAATATAAAACGCAGAACTCTACATGTGATTAAGCATACTTATGGTGCACTGATTTTCTGATATTCTGTATCAATAGTTCCTAGAAATTTCTGCCACATATCTTTGTGGCAAAAATCTTTGCAAGGGCTTTCAAGCTACGGTTGCCGATGTTCCAACTTTCAAACTAGCAGTGCAGTCGTTTAAGACTCAGTCATTTTCAATGAACATTCTCATCAACAGAAAAGCCAGAGGCGTTCTGCCGGTGACTGCGTCATTTATAACCCAACTCACCCCCAGGGTGAATGTATCCTGCTTCAACAAAATAAAAATTACACAAATACAGAGAATTGTTTCCTAATGCGTAGCGTTCTTTGGCTCGGCTCGTACTTTTTGGCTCGGCTCGGCTCGTACTTTTGGCCCAACCAAAATTTCAAGTGCGCTGACGCCAATATTTAGGTTGGCCCACCTCACATCACCCCCAAATTCAGGTTGGCCCACCTTCATATCACCCCCAAATTGAAGTTGGCCCGCTCCACATCCCCCAAATTCAGGTTGCCCGCCCCATATCACCCTGAAATAAGGTTGACGCACCCTCAACATCAAGTTGGCCCACCCCCAAATTTACGTCCGCCTAGACCAAATTTCAAGCTGGCCTCCTCTCAAATTTAGGTTGACCCACACCAAATTTCAAGTTGGCCTACCCCAAACTTCGGTTGGCCAACCCCATGCCAACCCCAATATAGGTTGGCCCACACCCATATCACCCCCAATTTAGGTTGACCCACTCCCAAATTCAAGTTGGCCCACTTGAACCCCATGTATTTTCTATGGAGTCCTACGTGTTCCTATAGGAAAGGTGTACGCCTTTTGCGTTACAGGCATGATTTTGCATGATAATTTGCTACCAAAATTGCTGGAGCAATCACCAAAGAATGCTACGCATTAAAACCACTAGCGCCACATGGTAGAACAAATGCCTTTGTGCATCCAAACTTCGACAAATACAAGTTCATGCCATCACCCAAAGCACACCACGATCACCTGTATAGCAAGATACAGGTTATCGGGACCCTATTTAGAGACCCCTATTTACCTGGGCTTACATTTAAGCTTTCACCTATGTGGGTCACACGTGTTGAAACTATTTCCGCCGATTCGTTACGGGCACTAGGCTGCCTACGATGCCCATGAAAATTTGTTTCAGTTGAGATCAAGAAACCAGTTTATCAGATTACGTCAGAGCAAGAATTCAGCATGCTTCTTCCAAAAAACATCCTTCGCAGGCATATTTCAGTACAAACTTAGCTGTCCTTAACCGCGTTGCTTTTACTTACCAAATACCAGCATCACCGCGTTAAAATATACGCTTACGCTCGAGGTCCTTACATCTCACCGCACCATCTCACTTCTCGCTCATCTACATTCCTTCTACTGCCACCCGAAATGAAGGCATCCATGTATAAAACGCCACACCGGACGTCCTCACGCCTATGTTATAGTCATGCCATCTAAAACATAAGTGGCCGCCTTTTGGCATTCAACTGTATTTTTTTTCTATTTCCCCCATTTTTCCTTCTCTTTCGTCAGCATTACGCTCTGGAACAGCCTATCCCATATCATTGCCTCAAGCACTGATTGAAAGATTCGAGGGCGAATAAGAAAGTCCTTGCCCCTCTTTTTTTCAGCCGGATTACGGCTGTAAATGCGAAGTCAACATATCAATTCCCAGCGGTGTACTTTTCTTGGAACGGCTTGGCCTTATCTGCCGGTAGCTGCGCAGCACGGCCTGCTGTCACTTGTTGAAGATGACAGTTGTGCTTCACACGTCCACGGCGTACGACCAACGTTCGTTTTCTATGGAGCAAGGGACGAAGGCATCGAAATCCACCGGGAGATGCAGCCCAAGTATTGGGAAAGGCGTCTCGCTTGAGAAGTAGGAGGTGCGGCGAAAGGCCGTGAAGACTTGCATGATAATGAGCGTTCAGGGAAGCCGCGTGCGTCGCTGACGGCCGACATTTCACGCGTGGATGCAATGGTGAAAGCGGATCGGTGTGTGCACCTTAAGAACATTCCCCGTGTGTTTGGCATTTGGTATGGCAGAGTTTACGACATCGTTCACGGATCCTTAGGTTATCTGAAGGTTTCATGTCGGTGGGTGCCTAAGCAGTTGGATGAGATGATGAAAGGCAAGCGAATGATTGCTTCACTGAAGCATCTCCAATGGTATATCGATGAGGGTGAGAGTTTCCTGGACTGATTGTTACTGGCCATGAAACGTGGATAATGCATTTCACGCCGGAATGAAAGCACCAGGGCATGGTGTGGAAACATACGGGTTCGCCTGTGACAAAACATTTCTGTTCAGTGCCATCTGTTGGGAAAGTGATGTTAGTGGTCTTGTGGGATCGCCGAGGACCGCTCCTGCTGGATTTCATACCGTAAGGCGTAACCATAAATGCCTACAATTATTGTTCCACACTATCACGTCTGCTGGCTGCCATCAGACGAAAACGCCGAGGGATTCTCGATGTGGACAACGCGTTTATCCTCCACGACAATGCGAGGCCACATGTGGCAATCAGAACCACCGACAAGTTCGGTCATTTCACTGGGACAGTCTGGACCACCCACCATACAGTCCGGACCTTGCCTCTAGTGATTTCCCCGTTTTCGATCCACCGAAGAAGCTACTGGCAGGACAGCGATTCACGTGCAACTATGAAACCAAGACAGCAGTCCGACGCTGGTTGCACAGTCAGCCGGATGAATTCTACCATAGGGGCATCTCAAATTAGAGCTGCGATGGGACAAATGTCGGAACCGGTATGGGGACTATGTGGGAAAATAGTGTAAGGTACGTAAAATAGTATGTATATGTGTAACTACCTGTATTGTTACGTTTGGCCGAGTTCGGTTCCAAGCCGGGAGAAGAAGACGCCGGGAGAAGGAAGAACGTAGTTTTAATGCGGCATGCTTGCCGAAAGAAGGTGTACAAAAGAAGCCGCCAACGGCGTGATCCGCAGTCCTTTATAAAGGAACGCCGTGATCAAAGGGCGAGGGAAAACATCAGCGCACATGCGCGAAACAGATTATCGTCCGGAACAGATGAGCCAGACTTGGGCGCCGGCTGATAAGCGGTGCGCAACGCAACAGCCCCTCCCCACGGAAGAGCACCAAGGGGGTAAAGAAGGCTTCACACGCACTGGTTTTTGCGAAAGGTTCATCGAAGACTTCGATGTAACGGCACTTTCGGAGATTTTCGCCAGTTCAGCCGGCTGCGCGCTTGATGGTCAGGTCCGAGGTGCACAGAAGCGCCAAAGTACTTGGCGACCGATGTTCAAGGATCCGGCGAAGTGACGTCTGACCGTCCGAGGACAGATGACTCGGTGCTCGGTTTTCAAGTCGAAGGATGCGTCCTTTACGGACGCGCGCAGGGTCCGGTGGTCTCAGGCCGATGTGCGGAAATGTGGAGTGCATGGCGTGGCAGGAAACTGCAGGCGACGCCGAGGGCACGAATCCCGGGCCAGGGTCCTGGGCATAGGCGATACAGCAAGCACCGCCGCAAACACCGCAAACAACTGCCGAGTGCGGCCAGGCTAGACCCTCATACGCAGAGTGTTTTGGAAACCTTCCAATCGGAACAAAATTGGCTGTCGAGGACTTGCGACAGTTACGGTTCTATGCGAATACTGAATCAAGGCTTTGGTGCCACTAGGCCGACCGGCGCCGAGGGAGAGAAAGCCCTGCTGAGACCATCTGCATTTGCGTGCAGCGATCCTCTCTTATGTTTAACCGTAAACGCGTACGGTTGCAAACTGAGGCTCCAACGTAACAACCTGCCATTTTTGTTGGACATCTGTTGAAGCCACGTGAGTGGACGATGATCTGTAATGAAAATGAATTCTGCTCCAGCCAAATAACAGGAAAGTTTTTCTACAGCCCAAACGAGGCACGCGCATTCCTTTTCTATGGTACTGTAAGCTTGTTCACGAGCAGACAGCTTTCGGCTGGCATACAAAATGGGATGCTCATGCCCGTGCTCGTCTTCCTGACTCAAAACTACACCTATCCCCTTTTCGCTTGCGTCACACTGCACAAGAAAAGGTTTCGAGTGGTCTGGGCTCGCCAGGACGGGCTTTGCGGTGAGAGCTACCTTCAAAGAATTAAAGGCCGCTTGTTTTGCTTCGTCCCATTGCACACGTGTAGGAGCGTCTTTTTTCAGCGAATCTGTAAGGGGGCTAGCAACCTGCGAGAAACACTTGATATAGTGTTGGTAGTAGCCTACCATCCCTAAGAAAGTACGGAGCTCAGTTTTCGTTTTCGGCTGAGGGAATTCCTTGATTGGCAGAACCTTTAAATCAAGTGGACTTCGATGTCCTTGACCTAATCTGTGACCTAGGTAGCAGACTTCTGAGCGACCTAACTTGCACTTCTGGGCTTTTAAAGTTAGGCCAGCCTCGCCAAGGAGACTTAGAACCTCCTGCAAATGGTTCACGTGCTCCGGCCAAGTATTTGAGAATACTGCGATGTCGTCGAGATACGGTAGTGCGAATGCCTCTGCTCCAGCTAGCACTTGATCCATGAGTCTCGAAAAGGCGAAGGGGGCATTTTTAAGACCGAAGGGAAGAACCAAAGGCCGGAACGTGCCGAAAGGCGTCACGAAGGCAGCCAATTCACTCGCTCGCTCTGTTAGCGGCACTTGCCAGTACCCCCACACTAAATCGAGCGTAGAGATAAACTTAGCTTTGCTCACCTTTTCAAGGCAGTCTTCTATGTGCGGTAAGGGATACACTTTGGTAACAGTTACAGAGTTAAGCTTACGGTAATCGATACACGGCCGCGGTTCTTTACCGTTAGCTTCTACAATTATCATTGGGGACATGAAGCTTCCTTCACCTCGTTCGGCCACTTTAAGCTCTAGCATTTGATCAACTGCCTCCCTCATCAATTTTTCATGGCGCGGTGAACATCTGTAAGCTTTACATCTCCTGTTGTGCAACGTTGGGTTGTTCGCTTCTGGTGTAAGCTCAATATCATGAGTCGTCAGAGTGGTACGACCGGGTACCTTTGAGAACACGTGTCTGTGCTCAGCTATCAAATTTGTTAAATCGTCAAGCTGGCTTTCACTTAGAGCAGCACTGTCTGCTGTCAAATTAAGGATTTCATCCACAGAAAAACAAGTCATGTCACGGGGAATGTCAGGAAGTTCAGCTTCTACTTCTTCAGGTTGATTTAACACCAAATTCACAACCGGCACACGTTCTACATAGGGCTTCATGAGGTTGCTGTGATAGATACGTATTTCTTTCCTACGACCTGGCAGTTTAACAACGTAAGTTGTGTCTGAAAGTTTGTGTTGTATCGTACCGGGGCCTTCCCAGTGTACCTCCAACTTGTTAGCTTTAGAAGTACGCAACATGAGCACCTTCTGCCCTTCGTGAAACTGGCGCACACTGCTGTTTTTGTCGTAGCGTTTTTTTGCTTTTGTCTGAGCTTCAAGCATATTAGCTTTCACTAGAGCCTGCGTGTCGTATAGGCGCTGCAGTAGGTTGCAAACGTACTCGACCACAGTCGGGTCGCTACCCTTCTCTTCCCAGTTTTCACGAATTAGCCTAAGCGGGGAGCGCAGCGCCCTCCCGTACACGAGCTCCGCTGGGCTAAAACCTGTCGATTCATGTGCCACCGAACGTAAGGCAAAAAGCATAGCTGGTAACGCGGCGTCCCATTCTTTTTTTTTCTCATAGCACAAAGCCCGCAATACCCGCTTCATTACAGAATGAACCCTCTCTACACTGTTGCTTTGCGGATGTTGAATAGAACTGTGGTGTATCTTGATACCGCACCTGTTAAGAAAGGTCGTTGTTAACTCGCTCGTGAAGACACTGCCGAGATCCGACTGTATTTCACTCGGAAAACCCACGCGGGAAAATATCAAAAGGAGGGCGTCTACTATTTCTGCTGATGCAAGACAGCGCAGCGGCATTGCCTCAGGAAATTTAGTTGCAGGGCACACCATCGTTAAAAGATATTTATATCCCGACTTCGTCACTGGCAAGGGCCCCACAATGTCCACTACGACTCGACGAAACGGCTCAGTAATAATAGGAACTGCAGTCATAGGGGCCTTGTGTTTCTCGTGTGGTCTCCCAGTTCGCTGACAAACGTCACAACTACGAACAAACTCCTCCACATCTTTAAAACAGCCTGGCCAGTAATACTCGCTTAGCAGCCTCGCTTTTGTCTTGGTAATTCCGAGATGACCAGACCAGCCTGCCCGATGGGAAAGTTCCAGTATGTTCTCGCGGTACTTTAGAGGGACCACGATTTGGTCAGCGCTTGCGCCTTTCTTGCCCCGAAAGTCGCGGTACAAAACGCCATTTCTTTCATGGAACGAGCCACTGCCTGCACCTTGCTTAGCGACGCTTTGACGGCATTTTGTCAAGGTTAAATCCGTTTTCTGTTCTTCGATCAACGTGGCTTTGTCGACGGTAGATAACGCCTGAAAATCGCAACTCGTGGGTGGAATGAAACACGGTGCCTGTTCGCCTTCCTCGTGGACGGATTCATGCGTGTCTGAGCTTGCCTCATCGCCATTATCTGATTGACCCCGTTTTTGATCCTCGGCACTGACAACGCGTGACGACGGCTCTTGGTGAGCGGAAGTTTCTTTCGCCATCGACCTCGTGACAACCATTACAGGGTTCATATCAAGTGTTACGCCTGCATTCAGCAATTCGTTTGCCGTTCTGTTTGATAGCAAATATGGACACTGAGGCATTACGTTATCCGAGACAGCTGCTTCGGTCTTAATTTCACCGAACGCCCCTTTCAATGTCACGTTTGCTACTGGCAAGCTCAGGGTGCCTTCTTCCAAGGCTTGCCTTAAGCACACGTAATCACCTGTGAAGTCACCGGAATTTACTAGGGAAGAGTGCACCACGTCATACGTTGCACCTGTGTCGCGCAAGACCTTACATTCTCGGCCGTTAACTTCCATGTCATGTAGGTAAGGTTGCAGCAAATCTTCGCCCTGCCCCATAACGAACTGTATCGGCGATACCTTTGGAACGCGACACCCCGCAGCTACGTGTCCTGGTTTCTGGCATTTGAAGCACACGATAGGCTTCCGCGCCTCAAAAGATTGGTTTAACTGTGAATCTAAAGATTCCTGCTTTGTGGTATTGTTATCTTTCTTCTCAGATTTTCTAAATTCCTTCTGCTCTGCTGTAGAGCCTCGTGCGCCTCGCATGTTTCTTTCTGCGTCAAAAGAACGGCGTTTTGCGCAGTAGTCATCTGCATACTCTGCTGCCTTGCGGGCCGTCCTCACATCTGGCTTATCGAGAATCCATTCCCTCAGTTTTTCAGAAAGCGTTGAGCAAAATTGCTCTAGGCAGATTTCCTCAAACATTTTTGCCTTGTCCTCGAACGCGTCAGCACCTTTTAGCCAATTTTCTTGGAAGCTTGCTAGCCTGTACGCGAACTCTGAGTAGCTTTCGTTCGGCTTCTTAACCGATTTCCTAAACTTAAGCCGGAAAGCTTCAGGCGACAACTTGTACTTTGCTAACAAGGCCCTTTTTACGTCCTGGTAACATTCCGCTTCTTCGGCATTTAACCTAGCTAGAATTTCTGCGGCTTCCGCCGGCAACAAACTCAGAAGTCTTTGAGGCCAGGACGTCAGCTCAAAGCCCATTCTTGTGCAAGTGCGCTCAAAGTTTGTCAAAAAGAGCCCCAATTCACTACCAATAACAAAAGGCTGAAGAAAACCTCTCATGTCATAATTGACGGCTCTCGGCTCTGCCTCAGTGGTCAGAGACCGCTTTAGCTGCTCCAATTGGCATTGTTTTAGTTCCTCCTCTCTTTCTCTCACTTTGCGTTTCCTCTGCACTTCATCAACTGCTTCAGCAATTTCGTCGGCACTCGCCCCACAGGCTGAAATTTTGCCCACAATTTCGGGTTTCCGAATAGCTTTGCTAAGCTCTAAGCCGAGCTCGTCTGCTACGGCCAACAAATCTACCTTTAGCAAGCTATTCAAATCCATGTTCACTACCGTAACTGTGACAAAAGTCCTCTAAGCCGCCTTTCCTATTTCCCTGACTGGAAATTATAACACTCGGCGTACCAGAGTACAAAGCCAAAGCCTCACCGACTGCTGCCGCAGCGCTCCCGGGGGTCCGCCATCCCACCGCTGCCACCAGCTGTTACGTTTGGCCGAGTTCGGTTCCAAGCCGGGAGAAGAAGACGCCGGGAGAAGGAAGAACGTAGTTTTAATGCGGCATGCTTGCCGAAAGAAGGTGTACAAAAGAAGCCGCCAACGGCGTGATCCGCAGTCCTTTATAAAGGAACGCCGTGATCAAAGGGCGAGGGAAAACATCAGCGCACATGCGCGAAACAGATTATCGTCCGGAACAGATGAGCCAGACTTGGGCGCCGGCTGATAAGCGGTGCGCAACGCAACAGTATGTACCTTATCGTGGCTAATAAAAATTAGGTGCAACGACTTTCTGATTCGCCCTCGCATTTCGTGCGAAGCAACAAGGTCGTCTTTCTTAACCCTCACTAACATTGGCGCATCGCGCATTGAGTACTAATCGCATACTCCACAATCTATCTACTTACTGCGTTGGTCCTTCTGATGTTTACTTACTGTGTAACAACGCTGTACTCAACTTACCGTTTGTATCTACAGTAAGGCTTTATTTCCTCACTGAATTGTTCGGCTTGTTCTTAGGTTTTCCTGATATTTTCTGTTCCTTTCTTTTTTCATTGTGTACTTGATTGAAACAGTTGAAGTTAAGCCGTCATAACACCGTGTGCCTCAAGATCAGTGTTTGTCGCATAAAACACTATATTTTTTTTACTTAGAAACAAATGCGATATAGTTTGTGTAAAATTTAATGTGATGATGAAAATAAGTGTGTTGTGCTAGCGGTGGCGTCAGCTGATGGGCCACGGCTCTGATCGCACGTGGGCTTGGCCTTCCATCGATCAGCGACCGTGGGTGGTGCAAGTTTAAGGATTTTTAGTAGTAATAATTTGGTTGTTGTGCAACGAAGAAACATTGTCCAAATATTTTTCGCTGTGCAGAAGCGCCGCACAAGGGTGGCACATATGCTCGTGCCTCTCACGCGTCTCGAACCATCGGCAAGCCCTTTTTCCGAGTCGTTGTACTGGGCGTATTCGCACGTTTTAACTGCCAGTCAAACAAATGCCAGGAAGATGCTGCAGACATTGGAGAGCATGCATAGTTTCCACCTACAGTAGCCTATCGGGATACCGCATCGGGTTGTGCCACCGCTGTTTGTTAATGCGAGTGCATTCCTTGGCTCATTATGCGACCCGCCGTCATCAAAAAGACCTGGAAGAAAAGCTATGGAAGAAAAATGGCACACAAATTACGTCATCTCCATATAAGTAAAAAAATTCGTCGACCCTTCCACTCCGGTATGATGGATAACCAGTGAAGCTGAAACGTGGGGCCCCGGTGTTTATCACTGGGTTAATTCCGAGGGTTCATTAAAGTATCTCTCAATTATGAAGTTTACACACACGTTCGGCTGCGACAGAGAGAAGGACGTCACTGATGGTATGCCCGCAGTCTGCCGTTGTCGCTTGCGTTCGATGTCTCGAGTTTGCTCGGCGGTGTGGTTAGCATGCGCCCGCAATTGCCGCTAGCGATTCTTGGAAATTAAATTGCTTCAAAATTAAATCTGTTCATTACGTAACACTATCAATGGCACATACCCCTTTAAGCAATGACTCATACCCCCGCAAACGCGGCCTCCCCATTACGACGACAGAAGAGAAGTGAAATTCTACGCTGGAATGATGAGCGGCAATGGAGCCAGCTGTGGAAGAAGACGATGAACGCGGGAGTAGGGGCACGAGCGCGTGCTGAGCACGAGCGCAACCCGAGGGCACGGCCGCTGGATAAAAAAAAAAAAAAAAAAAAGCCGTGCCGAGGGGCACCAACGAGCCAGCTGCGGAAGAAGACGGCGACGCTCGAGCTAATGCTGATGATGATAGTTTTCTGTACACAGGCGATTTCGCCTAGCCATATACGATTTCTCGACATATAAATCTTCTCTTAAAGAAATACCTGACCACTGAGGATTCATTCCTCTGCCTCACCGCCACTGATACCGCTCCGTAACCAACCGCGCTAACCACTGCGCCACCGTTTCAACAAGCGACAGTGTTGAATATTTTTCAGGCTGTGCACGTGGTTGGGCTCTGCCGGGGGGGGGGGGGGGGGGCGATTCATTAGATGGCGCATGATAGGAGTGGCGCCAGTGTCAGCGCTACGGAGTCTTCATCGTCTGAACTTGAACGTCACCAGGCGAGACAGCAAAGCGTGGCCGGAGGCGCCAGTTCACTGCTCATCAAGTACGAGACCATCGCAACGCAGCAAAACGTGCGAAGCGGGCTGCTTCAGCGAAATGTCCCGCATACCACACCAAATAATGCTCTCCTATTTACACATCATAATAATTGATTAGGTGCCTCCATAGGTTTCGGTTTTTTTGCATTTCTTATATATAATCACTTTTTAGCAAAAAAGAACATCATGAGATACGAGATAAGTTGCTGGATATGAAAAGTACACCAACTTAAGTTTCATTCTGCGGTTCACGCGGTTCATTCGTGGTATCGCGCAGCCTAATGACTAAGATCAGCTTTAATGACAACTTTGCCATATCTGAAACGGTAGCTCACAGTTCGCACAGTTTTCCAACCACAAATACTCTCTGCTGTAATTTCTAGACAACCGACGATGGACATTTATGCCAACGACAGTTTTTCTTTTTCCGCACAGCCCCACTGCTTCAGGGCACCTATTGCGAGCGTCACTCAACTGTTGTTGGACCGAGAGCATTGACGTGCATGTAGGAAGATTGACACATTTGTGCTTCCGAAACTCAGAGCGGAATATTTTGGCACGAAAGACAGCGCCAGGTGTTTTTTAGCTCGCGAGCAGACTAGATGAAAGAGGGCAGTGAATCAGCTGCACAGTATTCTGTTCTTTGTTTATTGCGAGGCGTTTCACTATGCGTAGCGCGCCGCTTCCCTGCCAAGGCGCACTCAAGCATGTGCGGGACATAGGGAAACGAGTTTATCGATTGGGCACTGCTGCGCGTCGCCGCCCTTTTTATTTCAGGAACTCGTCCGAAGTACGAGAAATAGGATCGTTACTTGACAGGCTCAGTACACTATCAACCGAATCGAAAAACATGTTCTTGCCTCTCTTTGAAACGTTGGGTCAGCTCGGGAGGTCGCGAGTGTGTTTGCGTGCCTTCTATAGCTGCGCATGGCTCAGATGCGAATCGCCGTCAGCAAGCGGAGAACTCGTTACACGCTGCCACTGACTCTCCCGGTGCAGGCTGTGCCTCTGAATCAACGTTTGATCAGGGTCCGTAACCTTTTACGTGGGTTTTACGTGCCAAAGCCAGTTATGATTATGAGGCGCACGCCGTAGTGGAGGACTCCGGAAATTTCGACCACCTGAGGTTCTTTAACGTGCACCTAAATCTAAGTACACGGGTGTTTTCGCATTTCGCCCCCATCGAAATGCGGCCGCCGTGGCCGGGGTCCGTAACCTAAATGCGAGACATCCTTTATTGAGGCTCGCGGGATGAAGATAGTTTTCTAGGCACAAGATCTTTTTGACTGTGCAATGCTAGTTTGCTGTTTAATTTCACCTCCAGTTCGGCCAGCCATTTTTTCTCCTCCGCTTCCCCTCATGGGTCCGCTTACTAGTTGCGTCTTACTCTTGAAACACAGGGGTTGCCTTTTTAAGCGCAGCAATATATGGCCACTTGGTCAAAAAACACCATGTGAAGTCAGAAAACCGCCTGCAAGAATCTGTTGACGGTTCCATTAGGTATTCATATTTTCCCCTTCGTTTCTTAAAAACATCATGTGTGTTGGTGCTATGAGCCGCGAGGAAAGAAAAGCATTCTACCATTCTCATCAGCGCATTCCAAATTAGTTAAGCGGGACATCATTAACCTTTGTTTTAAAAACGCTCTTCTAAAATACTGCTATCACCTGGTACATCAGAAGCTTCGAAAACCAAGTTTCGTGCCTAAGCGCTGCTGGCTACACCTTGCAACTGCTGACGGCAGTGGCTGGCAGCATCTTAAGGGAAAGCGATGATTATCCGGATTCCGCTGGCCAACTGAGCAGACGCAGAAAAGTGGTTGTCATGTCGTATTTGCACCAAGATAGCCATAATCTGAAGAAAATTGGCCATCGTGGTGGCGTTAACGTTGTCCTTTCAGCCCCTTTGAAACTGCAAGGTTTGTGCGCGAAAGTAAACAAGATTGCAAGGAAGCGCCATGATTGCAATAAAAAAAAACACCGAGAACAGTTGGTTTCGTGCATGGAAGGACTGGTTCACTGTTTCTTTAGACTGCTGGAAGGAATATATTGGACAGACGGGAAGGTGCCTCAATGATCGCTTACGGGAACATTCGAACAATGTAAGCAGTCTGTTAAAGACTGGTCATCTAGCCACACACTGCTTGCTTTACGGCTGTAAACCCTTGTTTGACAAGACACAAGTGGTTTCCAGAAACCCGAATCAAGTGACTAGGCAGATTATCAAGGCCTTCGGAAGGATTAGAAGTAATAAGGCTGTCAGTTGCCCATCTGTTTCACTGTCAAAAAAAGAAATCGTGTTCCTATCGCGGCAGCGGCCTGTGGTGGATGAATATGCCGATGAGTGATCTATGCTGCAGAGGTGGCATTTTCTTTCTATTGCACGATGGTATATATATATATATATATATATATATATATATATATATATATGTTAGCCATGTGAAATAAACATTCGGTTGTTAGTACTCTTTGGCTTCGTTCCCTTCTGTTGTGCTCTTTTGCGCAGTACCTCAAGTTATGCAGTACCAATTAGTCCACCAGTCTCGACTTTTATTCCGATAGCAATTATATGGGCACTCCAAGCGGATTTCTGCCGTTGCCGTCGTCGCCGTGAGGTTTCGTACAAAGTCTAAGGGCGATAAAATCGTCGCCGTGCGCCGTATGTTCGAGTGAAAGCGCGCGACGGACGCGCACTTTCACGGAGAGCGAACGCACGGCGAAGAGCAAACGCGACCATCGCGCGAAAGGCCGTGGGGGAATGGGAGGGAGGGAGAGAGGTGGACGACGTCGTGCTGCGGCACCAACGGCGCAAGGCTAATTGGCGACACAGTCTGGCACGCTAAAGGAGGAAAGTTGGAAGGCAACGCGAGAGGGAGGGGTTGCGTTTTCTACTCTGCCCGCAGTGGCGGAGCTGTACTTTGAGTGGAGTTGTACCGTATCTTGAAAGCGTTCTGTAGACGGCTCATAGCTTTGTATGCACTGTGCTTTCGCCGCTCAGTTTCCGTTGAAGCAATAGACCCCACGAACCTTCGCTTGCTGCTACCGCTGCGCTTGCTCACGCCAGCGTTTTGACAGCGGTGGTATGCGGTCGTCGAGTGGGATCGTCGCGTGTTCGCTTGTGCGCGCTGACATCATGGTTGTTAATTCAGTTAGTAAGCGAATGCGTCCAAGTTTATACAGCCGATAAAACTACTGTCCTTACTGCGTATAGCTCTCTACTAATTTGCTATCGCAATTGATGCTTCCCCTTTCGGGCGAAACTGAGACTTTTTATCACAGTTACTTTAGCACTAAAAGCCGAAGTTGATGTCGACAGTTGCTGCGGCTCCCGCAAGAAGCCTACCATTTCAAAGCATTAAATTTGACCGCTTTGCCAAAGGGCGTAAGTGCTGAAGTTTGTTAACTATTTCCCAGGCTGCAAAAGACTAGGTGCGAACATCAACGCGGAAAGCCTCGGCAACCTGGCATCTTCAGAAGGACTAGTAATATGCTTCAAAAGGCTGCCCGTGCATCTTTTCTGTGTCGTTCGTGTCCTTTCGCGCTATCAATAGTTTGCAGTATAGCATTTTCAGGTGACGTCGTGTCCAGTGACAGTGAATATCACTCGTAATAAATCACTAAGGCCTTAGCCAACATGATGCGAACGCGGTGTTGAAAATTATATGCAGATGACAAATCTAATCTTTAACAGCCTGTCAGGACAAGAAGTATTCGCGATTGCCAGGCAACCTCTGGAAGCGATGCGAGAGTACGTTTATCTAGGCCAATTACTTAGAAGAGACAGGATCATGAGAAGAAAACTTGAAGAATAAAAAGAAGGCGCCCTCCTTTCGGCTTTTCTGTAAACTTTTGTCTGCGTGCCGATGCGCTTCAAGATCTGTTTAACACGAAATTTAACCAATTAGCCTAGCCCGCCTCGCTACCTTGTTGGAAGAAAATTGGTTGAATCGTAAGCGGCAGGCATTACCAAGTCATGGCCGCAGCTTACCATTATCCTTTAAAAAGTGCACAATTTTCTCATTCAATTGGTACTATGGGAATAATGCAAATATTATACTAATCCATAAGAAGGGGGGTGCTAAAGATTATATGCCCGTTAGCTTGCTTTCAGTATGACGTAAATTATTCACCAAGATAATTTGCAATCGAATCAGGCCAACACTTTACATCAATCAACCAAGAGAACAGTAGAAACGATGGAACCCAGTCTTTAAGACACAAACACCAGGAGAAAATTAGACGGACACAGGCTGGTACAAGCAACAAGTTTAATGAAAACGACCACACAGAACTTCGCAGGGAAGCCAGAGCGCGCATGCGTCGCACATACTACGTGACTATGAAAGAAAAAACACAAAAAGACACCTAGTAACCACACTCTTCCAATTAAGCTATTTCTTTCTTTGACAGCGATAACGAGGGCACACTAACACATTGATTGTGAACATCTTTTCGGACATGGTGCGCTTCAATCAGTTCTCGTTCATATCGTGTGGTTCTCCTGACAATAATTTGTGTGTCTTCTAAAACAGGTTTAAACAGAAGTACTGCAGATTGGGCAAGTTGGTGCATCGTAAGCTTGTCTTGCTTTAGCGCAACTCAGTTTGAGTATCAAAGGAAAAAAGGAACAGGTGACAGGGTGAGCCCTAACTTCCAACTGGTTTTATTTCAAGACCCTATTGCGCATTATATAGCCCGCACAAAGCGCACGTGACATAACAAACAAAATTAAGAAGCATGCGAGTGCAGTTTACTGAACCTGTGTTGACAATCTAAGAAATTCACGTTCCTTGCTTGATAAAGCTAAGGAGGGTGTGCTTACGCACATCTCACATTTCAAAATGGCATCAGCCTCAGTAACCTCACGCGTCACTTGATTGTGGCTGCGTCCTATGATCATGCATCTGTCAAGTAGTGGTTTGCAGCCGCAAGATTTGCAATGTATGGCAAGGAACCCGCTTGATGAAATTTTGTTGTTAGGATTGTAATTATGCTCGCGCAAGCGATCGTTAATACACCTACCGGTCTGCCCAATGTAGACACTGTTACACGACAAAGGAAACTTATATACTACTGCGCGAGTGCAATCAACATACTTGTTAACATGTCTTTTTTCACACACTGGTAGCGCGTCTTTCTTAGGGTTAGTAAGTTTGCAAAGCCTATCCAGTATATCAGGAGCAAAGAAAACAACTCGGATGTTCGCTCTTTGTGCAACCTTTTTTTAAATTGTGAGAAACATTGTGAATGTATGGCAACACACTTGTTTTGCAACCAGCGGTCACTGCAATGTTCTCCTGTCGTATGCGCTTCCGAGAATCTCTGATCAAGCATTCTGCCACGGACACTTGCACTGGCATCGGGTAGCCTGCTTTTGACAGGCGCTTGCTTTGCCCTTCAAAACTAGCGAACACAGCGTGGTGGCCCGATTTTTTCAGGGCATTATTAAAACAATGTTTGGCTATCCCTCTTTTTATCAGTTTGGAATGCGCTGAATTGCATGGTAGGAAAGGTTTACTGGACCGCGGTTCATAGCTCCAGCAAGTGTGCTCTACTGAGCAAGACAGACGAAGGTCTAGAAACCGGATAGTACCTTCTTGTGGAATTTCATAAGTGATTTCAAGGGGAGCCAGACATTGCCTAATTGTAGGCAGAATTGAGGCGACCTGATTTTCCACTTCATCTGATGAGCATTCGATAAGAAACAAGAAGTCATCAACGTAGCGGAAGGCTTCTCTGAGAGATTAGCGCCTAGTCTTGATAAAACAAATCGCTGAGTATGGCAGCTATGCATTACCCTATGCATATTCCCTTTTTCTGTAAGTAAATAGCATTGTCCCATCTGATCAAAGTTGATACGAGGCAAAGGCTTAAAAGCTCTAAAAAATGGCCACTGGACATCAATACATCATTTTGGTACCGTATGGTACCATATTCGTCAATGGACTGTTCCACATCTAGTAGGTCTTTATGGGGAATGGAGTAATAGAGCTCCTCTATGTCTATGAAAAATGCTTGGTGGCTTCTTTCTATTGGGGGGGGGGGGGGGTTAGTTTTCCAGAATTCAATTATTTCCTCAGAGTTCCTTATTAGGAAAGGGTCATTAAGCGGCAAGCACCTCAGTTTGGTTTGTAAAAACAGAGCAACTGGCTTCTGCCAAGAGTCATTTTCTGAAACGAAGGGTACGTTGATATTATGCGTTTTCGCACATAACAGGAGCATCAGGTGTTATCTCTTACCGTTCGCTATGTTTTTTCTTAGCTTATCGGCCCACGATCTCGGTCAAACGCGTTGCTGAGTACTTGAGTGCTAACTCTCTTTGTGTTGTGCCAGCTGAAAAGGAAGGCGGGTTCTGTGTGCTTTCAAGCGGTGTGTTTTGTGCCAAAGCCAGTGAGGCAGTTGCCTCAGTATTCAAGCGCCATGACGGAGTGGCACTAAGCGAGGTAAAAACTTCAGCTATAAAGCTTTGCAAGAAGTTCAATCTCGATAAGCTAAGAAAAAACATAGAGAAAGGCAAGAGAGAACACCTGATGGTCCTGTTCAGTGCGAAAACGCATAAGATTAACGTTCCCTTAAGGGTGATCGTTTCAGAAAATGATTCTTGGCAAAAGCCAGTTGCTCTGTTTTTACAAGCCAAACTGAGGTGCGTGCCGGTTAATGACCCTTTCCTAATAAGGAACTCTGAGTAAGTAATTGAATTCTTGAAAACTAACCCCCCAAAAGTCACCCAGTATTTTCCATAGACATAAAGGGTCTCTATTACTCTATTCCCCATGAAGACCTTCTACTAGCTGTGGAACAGTCCATTGACGAATATGGTACCATATGGTTTCAAAATGATGTATTGATGTCCAGTGACCATTTTTTAGAGCTTTTAAGCCTTTACCTCGTATCAACTTTCATCAGGTGGGACAATGCTATTTACTTACAGAAAAAGGGAATATGCATAGGGTCCTGCATAGCTCCCATACTCAGCGATTTGTTTTCATCAAGACTAGGCACTAATCTCTCAGAGAAGCCTTCCGCTACGTTGATGACTTCTTGTTTCTTATCGAATGCTCATCAGATGAAGTGGAAGATCACGTCGCCTCAATTCTGCCTACAATTAGGCAATGTCTGGCTCCCCTTGAAATCACTTATGAAATTCCACAAGAAGGTACTATCCGGTTTCTAGACCTTCGTCTGTCTTGCTCAGTAGAGCACACTTGCGTGAGCTATGAACCGCGGTCCAGTAAACCTCTCCTACCATACAATTCAGCGCATTCCAAAGTGATAAAAAGAGAGATAGCCAAACATTGTTTTAATAATGCCCTGAAAAAATCTTGTCACCACGCTGTGTTCGCTAGTTTTGAAGGGCAAAGCAAGCGCCTGTCAAAAGCAGGCTACCCGATGCCAGTGCAAGTGTCCGTGGCAGAATGCTTGATCAGAGATTCTCGGAAGCGCATACGACAGGAGAACGGTGCAGTGACCGCTGGTTGCAGAACAAGTGTGTTGCCATACATTCACAATGTTTCTCACAACCTAAACAAAGGTTGCACAAAGAGCGAACATCCGAGTTGTTTTCGCGGCTCCTGATAAACTGTATAGGCTTTGCAAACTTACTAACCCTTAGAAAGACGCGCTACCAGTGTGTGAAAAAAGACATGTTAACAAGTATGTTGATTGCACTCGCGCAGTAGTATATAAGTTTCCTTTGTCGTGTAACAGTGTCTACATTGGGCAGACCGGCAGGTGTATTAACGATCGCTTACGCGAGCATAATTACAATGCTAAGAACAAAATTTCATCAAGCGGGTTCCTTGCCATACATTGCAAATCTTGCGGCTGCAAACCACTACTTGACAGATGCATGATCATAGGACGCAGCCACAATCAAGTGACGCGTGAGGTTACTGAGGCTGATGCCATTTTGAAATGTGAGATGTGCGTAAGCACACCCTCCTTAGCTTTATCAAGCAAGGAACGTGAATTTCTTAGATTGTCAACACAGGTTCAGTAAACTGCACTTGCATGCTTCTTAATTTTGTTTGTTATGTCCCGTGCGCTTTGTGCGGGCTATATAATGCGCAATAGGGTCTTGAAATAAAACCAGTTGGAAGTTAGGGCTCACCCTGTCACCTGTTCCTTTTTTCCCCCTTCATACTCAAACTGAGTTGCGCTAAAGCAAGACAGGTTTAAACAGGTTTAAACAAGTTTCAACTTGTTGCTAGTCCCAGCGTGTGTCCGTCTACGTCTCTCCTGGTGTTTGCCTCTTAAATGCTGGGTTCCATCGTTTCTATAAGTATGTACCAACAGGCCCAGCAACAGACCCTTCTACAAAAGAACATGCTGGCTTCAGGAAGGGTACAATGGGTCGCGTCCATGCCATCAATCAGGTAACTGTCAAATCTGCAGAGTACATTTAACCTCTCTCTATGACTTTCATAGATTGTGAAAATACATTTTATTCTGCAGAGAGACCAGCAGTCATGGAGGTTTATTGGTGAATGTCTGCGAACATTCCACAGGTACCTTGATTATCCACAAGAAACGTATTAAATTCCCTATCAAAGGCAAGGAGACACAATCTCTGCAATACTATTCACTGCATGCTTAGAAGAAGTACTTAAACGATTACAACTGGGAAGGCTTAGGAGTGAGGATCAACGGCGAATATCTCAACAAGCTTCGGTTTGCAGACGACATTGTCCTGTTTGGCAACATTGCGGAGCAATTGCACCAAATGATTGAGGACCTTAACTGAGAAAGCGTAAATGTAGGGTTGAAGATTAATATGCAGAAGACAAAGGTAATGTTCAATAACCTGGCAAGGTAACAAGTGTTCATGAGCGCCAGTCATCCTCTGGAGTTGTGCAGGTGTATGTTTATCTAGGTCAATTACTCGCAGGGGACCGTGGTCATGAGGAGGAAATTGACAGAATAAAAATGGATGGGAATGCCTACGGCAGGCATTACCAAATCCTGACCGCGAGCTGACCACTGTCGTTGAAAATAAACGTGTACAGTTATCGCATTCCGCCGGTGCTAACATATTGTTACGTGTAGAAAGACACAGACGAAAGAGGCTATTTACACGCTATTTACACTGGAGCCACTCGCTTGCGCCAGAAGCCCAGACACAATTCATCGTCTTTCTCGCGGCGGCTCGTCTCTTGAGCATCTCTCGATGATATCGTAATAATATGGAGCACAAATTTGGAGGTAAGCAAAAAGGCTTTATAACAAGTTAGGAACCGCGCAAGCAGCGATGGAACGAAAAATGTTAAGCATAACATTAAGAGAGATGATGAGAATGGTGTGGATCAAAGAGAAAACGGCGATAGCCGATATGTCAGTTGACATTAGGAGAAAAAAAATTCACCAATGATAACGATACTCGCTAATGCGAAATACGTGTTTTCATTTCGCGATGTATTCGCTGGCGCGGGCAATCGGTCTCGTGCGACATATTGCAAACGGAGCGAAGTGTGGCATGACTGCCTCGCTAATCTGGAGATCGCGAGAGCCAGCGTGTGGGGCCAGCGCGTCGGCGACGCGTGGACGCGATTCACAGAAGCCGCCGCCGAGACCTCGTAGACGACGCGCGCTTCTCTGGCGCCATCTCGTAGTCATCGTCGCCGCACTATGCTTTTCTTCTCGCGCGATGTCGTCCTCCGCTTTGCGCCTCTCGCCGCTTTTTTCATTCTCCGTTTCGCGCCGCGTCCGCTCTCATCTTTCGCTGCGCTCGTTCGTTCGGTTACGCCGCCGACACTCGCCGCTGGAAGGGTTGCCTAAACGCTGCGCTTTAAAATGGAGCTGACCATGTTGTGCGTAGGGGAGATGGATCATTAGTGCTGAAGAATGGGTGCCAAGGGAAGCGCAGTCGAGGACGGCAGAAAGTTAGGTGCGGCGATGAAATTAGGAATCCGACAGGGTAAATTGGAGATCGCTGGGGGATCGAGGCGTTCGTCCCGCAGTGAGTATGAATATAGGTTGCTGCTGCAGATGATGATGTTAATGACGATTATCGATACTACCTATAGTACCGGGACATTCGTTAGCTTTGGTGAAGCGGTGAATGAAATGCTATAACATGGTCAGTCGGGCTAGTTGCTTGACTTGCATCTTGAAAACTTGCCTTGTCATGTTGTTTCCATCGTGTACTGTATATCGTTGCGCTTAAAAAGTCTTCGAAATTAAAATTAAATAATTGGGTTTTACGTGCCAGAACCACGATCTGATTATGAGGCACGCCGTAGTGGGGGACTCCGGAAATTTAGAACACCTGGGGTTCTTTAATGCGCACCTAAATCTAAGTACACGGATGTTTTCGCATTTCGCCCCCATCGAAATGCGGCCGCCGTGGCCCGGATTCCATCCCGCGATTTCGTGCTCAGCTTTTCCAAATGCTATAAATTTTCCCAGCGTTTGTCCTAGTGTGTTCTCTGTGCCTCTTTGGAAATGTTTAGCGCTATATCTTCCAGTGAACAGTAAATATGATAGACCAACTATAGCCCAACAATCTGTCCTTTTGAGTCGCTACATATGTGCCACTTTTCAATGACAAAAAAAAAAAGAAAAAAAAGTTGTTTAACATTTTGTCGGTGGTGGCCGGAATCGTAGTGGCGTCATATATATTGAGACACGTTCGACCAGTGTACTTCGCAGCAGCGCCGCTAGGCGGCACAGCGTGCTCAGAGGCAAGCGCGAGAGAACGCTGCAGTGCCCACCTAGTACACAACGCGTTTCGGCAAATATGCGGTGTACATTGCGTCACTACTAGCTTCATTAACGTCGACAGTCATCTCGAAATAATTTCTCACGAATGCTTCTGTCTTTGCCAACCATACGCACTTCGTGTTTCTTAACTCGGGAATCGCAGCGCTAGCTTAGTGGATATGGCGCTGCTCTGCTGAGCAACGCCAGTCGTGGGTTCAATCCCGGCTCAGGCGTTTCGATGGCGGAGTAATGCAAGAAACGCTCGGGTACTTCAAATCAAATCAAATCTGAGGAATATTGTTTTCCACTATACATGCTGGATGGTCATTTATGACTAAAAAACTGGATCATTCTACGCCACACGTCCCGGAATTTGCGCTAAACCCTCTCGTATATCATTCCAAAAATTATGATTAATCAATTTGCTTCACTATTTGTCCACGTGAACAATTTTTGCAAAAATAAATATCCCTTACAGCCATTTGAACGTTGCGGTGACGGGCGAAACCTAGATTTCGAAAAGGAAAAGATCCCGGTGAAAATAGAGCACTACATGCCCTACAAATCTGCTAGCCGCACCTTCTTATTTTTAGGGGCGAAGCTCCTTAGGGTGTGGGTCTGTCCCTCCTCTGTAGTATGTAGTAGTAGTAGGTAGCCACGTCCACTTTAATGAAAAAAAAAGAAATTCCGAAAGTTGGGTCCGTAGCGCGGAATCGAACCAGGGACCCCTCGCTTCCGAACGCGCGTCGCTAACCACTACGCCACGATGCGCTTTTTTTTTCTTTCTTTCCGGACATTCTAGTACGCCACGAAGCGCACATGGATACACGCACCACGATGACAATAAATACCCAACATTAACGAAAGACTGCGCGTTTCTAACGCGTTTGTGCTAGCGCGTTGCGGCCCGTGTAAGAAGCTGGTGTAAGGCGCTGTGGCCTCTCCGCCTTACCCCCGTATTCATAAACGCTCCTCGACTTGAACTTGACTTGCCACCGCCTTGGGCAGCGCGTTCGAAACGCGTTGAAGGCGGTGGCAAGTCAAGTTCAAGGAGGAGGAGGTATTTATTATACATAAGGAAGAGACGCTTAATTCTGCAGCCCATAAGGGAGCACGGCGCAGCGTCGTAGGGGATAAAGAAAGTCGTCGTAGGGGATAAGAAAGCGTCGTAGGGGATAAGAAAGCGATAAGCGTCGTAGGGGATAAGAAAGCGTCGTAGGGGAGGTAAAGAAAGTCGATGAGCGTTTATGAATACGGGGGTTATACTCTCTCAGCAGTCATGTGATGGCGTCGGCAAACGCGGTGCACGTTCCGGCATGTGTAAACGGCTGCGTAAGACGCTGTGGCCTCTCCCCCTTACTAGAGAGTACTGCACGTTTCTAACGCGTTTGTGCTAGCGTCCCCTTAAGCGGGAGATGGTGCAATTATAATGAAGGGCGCTGTTATAAAATAGGAATGACGTCACATATGTCGCGTGTCATTGGTGGAAGTCAATCGTTCGATTTAGTGCGGCGAGACTGGGCGAATTACACGGAAGATTCACGGTTTACCGATGATTGCCTCCGGGGCTTCGCCCACTCATCATCATTCACCCCGTGGATATGCGGTGTTTTTTCCCATTGGTGGCCGCTACATTGTCACGCAATCTGCTGTGCGTAAATAAAGAAGATTTTTCTTCATTTCGTTTCGTAGCGCATAACAAGGGGTAAAATTATAGAAATGGTCCAACTAATCAGCCATACTTATCCAAAAGCCGAGCCCGATGATCGGGAGTAGTATCATTTCTTTTTTGAAGTATTTTGAGTTTCAAAATGTTTGTAGAAGTGGTGGTTCTCCACACGAGAAAACAGTATTATGTAAGACATAAATAAAGAGCGACAAACCAAAAGCCTAGTCTTTTTCGGTAATAACTTACGATGATAGTATACAAGTCTCAATGCCTTGTTTGCTACATAAGCAGTATGGGAGTCCCATGACATATGTTCAATAATTACAACGCAAAGTGTTTTGAAATAAATAACTTCAAAGGGGCTTTCGTTTAGTAAGAGTGGACCACGTTGTACAAAGTGCTTTCTTATTGCCCGAAATACAACCACACGCGTTTTCTATACATTAATTACTAGCCCATAACACGGCGCCCATTCGGTCAGCTGAAGCAGAATCTGGTTTCCGCGTTGGAATAACCTGTCACAGTAATAGTCAGCTATAAACAGGCTCGTGTTGCCAGCATAAATAATATATGTAACATTTGGATTCACATTAACTGCATCATTTATGCATATGAAAAGCTATTGTCGTAAGATACTGCCTTGCGCCGCTCCAGACGAAGTGCATTGAATTGAAGATGCGGCGTTATCAGTAGAAACACATTGCTGGCGGTGGCTAAGGTAAGATTGAAGGATTTGACGAGCTGCGCCACGAATGGCGTAGAATTCTAAATTCAGGATGAGCAGATTTCTAATAAGAGAATCAAATGCCTTTGTGAAGTCTGTAGTTTCTGTGTTCAGTGTTCTGCAGCATATATTCTTCTTGATTAAGGGTTGCCAATTTCGTGGAAAAGTTCTTACGAAAGCGAAATTGACATTTTGTGATTATGTTGTGCTTATCGACAAAAGACACTAATCCAGAATAAGGAGCGTTTTCGAAAATTTTGGAAATATAGGCAGAATTGAAATCGGTTTATAATTCGCTGACCCATTTCTGTGCCCCTTTTTATACAAGATACAAACTTTCGCCTTCTGAAGTTGAACAGCGAATATGCCATCGGAAATACAAAGGTTCATTACATGAGCTAGCGGCTTAGCAATTACAACTGCGACAATTTTAACAAGACGCACCTAAATTCCAAAGACATCGCAACAACTACCATTTCTTAACTGCATAATTAGTAGGCAAACTTCCGCCTACTAAACGGGATTCAACTACACCGTATCAGCATAGTCACCTTTAGGTTACTCTAAAGGGTTTCCCAGAGCCACAGAAAAAATACAGGTTTGCAAGGTACACGTTAAACATATTGGCTAGCCTAGTACCTTGAACTACTTGGCCATTGACATTAATTTCATGTGTTGTGGTATTATTCAGCCTCCCAAGCACTGAGTTGAGCTTTCTCCAAGTCGCACTGGTGTCTTACGAGCCCTCGGAAGACATACTATTCAAACAAGTGTCTTTAGTGCGCTTAATTTCTTTATTTGAACGATTACGATATTTTTTTATCCTGAAAAAAAAGCGGGGTCACGAAGCGAAATGAATTTGTTTTACATTGAACTTTTTTTTTTTTCATTTTCGCGTGCAATTCATGAATGATCCGTGGCTTTCGTATGCCTCGAGGACGAGAGTAGTATTTGTACGGAAAACACGAGGACATGGTTTCACTCTGTGCACTAGTGTGACACGTTTCTCAAAGTTATGTGCGTGATATGACCTTATCAGCGTTACGCTGCAGTCAGTTTTCAAATGATTTCGTTTGAGTGACGTAAATGTTTTGCATCCATCGCCGACGGACGACACTATTGTTTGAGGTGACACATTCCAATGTAGGCGAAGGAAGTAGCGTGAAATTAAGAAAGCTTTTATACCAGAAACTATGTGGGTTGTCTGATAACTGCAACATCACGCAAGAGCGCTTCAACGTCGCTGAGGAACGATTTCCAAAGGGTGCGAAACCGAGTGCCCGGACAACCGTGCTCTCTGGTTTCCAGCGTGGCCGCTAAGCGTGGGAAAGATCGAACCGCGGCGTCTGCTGGTCGCCGCCTGACGCGGTTTTGGAACGCCCTTCGATTGATTCACCAAAAGGGGGAAGCGCGATTACACTTCCCCTCCCTTGTTTTTCCATTGTTTTCCGGGGACTAGGAAATCAGGGACTGCCTCTGAAAAAGAGCTCACGGTATTCTTTAAGGGTGCTCAGCAGCTGCGGCGTACCGCTTCTCAGCACAAATTCGTGGGATCGATTTGCTCGGCGGAATGTAAAACTGTGTAAGCATGAATTTATTCGGTATGTTAGGAAAACTCTGCAATTCCTTCATTATCTATCCCATCCTCCGATGCCCTTAGTGTAACTGTAGAACGTTTGAAAGAGACACTTGTGCAAGCAATAGTTCCGACGTGCTAAAACAACGTTGTGCCACCTATACATCGCTCTGGCGCTGAACGTTGAAGAATGCTCCTTTTGTATTTTTCATACGTTTAACGTTCTATCAACTTCAGCCAGTTTGCGATATGTCCCTACATATATTTGTATCTATTTATGTATCTCCTCGCCTGATTATATACGCGCCATGTTTGCTAAAAAATGGAGGAATTATATTTTCACAGGTGCGGTAGGTAGGGCGGGTTGATAAAGTTGCATCGTACTTGTAACACAGCGCTCAAAAATGACGAGGACAAAGAAAACGTACATATAGCATACTCGGGTTTAAACTGAACCAGCGCATGTTACGTCTACGCTTTAAGTGCGAAGCACTTTAGGGGTCCGGGCTGTCGGTGTGTAATGTTATCTTATATGTCGTGGTCAGGCGCAATATCAGGGTGAAAAGAAGTGCAGAATTGATCAAAACTGGTTAAAAATGAACTAACAAGAATAAGAATACTGTAAAAGATATGAATAATCAAGCATTAAGCGCATTAATTAGCAAAAGATCTTGAAAATTTTCTAATGGGATCTAATGAGCGAAACAAAAAAAATTGCGGCTAACCCACCTCAAGATGACTTCCCACGGTAATGCGTTAGAATTGATTCACCAGAGCGACGCAAGGTATTGTAACCGTGCAAACGAATTATGTGGGAGGCGTGTACTATACAGCAGGACTTCTTTCGCGCTTCTCTAAGGACACTCAGCGCCATCTAGCGCCACCGCCACGAAGCGTGCGCGTGGCGTCCGAAATACATGACGCACTGGTGGCCTGAGAAGCGCATCATGTGGCAGCCGGGTTATATAAATGAAGCATCGGGAAAAATAGGAGTCAGTTGCGCGCCAGTTGGCGTGTCTTATTTGTTGCACCTAAAACCATTTGTAGTCCTGTTTACTTTCTGGACAGGCTGCGCCATCTGGTGGCTACCGAGAAGTCCTCCGAGACGAAAAGCGTGGAGTGGGGGCCCCTCGCTTGCTGCGCACCCAGCTTGGCTAACATACACAGGGACCCACATGCCCAATGCACTTATGGCACAGCTCGCTAAAGCGTTGGCGATATTCCTTTGTCTTTCTTACTTTGTCCGTGCCTACTAGCGCAAAAACTCGCCCAAATCACCATTTTGGTTGGTGTGAAAGGCGTTCTTCGAAAAGCGGCACATTGACAGTGTATTTATGGTGCAGCCAGCTAATTAGTCGGGTTGTTGTCGTTGTGGAACCCTTTTGGCGTAGGTTCGATTGCGCCCAGCATCGGAGAAATTTAAGGGATCTTTTTCGTCATTGTAAAGCGGCAATTTCCCAGTGGCCCAAGCTGGCATCAAAGATTGAAAGTCAGCACCGACCGAATCGCACATTTACACTGCTCCAAGTCGGCGTCAACGAGTTTCTCCCAACAGTAGAACAGCAGGATTAATGAAAGCAGGTCGTTGAACAGCGGCACGTATGCACACACTGCCGCACACTCAGTGACCCAAGTCGGTCCGATGGTTGGTTTCGAACGCGGTTACCTCAGAACAGCAGCCCGTTTCGCTACCCACCCTTATAAAAATTTCTAGCAAGATTTTTAGACCGTCTTTAGACTATTGTTACTAGAACCTACCAACAGTTAATATAAATCCTTCCAACGGTCTCTAGGCTTCGTAACAACTCACTACTAACACCCTAGAAACAATTGGCCACCAACATAATTTAAAAACATGGTCAACGGCTGTCTGTAAACTTCCTAACTGTCTAGAAACGCCTTTTCTTAGACCTCCTATTGACGTTCATTAAACTGAAGCGTGTTCATACGCTGTCTGTAAACGTCATGTTAACAATTTACTAGCGCTTTCTTTGGACACCCTAGTAACATTGTGCCAACAATTGGCCACCTACATTAAATAGAAACATGTTTTTATACTTTGTCAACATCCTACCAGCATTTTACAAACAGTTTTTAGGCCTTATCATGACTTCGTCAATTATTTCAAACCTCCTACCAACATTTTCCCTTCAAATATTCTAGAAACATTTTCCACAATTGTTCACAGTATTTGAATAAAAGCATGCTCAACGCTACTTATAAATGTATACTAACCTGGAATTTTATAACTTTAGATCACCCAGTGCAGTACGACAGCATACCAGCCTATAATGCTCCGAGCCGCAACTATTCATTTCACTTATTGGGTGCCATTAAAGTCCAGTCACATTACGTATATGTTAATGGCACCTTACTGGAGCCACTTCACGCGCTGTGCAGCTGAAGCCACAAGGTACGAAAGGAGCTACTGAAAATAAAGGTGTGACAAATTGGAAACGTTGCGAAGATTGCATCAGACATTTATTGCACTATTCAATCAGTCAAACTTGGGAACAGCAGAAATGATACTGTAGTTATGCGAAGGTGCTTCAGCATTCTGGGCGTTAGTTGCACCTTAGCTGTAATGGATACGTTTCTTTTTGTGAGCTTGTTGCTGCGAAATTCTGGGCGTTGTATCCTGAAAGAAAAAGGAAGTGAGTAGCAGTTAGCTGTACATTACCGACCGATACTCAGATGTGCGCTATAAACAAGACAAAAAAGCCATAATGTTTTAAGCTCACAGGCGTTAAACTATAAATTATCTCACGACATCTCATCAGCAAATTATTTACCACAAATTAAGTCATCGTGACCTCTGTCAAAACCCAGTGATGTATGCTTCGTGTTTATAGCCACTTCGAGAGAACCGCATGACGCGACATAGTTCAAGTATGTAGGAAAAATGTTTTTAAAGCATTTCACGTCATTACAGTTCGCGCGTGTAAAAACCTGCGAACAACCTGGAAACTGCAATCAAACAAAATGTGTATATGAAAAATGACGGAAAAGCAGATACCTTTTATTATAATTTGGAGACAGACATAACTTCCGCGCAGTGCTATCTTGAGCAGCTGTTCGCTACTGGTGCAGTGTGTGCAGTTTAAAACACGGGCAGTGCAAATAATAAACTACTATCACTTCACACGACGCTGCATCGCAACTGGCAAAGAAGTTGCAGAAACGTTCACATCACGGAACGAAGAAAACGCCGTGGCCTTCGCAATCACGGTGCTGGTTGGCTATTTCAGTCACAAGTTGTGATTCCACGTGCGCCTGGAAAGTGTTTTTGTATTGATGAATCAGCCACAACACATCATCATCATCATCAGCCTATATTTATGTCCACTGCAGGACGAAGGCCTCTCCCTGCGATCCCCAGTTACCGCTGTCTTGCGCTAGCTGATTCCAAGTTGCGCCTGCAAATTTACTAACTTCATCATCCCACCTAGCTTCCTGCCCTCCTCGACTGCATTTTCCTTCTCTTGGTATCCAGTATCCATTCTGTAACTCTAATGGTCCACCGGTTATCCATCCTACGCATTACCTGTGGTTCTTGTGGACGATGCGCGCGGGCGCCTCGACGAAGACAACGAACTGCTCCTTGCTCTCAAGCTGTCGCTGAACTGGCCAGCGCTGCAGTTGTCTTTTGTAAATATACATTGTCATCATCATCATCAGCCTATATTTTATGTCCACTGCAGGACGAAGGCCTCTCCCTGCGATCTCCAATTATCCCTGTCTTGCGCTAGCCCATTCCAACTTGCTCCTGCAAATTTCCTTACTACATCATCCCATCTGGTTTTCTGCCGACCTGGACTGCGCTTCCCTTCTCTTCGTATCCATTCTGTAACCCTAATGGTCCACCGGTTATCCATCCTACGCATTACATGGCCTGCCCAGCTCCATTTTTTGCGCTTAATGTCAACTAGATATCGGCTATCCCCGTTTGTTCTCTGATCCACACCGCTCTCTTCCTGTCTCTTAATGTTGGGCCTAACAATTTTCGTTCCATCGCTCTTTGTGCGGTCCTTAACTTGTTCTCGAGCTTCTTTGTTAACCTCCAAGTTTCTGCCCCATATGTTAGCACCGGTAGAATGCAATCACTGTAGAGTTTTCTTTTCAACGACAGTAGTAAGCTCCCAGTCAGGATTTGCCAATGCCTGCCCAATTTTATTCTTCTGTAAATTTTCTTCTCAAAATGAGGGTACCCTGTGAGTAATTGGCCTAGATAAATGTACTCCTTTGTAGACTTTACAGTCTGACTGGCGATTCCGAATTCTTGTTCCGTTTCCAGGCTATTGAACATTATCTTTGTCATCTTCATATTAATATTCAGCCCCACTCTTACATTTTCTCGGGTAAGGTCCTCAATCATTTGTTGTAATTCGTCCCCATTGTTGCTAAGTAGCAGTGGCGTAGCCAGAAATTTTGTTCGGGGGGGGCTCAGGTTAAAGCGCGGCCTCCTCCTTATAGAAGTTGTCGAGGGATCAAATACATGAATAATAACTGCATTGCCAATGCCATTGTATATTAGATGCTGCAAACGAATTATTGAACGCTACGCACTGTCAAGTAAAATATGTATTTTTTCATAAAAGGATATATTCGGATGCCCTCAAAATTCTGGCAGAAATAACTGATATCAATGCGGCCGCGTTTTTTTTTTGTCTATTTAATAAGATAAGAAAACATCACACGGACATTAGAACTATATCAGTTCGAAACCAGCAAAGCAGTGTATACAGCTGATATGAAGAACGTAAAGGCCATGAAATGAATAAGTTGAGGACAAATATTTTGATGAATATTCGTCATTCAAGAACCTTGTTTACATTTTTGAACATATGCAACGGCCAGCAAAAAACCTCAATGACGCTGTTCCTCGTTGCAATAGATTGCGCAGGAGCAGCTGTTACCGGTCGTATATTGTAATTACGCCGAGATTATGCTCGCAACAGTGAGTAGAAATGAAAAGTAGGAGAGAGAGAGAGAGAGAAGTCATAAGGGAAAGGCAGGGAGGTTAACCATGCTGAGCCCGGTAGGCTACCCTGCACGGGGGAAGGGGGAGAAGGGATTGAAAGAGAAGCAAGAGAGAAGTTCACACGTTGCACATTTACAGTTAAGCGTTCATCGCTGAGTTTCGTCACAAGCGGTCATACAGGCTGGCGCACTTCAAAAAACACAGCAGCGCCTTTGTAGCCCTGCACACAGCAGACGCACGAGGCCACGCGCCCAAGATCTTTTCCTCCGTAAAAGGCCTGTCGTCTAAGTGCCCCAAAGCCGTCCGAAGGGCAATCCTCTCATCTTCGTATCTGTGAAAGTCACATAAAGGTAGGAGCTCTGCAAAATATACATTAGAAATGCGAAGATAGAATGGAATATACAAATGCGAAGATACAACTCGCTAAAGGGGAAAAAAGAGTCGCTGGAAACAAAGTTCACTGCTTGTATACACAACACCTCGCAACAAGATATTTAAATATACGTCTAAGTCTCCAATAAATTTACGTATTTAAGCAAACGTCACTGTATATTATGCGTCAAACAAGACAAATAAACACGTTGCGGAGTCAGAGATAGTAAACTTGGCGCACAGAAAGACAGATGATCTAGGCAAGAACAAAACTATGATCGCAGAAATCGTGATATGTACTGGGGCCATGCAGCGGTCGCGACAGCACCATACAGGTAGAATAATAGAGGAATAATGCAGAAATCAGTAAGAAAATGTGTAATTTAACTGCCTGCACAGCGGCAACAATTATTCTGCACCCAAAATAAAAGGATGGTTTTGCTTCGTTTCAAAAAAGAAGTAAAAGCAGGTAGCTAAAAAGGAAAGAAAAGGACAAACGAAAGCCACAGATGATGCGGCAAGTTACTACCCAATATCCGAGTGTGTTTTTGGCAAACGCCGCGTGGGCCGGGCTTTCAATGAGCAAGATCGGTCAACATTGGTTATTGATGTCCTCGTAATTTTCGTATTCGCATGATAATTTTGATCATGATGCTAACTGCTAGAATAAACGGCTAAAATTTCTGCGGTTTTAAAAGCTAACGAACAGTCCTACGTTTTCATAATTACGAGATTATGGACGTGAAGGAACAGAGCTTTTTATTTGCATTGATTTTTGCTGCTTCGCTATCTAAAGGACAAACTTCTCTCGGTGGGGAAGTTGAGCGTAGCGGTCAATGACTTCGGTCACGTTGATGCCGACGTCTCTGTGGGTGCATAGAAGCACCAGTCTAACCATGCGTTCCACAGACATCGTAGAGCGCAAGTAGTTTTTTAGTAAACTCTTGTTAAAAAATATTCTCTCTGCGCTGGCAGTGGTCACTGGAAGGGTGACTAGAATCGGGAACAGTTTGTACACATTTACATAGAACCTGCAATCGCAAAGGGAGGGGGCATCTATTTCGGTGCTAAAACCTAAAAACACTCCCTCGATGTCGTTGGCATCCTTGTTTAGGTACATTGCACAAACAGTAGGCTGTTCGATTCCAGTGATGTCCGTCGTTTCGTCAGGACGTATGGAGAAGCAGCCTGCTTTTGCAACTAGGCTTTCTTTGATAATTTCGCCCCAAATTTCTATAATTTGGTTTTGTGCATCTGGGCTTAAATACGAGGCATTACTGGGGCAACTTTCCAAATGGTTCTTCAGATATGTATCTCCACAATCAGCTCGCATGCGAAGAAGCGCTCTGAAAATACCTGTATTTTCAGCGGGGCCTATGCTTAAATCCATAGGACCACTGTCCCTGTGGCCAACGAGAGCCAGACCTTGTAGCCCGCAAAAAGAATTTCCTCAATAATAGGCCATTTCCTTTCTCCTGTTTTCTCAAATTTTACTTTGCCTGCCCTGGTCCAGCTGATCGATCACATTGGGCACGCGTCCTGAAAATGTTTGGAGAAAATTATCAGCTGCTAGCTCACAGTCACGGTAATATTTAGTATTTTCGTGCGAGTGGAAGATTGCGAGCGCGCGCTTCCATTTATGGAACGGCTTGGGTACGAGGGCTCCAGTGCACGCATGTTGGTCCAAGTTTATAACAGCATTAACCCCATAAAGTTCTAGAATTGAAAATCTTTTAAAGCACGCCTTTGGAAATGTCAGTGCACCTTTCGCGTCAAAAGTTTATGAGAACGTTACACCCATACAGTTTCGGAATTGCAATCCATGCACTCCATAGATTCCGCGGCCACTGCGACATGCCGCAACGCGCCCGCTCGCTATCGAAAAGCCCTTGAAAGATTGTGCTCGGATGGGGCTCCTTGCGTTACGTGACCCCAGGTGCCCTGAAATCCACCCCAGGTGCCAAGAATCCAGTCCGAGTTCGGAATGTTCGTGCCAAACTGTCTTTCGAGCGTGAAAAAGACATTGTAGACAGAATGCAGAATGATTGAACATAGCTCGCCTACACGAACATGTCGCAGCCTATGACACTAGGACACCTGAACAATGGAACATTCCGCACTCAAGAACGAATTATGGTCAACAAATGCTTCGACATACACTTCCGACTTTACTCAATAACCTCGCCTTACGAGAAATAGACCTTCTGTCCTTATGCAGCCTGCACAACTACTTTCAGTCAAAGTAATCCTTGTTGTTTAATGAGTTTGTTCATATGCAATACTCTATGACTTTTCCCCCCTTTATTTGCTTTAGTTTATGCTGCACTGAATATAGTGCTATGTTATGTTTTTTTCCCCTATTTTTCTTCCTGTTTTTGTAAATTGACACCTTCCCATCTGTTTACTCACATGTGAGCGCCCGACGCCCTCTGTTGCCTTTGATGGGTTTTTGGGCTGGTCAAGTTGCCAGCGTGCAACTTTTTATCCAGAACCCCACCATGTAATTCTTTTCGTGGAAAATAAATAATAATAATAATAATAATAATAATAATAATAATAATAATTATTATTATTATTATTATTATTATTATTATTATTATTATTATTATTATTATTATTATTATTATTATTATTATTATTATTATTATTATTATTATTATTATTATTATTATTCCCAGCGTCGGTGGTAGTTTTGGTCGGCGGTGCATGCCGGCACGAAAAAATTTCGGGGGGGGCTGAAGCCCCATCAGCCCCCCCCCCCCCCCTGGCTACGCGCCTGCTAAGTAGACATCTGCAAACCGAAGGTTGCCGAGATATTCGCCGTTGATCCTCACTCCTAAGCCTTCCCAGTCTAAGAGCTTGAAGACTTCTTCTAAGCATGCAGTGAATAGCATTGGAGAGATTGTGTCTGCTTTCCTGACCCCTTTCTTGAAAGGTAACTTTGTACTTTTCTTGTCGAGTACGCTGAACAGCTAGCGAGCCAGAACTGGCGATTCTTCTGCGACCAACTACAAGGGACGCTCAGCACAAAGAAAACTTGGCATATACTTCGAGCCCTGGTCAACGACACCCACACCAAAACCCAACAAAGACATACAATTCACCGGCTAATCCACAACTATGGTGGCACAGAGGATCAGCTTCTCCAAGAACTTCAGACGAAGCTACACGGCTCAGCTAACCCGCAAACCACTGCCACCAACCTTTCCACCACCAGGGAGTACGAAGGAGCGTCGAACGAAGAGCTAGATCGGCCTTTCACACAGGCAGAGTTACAGGCGGCCCTCTCTAGGTTAACACGCAATACGAGCCCGGGCAAAGACAGAGTCACCAACAAGCACCTTCGACAGCTAGCCCCTCGGGCGTTGGCGGCTCTCCTTCGGCACTATAACGACTGCTGGATTAAGGGCGAGCTACCGACAGCCTGGAAACACTCGGAGGTAACCATGGTACCCGAGCCAAACAAACCCATCTGCATCGGAAATCTCCGCCCCATCTCCATTACGTTTTGAACACATGGTCAACGAGCGGTTCGCCACACATCTCGAGGACAACGACCGCTATCCACACACCATGTTCGGCTTCCGCCAGATGCTCTCCACGCAGGACGTCCTCTTCCAGCTAAAGGAAGATATTCTTGACCATTTGAGCAAACACAGCAAGTCATCCATTCTAGCTCTAGACGTAAAGGGCACCTGCGATAACGTGAGCCTTGAAGCCATTCTCCGTAACCTAGAAGATATCGGCTGCGGTGCCAAAACATACGCCTACATGCGCGCTTTCCTCACCAACCATACGGCCACGGTGGGAATTGCCAATCTCCGGAGCAAGACATTTCACCTACCTAACAGGGGTGCGCTGCAGGGTTCGGTAATCTCGCCACTCCTCTTCAACGTGGCTCTCCTCAAACTTCCCGCCTCCAAGACACCGACCCAGGGATATTTCATGCTCTATATGGAAATGATGTCACACTGTGGACGAGAGGTGCGAGCACGGGCGAACAGGAGGACCGTCTTCAGGAGACGGTCAACATCATCGAACGGTACCTGAACACCTGCGGCCTCCACTGTGCCCCGAATAAATCCGAGCTATCAGTACTCGCGGCACGCACCCGGAGCCGGCCCCCAAGCCACGACGCACCGGACCCACAAGTCCTTCTTCAGGGAGGCGCGATACCGAAGGTCGACTCACTTCGAATCCTCGGAGTCCGGCTCTGCCACACTCCCTAGACTACAGAACACTGTGGCACAGCTGACTCATCTGATACGACGGGTGGCAAATCGCCGCCATGGCCTCAAAGAGCACGACACCTTGCGAATGGTACAAGCCCTCCTTTACAGCCGCATTACATACGGAACTCCTTACCTCAACCTGAAGACAGCCGAGAAACAAAAGCTAAACCTCCTAATACGAAAAGCCATGAAGCTCGCCCTAGGACTGCCAACAACCGCCTCCACTGACCGATTGCTTCGCATGGGAGTTCACAACTCCTGGGAAGAACTCGCGGAAGCGCACCTCATCAACCAGGTCGAGAGACTCAAGCTCACAACCACAAGCCGAGCATTCCTCCGACGCACAGGATATGCAACCAACATCGAACTTGATGACGAACGTAAGGAAAAGATCATGTCGAAGCTCGGAGATTGTCTGCTAGTTCATCAGATCCCTCGGAACATGCATCCAGAACACCATCGAGGCAGACGGCTCGCCAGGGTAAACACCATCAGACACAAGCACTGTAACGACCCGCTGGCGCGCTACGTGGACGCAGCCAAGTATCCGGGCCGAAACGCCTTCGCCATCAGCGTCACATGCTACAGGGGAACGACATTGGCGTTGGCGACAATTCTCACCAAACACGCGGACACAGCAGAGGAGGCCGCTATAGCACTCGCCACCCATACAAGCAAGGATGCCATAGTGGTCTTCACCGACTCTCAAAACAGCGGCACGTAACTACTTGAAGGGCAGGATCTCCGTCAAAGCGATAAACATACTGAAACGTGGCGACACTCCTCCCCCCTACACCTGCATCATGTGGGTTCCGGGACATGAGGGACTCGAGGGGAATGAAGCGGCACACACCACGGCCCGCGCAAGCGTCAACCGGGCCTCCCCGCACGAGATTCTCGACATGTCCCACCCACCCAAATCAGCAGAGGAAACGGAAACAATACCGCTAACTTATCAAGCACTACTGCAGCACTATCGGCTTGGAAGCAGGGTATACCCTCCACCACATCCAAAACTAACGAGAAACGAAGGCACCGACTACAGGCGACTCCAGAGCAATACCTTCACCCATGGAAGCTTACTGCATCATTTCCACGTGACGCTATACAGCTACACCTGTCCACACTGCAACGTGCCAGACACCCTGGCGCACCTCCTACTGCAATGCAAGCACACCTGAGCAAGCATCACAACGACACAACCAATAGCAGCAGACGCAGACCCAACCCTCCTAGCAGAGACGTGGGAGGCTGCGCTCTCCAAGCCGGTCCTGGTCGACCAGCGCGAACTCGTCGCCCGGGCCCGGAGGGCGATCCAAGCTAGAGGGTTCCTGGAATAAGGGACCCTCCCACCTCGACTGCCAACTCACTGCTTCAAATAAAGATTTATTCATTCATTCACTCATTGTGGAGAACCAAGGTAGCTGTGGAATCCTTGTAGATATTTGCCAAGACATTCACGTATGCCTCCTGTACTCCTTGATTACGCAATGCCTCTATGACTGGTGGTATCTCTACTGAATCAAATGCATTTTCATAATGTATGAAAGCCATATAGAGAGGTCGATTGTATTGCGCAGATTGCTCGATTACCTGATTGAGAACATGGATATGAGCCATCGTAGAATATCCCTTCCTGAAGCCAGCCTGTTCGCTTGGTTGACTGAAGGCTAGTGTTGTCCTGATTCTACAGGAAATTTTCTTGCTGAATATTTTATACAATGCAGCATGGCCATAAATAGCAGCAAAAATAGCTAGATTGCTGCTACGAAACACGACCAAACACCCCTATATTGCACCGACCGTACCACGCCGGCGTGGCAAAGGAGATTATATCGATGACGATAGACTCCTTCTTTGGCTCGACTCGGACCACTTGCAAATTTGTGCGCATGCGCCAGAGAGGCTTGAGACTTTCTTTCCTACCCCCAGCTCGCCTTGACCACAGCAGAACCATGCATACCCCTCTACCTTGCGAAGGTTGAATGACACCAAGAATTCCCTCTCGGTTACTAGGTATGGCGGGCCTTTGTGCGCGCATCCCCTTCTTGGGGTACTGCGCTTGGAGGGAGGAATTAGCGGCGAGAAGTTGGAGTGGCGCCCTCTTCGCGTGACGTCACGGCCAGGGCGGCGCTTGCTCGGCTGCTGCGCGCTCTCATTCCCTTCGTGCATTCATGGGGTATTGGTGGCTCGAGCCGTACTTCTTGAAGGATATGCCGGCTTCTTTTACTGTCATTCCTCAACGGCAGTTTTTTCTTCAAAACCGCGAGTCGTGAAAATTTGCGGCGTGGATATCGCTAGCTATGTAGCATTGAAGGGGTCTACTGGTTTTGCAATGCGTATATGCGCAGTGTCTGTCGATAAATTTTGCCTTAAACTGATGTCTCCAATTTCAACACACGAAGTTGTTTATGATGATCCGCAAAACACTTAACATTCCCTTAGTGCTTAGCTATGAGAGACATTGCATTTAACAAGGAAGATAAATCTTGGTATAGGTATTTGATGTCAATATTATAAATGCGTGTTAGAAGGAAACTGCACAACGAATCAATTTTATGATTATTCGTATTACTATAGTGAGTTGTTGTAGTCAAATATGGCTACTTTATTAATGTGTAAAAGGAAGAGTTAGGCGCGGATTTTGGCATGAAAACGTTTGGTAATACTTTCACCGTTCTCTGAAACAGGCACCCAGAAAACGCATTGCTGATGGCTGGTAACACGACGGCGCGTCACGTATTGTATGTATATAATTCACGAATACCATAACAGCAATCACCTGAAAGAACAGTTTCGTGGTTAAGATCGAGAGCCTATCAATTGCACGCGAGAAAATGCTTCATAGTGACCATCAGTTGCCTTTATCGACATCGTGGCACAGCCTTTACGCAACTAAATCTACCGACTGTGGTTATAGCGAGGCACGCATTATCGAGAAACCCATCAGTTCACTACAACTTCGAATTGAATCCATCAAGCAGTTCTTTAAGCGCCAATTGCAATGCCTAAGGTATACTCGAAGTAATACAGCGTAGCTGAGGCTGCGCTGAAGAGGAAATTTCAAACGCCTTCTGCCTCACCATGTCTCAATCCTGCGTTGTCTAACTACACAAACTGAGAACTATTCGCTTCGTGAGAACATAAAAGAGAACCTCACATACCCGCCTCATAGAGAAGACACCACAAGCCTGAAATGAATTCACTTGATTTTTGACCTCTACAGGGAAATGATATCTTCAATAAGTCTCATACTGTCAATGAATGAGGCTACGGCTTCTTTCTAGCTGCAGCCATATGGCCCAAAAGGCATATTTCACAAAAAAATTTGGGCCGAGCAGCCTGTGTCAGTTCGTCAAGCAGATTCGTGATGTGTGTTCCTCAAGAAACAAGCAGCAGTAAATTGCACAAGTGAGTTGAACGTGTAGCACGGAACAGTGAATAAATATTGGTACATTCTTTTGCGTATTCCGCAAATAGCTGTAAGCCTCAGTTAGCTTTACTTCAAATTACCGGCACTTAAAATTAACCAGTGAAGAACTGCCTAATTTTGAGAAGCAGTTAAAGGAGCAAGTGGTGCTGGTTGAATCTAAACTGCACTGTCAGGTCCTCGTGTTACTGCCGAGCGTTTCTGTGAAGAAATGAAAAAATAGATATTATACCATGGAGCTACTCGTCATAAGCAAACACGTCTTAATGGGTTAAAATCAAGGTAAATGCAGCAGTCATATGTAGCAGACATAGTGACATGCTCGTTGCACAACTGCAGGTATGGTATCCTAACTAGAATCTCATGTGCTATGTTTATGCGTTTATGTTTTTATTAGTCACGTGGTATTTATGCTTTTTTATTAGTCCCTCAATCTTCAAAGTCTAGATCCGCGCATGAAAAACACGCAAAGGGCTGGTCTGAGCTCCTTCGGCTGGTACTGCAGCGTTGCCCTTGAGAAATAAATTGTCGTCTAGGAAATAAGCTCTTCGAATAAGCTTGCGCGAATGAAGACGTCGTAAAATGTATTTGAGATGACCTTCATAAGTATACAAGCGCAGGGAACGACAGCGAACAAACGGAAACACTGCAGAAGGCGCCCGGACAGCGCCCGAACAGCTAGCAGACGACACGCGTGAGTCCGTGCCCTGACGTCAGGCGAGCGGCGCTCGCAGCGCCCCTGTAGGTCGTTCTCGGGGCTAATGTACCCAATGGCCGAGGTTGAGAAAGAACCTTACAAAACAGCCGGCTTAATTTTGTTATGCTGTTAGAGGCTGTACATTTTTATTTTTCGAGAAAATTATTGTTCTGAAGAGTCTGTTGCTGGGCCTGCATACTTGTAGAAACGAGTGAAGACGACTTTTTCTGCAAATGCAATATAAATTTTTAAAAATAACATCCGATAGGGTAAATTATGCGGCTAGTGTATTTTGCACAAGAACATCTTATGGCGTACTATTTATATCGTGGAAGAGGTTCACTTGCTGCTTTCAAAGACGAAAATTTGCTTTACAGTGCCCCCTCACGACAATGCTGAAAGCTATTCTTGTGAAGTAGTATCACTTTTATAGTTAGATATGTTCAAAGCATGGCGGCTATGATGTTACCGGTCTTCAGGCGTGCGAACCACGGCACACCACGGAACTGCGGCCCTTTGATATCCTGGCTCATTGTACTGCGGAATGCCGTAATTACGAATGCCATGCATAATTATCACTTTTCGACCTGTTTTCTCACAGCAATCAACAATCGCCGTGAAAAAGATCATTTGATATTTATGGTTACTTTGCCTTCGCTTTGATGCAGCGTCCTATTAGCTTCCTTTTATGTGGAGAAGTCGTCGGACGAAAGCGTGCGAATAGGTACGCGAACAAAGCTATTTTTTAACAGGGGAGCAGTTTAAGGTCGAGGTTGATCCCTACGAAGCGATGGTGCTCGCAGTTTCGAGCGAAGTGGAGAGCGTGAAATGAGGAAAGGAGGTCCAGAGAGAGAAAGAGAGACAGACAGAGAGCGAGAGAAATAAAGAAAACAAAATCAACTTTCTTGGCGAGGCGGGATTCGAGTCCTGGTACCCACGGTCCGAAGGCGAGCGTCATATCCACTAGGCTATACACCCAAGCTTGCAGAACATGCATTTATTGGAACCATATGATTGCGTTATACCGACGACTGTAACTCAACTTGCTATGGGCGAGATAAAGAGAAAATAAGAGCGAGATAGAGAGACACGGAGAGAGAACAAAGAGAGAGAGAGAGAGAAAGAAAGAGAAACACAGATAGAGAGAGAGAGAGAGAGGCGGGATTTGAACCCGGGTACCCATGGTCCGAAGGCTAACGTCATACCCACTACACTATACACCCACGCCTGCACAGCTCCGCGGTTTCATCAGATTTCCCAAGCGTGGAATTGGCCTACTTTTTTTATACATTAAGGATAATTTCATATTTTTGTTCTCACCGAATAATTTCGCAGAAATTGGACACTTGGAACGTGTTCAGCTTTTATTGGTCTTCGACCTGTGCACTTTCTCAGGTCAGCACTTGCTCTCACTAAGCAGCAGCTGTATTTTGCAGGCTTTTGGATGTTTGAGAGGTAGCGTTCCAGCACCATGCTACTCTGAGTTCTGACTCTTTTTCTTCTTTTTAACACAGACCGCGACGCTATTGTGCTGACATGTTTCAGCTTAGGGCGTACTATTTATATCGTGGAGTGTCAAATAGCAGTGCGCGGTAAGAGGCGATTTACGCTGGAGCCGGACGCTTCACCGCCCGCCTGCCCCACGCATGCAGTCCGGCGAAAAATTACACAATCGCACACTGGTGCACAAATTTTGGTTTACACTGGATGCGCAAATACAGTGTAAACATATATTTGTGCACCGATGTGCGACATATGTAGTTTCAGCATGACCGCATGCGTGTAGTCGTGCAAAATTCAGCAAATATTGCGCAGTGGTGCCCAAATTTTGGTTTACACTGCATATGGGAGCCCAGTGTAAATCGAAATTTGTGCACCAGTGTGCAAAATGTGCAGTTTTCCCTAGGAGGGTGGTGGGGCTCGACCGTTAATCGGCCCTGTAAGGCCGGGTGGCTAAAGCTGTGCAACAGGTGCGTGGCCTGCATAACACCACGCTATCGTCACACCATTCAGTTGTAACAGCGCAAGCTAATACTCTCTAACCGTGCTGAGGTCACCGCAAGCTCACTTAGTCCAGTCGAGGCATTGAAAGGTCATTGTTCCCAATTACCCGCTAAATTATCGCCCCAGCAAGCGTCCCCTCTAAATCAATATAAACAACTTACCTTTCTCTGTTTACCTTTGTTTCTCATCAATATAAACAACTTGCATTTCTGTGTCTCCTGTAGTATACGTACATTCGCCGATGACTGCGTTGTCTAGCGCGCCGTACGTGGAACGTCTGATGAAATGACTCTACATCACGGCACTGACAATTATTCAGAATGGTGATCCAGTTGATTAATGACAATATATGTTCTTCTTATTCTTTCTAGGGTTTGACGTGCCAAAACCAGTTCTGATTATGAGGCACGCCGTAGTGGAGGGCTCCGTATTAATTTTGACCACCTAAGGTTCTTTGACGTGCATTCCAACGCAAGCTCACGGGCGTTTTTTGCATTTCGCCTCCATCGAAATGAGGCCGCCGCGGCCGGGATGACCGTATATGTTAACAAATGCACTACCAAGTCATTCACCCCCAGTTGCAATCCTCCCAGGTTTCCGTAGACTATTAATTATTTGCCCCTGGAATCAACTAACACCTATAAATAAAGCACCGTCACTGTGCTTAAACACCTGACCTAATAACATAATTTCAGCTTTTAACAGAACTTACGTTTTCCAGAAACATCATCGGCGCAACGGTTGAAAATACATAACGGTTATTCGCCTTCACATTAATTGTACGACCGACAATAGATGACGCTTTTGCTGTCTGAGAAAGATATAGTGAGAGTGAGGGTAGGAAAGGCAGGGAGATTAACCAGGCGCACGTCCGGTTTACCACCCGGCTTTGGGGGAAGGGTAAACTTGGTGAAAAGAGAGAAAAGAGGGTGGGGAGAGAGCACCAGTCCTGCGCACACTCGAAGGAGCGCACCAAGTCTACATACGGTCGCAGATACCTGTCGACTTTAATTACTGTAACAACGCCTTCGTTGCTTTCTGCTCCAGCGACGCACACGATCATGATCCAAGAAACTTGCCTTATGAAAACGGTCTTGATTCTAGTCGGTTTAATGCGGTACGGCGATAGCGGCGCTGGACGTCGTAATGAGAACAAAAGCACGCGAGGTGTGCAATAATTTATTCGATGCTGCAGGTGCGTCAGACATTCCAAAGCGGAATGAGTGTGCATTCGCTGCAGGGAGACGTCATTTCCTGGCTCGGATTATCACGTACGCATGTTGGTCGTCTCCTAGTTGCCCGAAGTGTCTTCTACGTAAGCTTCGTCCTTCGTTGAAGCTGCAACTGCCATTACGAATTTCCCGCTCTAATGCAACGTTCCACCATATCAAACACACCACTGCTGTGTAATACAGTTGAAACTCGATTTAACGAAGTGATGGCCACGCTCTAATTATTTCGTTAAATCAGGAAGTTTGTAAAATCTATAAAGGGATTTTCGGTCCTTCGAGATCTAAAATTGTAACGTAGCGACACTAAAAAGCAACCGCGGCATTGTATTCGCCGCTAACGCATGTCTACGCGTGTGAAAAGTCCGCGAGGGCGGCCCGAAGTGCTTGTGTGATGCAGGCCAGGTAGATGGTCACGTGATGCTATGACAGGCTGCCGATATGCAAGGACGCGGGCGCAAACACCGTGACTAGGGCGACCAGGTGTTTTAACGCGGTAGCGTTAGATAGCACTCTCGAATAAAAACCCGGTTGTGCTCAAAATTAGAAAGAAATCACCGCTTTTCCTGGTAATTTATTTCAAGAAAAGCTTCGTTAAATCGGGTTTAGAAGCAATTAGTTTCGTTAATTCAGGTTGATGACAACACTGAACCCTATGGGTACATGCTGGGGAATGGAAATTTCTTTGTTAGGTCGGGAACTTCGTAAAACCGGGTTTCGTTAGATAGAGCTTTAACTGTATCCCATAAATCAGCGGTCTTTAGAAAAGTCATCTGAAGCGAACTGAATTGAACCGCTACAGCACCTTTGCGGGGACCTTAACCTTGCCCATGCGGTATCAATTACGGCCCGATGGAAGGAGTTTTTTTCAGGATATCAGTCATTGTTGACCTATTCTGTGGAGGAGTTAAAAGCATTCCGAAACGCTGTGTGGTTCGAAACATGCTACATGTGCGTAAAAGACCACAGGTACGCCAACCTGCGGCATTGTCGGGGAGATACTGACAGTAATGGCGGACAGCGTGCACATTCTCTGGGTCTGCTAACGCATAAAAAACGCTTTCGCGTAGCATGAGCGAAGGACGCCCAATGTAGTAATAATAATAATAATAATAATAATAATAATAATAATAATAATAATAATAATAATAATAATAGTCGAGCGGCAGAGCCTGGCAGGCGCGCATATTATGAAAAATTTGCATAATGCAAATACCCGCCGTGGTGGCGCAGGGGCTTTGGCGTCACTGGGATTCCGGATCTTGGAGACTACTGTTGTTTCACCATGTATTGACTTGATCAGAATCGTCCCCGACTTTTCTAAAATCTAACCTAGTCCAAAGTAGCACTGCTCAGCTCGTTTCCAGGCGCTTAGGTAAGATACGAGGGGGACGACATGCCTAGGTGCCGAGCTGCATGACATCAAGTGTAGCGCCATCGCACATGGAGTGACGTATACTTGCGGAACCGCGCAGGCTCGCCGGAACACGGTGGCGACGACTCGTGCTCACGCACCACGTGCCGCTTTGGTGCCGAGTGCCACAGCGACAGGGGCCAGGCGTACTGCCGCTGCCGCCTCTCGTGCGCCGACCAGCTGTTCGCACCTGTGTGCGGTTCCGATGGCTTCACCTACTCGTCGGAGTGCCGACTACGCATGACCGCCTGCATCCGCCAGAAAAGGATCGTCGTCGCACACCAGGGCTCGTGCGGTAAGCTATGCCACCCACCTCGTAGACAGCTTTCTCACACCTTGGATAGAGCGGATTTTTCTCTTTGGCAATACCAGTAGCGAAAAGTGGCACCTAAACTGCGTCTCTTCTCACAGGCGATGGTCTGTTACACAAAACTTGCCATAAGCGATTTGCGCCTAAATTCACACTTCACAGTGGGTGGAACCTTGAAATGCGTTACTCGAAATACTGTGCTTTAAATATTTGTCCAATATTTTCTTATTTCGCAACTACTTTTGCAACGCCCTACTTAGTACTGTAACTTAAATATATTATAAGATTATTTTACGTTGAAATGGGCCTCCCCAAAATGTACATGGCAGACAATTTTGGGTCTTGCTTATGCACGAATTTTTTCCAGGTGACTTTTCTTTGTCTATAATCGTTCGAGCAGTCGTCAATCCACCGACGCGACGAGGATTTATCTTTAAACAGAGTGAACCTCAAATTCATCTTTTCTAGAGAAATACAAGTACTTTAGAAGAGACAAAATGTTCAATAGTTTTTGTTTAGAATTTACTTCACATAGGGAAGCCAGGGAAAACTTACGTCAATGTATGAAAATACGTGCTTAATTTCCTTTAATTTTAACAGGAAAATGTTTTATGCCGGATTACACCACTGACTTCCGGCAACGCATGTAATGGATGTCAACGTCGGCTCCGGCACCGCCATCTAGGAGCGGTGCAGCCACGTTCTGTGTCGTGACACTAATGACCGCCGGCAGGGAGCGCTTCGGTAGTCACATCGAAGCGGAGGCTCCAACGCGGTGTAGCCATTGAATAAAGAACCAAGTGAAGCCTCGTGCAGAGAGTTTCATACAACAATTATACAGTAAATAAATATTGCCAAAAGTGTCCAACGGCAGGATTCGAGCCCAAGATCTCTAGTACAGAAGCCCGATATTTAAACCACTACCCCACGAACGCATGTATCGACAAGCGCCATAAAACGCTTTTATCAGACGCTTGGCGCGTTTCGATTTGGCCGCCTCGACAAACTGAACCGTTGTAATTAGTAGCGATTGTGCGCCTTCGCAGCGTCTTCTGTACTTCGAAAAGTATAGATTGCCCTGAAAGTTACGGCAATGAAGGCATATAAAACGCAATAAACACAGCCACAAGGGCGTCTGAATTCACAAGCACGAAGATCAGACAAATCCATGTACTCCTGCAGTGGCCTCAGCACAGGCACTTAGCGTCGGATTAGCCTCTGGCGCCTCTTCGCCTACGGATTGCGGCTTCAACATCAGCAGTGCATCGCCTACTGCTTCGATTGCAGTGGCACCACCTAAAGGCCAACCTCCATGGAGCGAAAAAGCGACGAACTTTCGGCGGCGGCCGCTCGGCAACGGCCGCCCGCCGCCCGACGTCAAAAAATTGACTGTTCGCCGCCGATCCACTCTCTACAGATATTCGCCGCTCAGCGAACCGCCGCCCCCGGAAGTCGTCGTGCGCGGCGGAGAGCGTGGACCAATCGGACCACAGCGCAGAGGTTGACTTCCGTCGGTCGCCCGTCGACGGGAGTTTTGGTTGTTGACGCTTGGCTGCTCTTCGGCTATTTCCTACCTTCGTTTCAAACGCTCGTTTTCCAGCGCTATTTCACCTCCTTGTTGGTTCTGCCCCAATGTTCTAGTGAATAATACGTGGTCACTGCTTGTTTTGTGTAGTCTATGTAGTTAGAGGCTTCTCTTCCCGATGATGCTCTGCCCATGCATACCCGCAACATGATGCCTTGCGTACCGCCGTGTTTTGAAAATACGTTTGATTGAAGTTTGCAGGGTGTTGTTCACTGGCACATCCGAAAAAAAAAAAACACGAGCTGAAACATCACGTATGTGCGGCATATGGGCGGCTCGCAAGCCACGTACGTAAAACATGGCGGCGGTCCTCGTTGCCCGCTTCGAATGGAATTTGGCGTGGCTTCTGTAGAATTCGCTTCGTTCGTAGCAAGTGACTGCGTAAACGGCTTTCGCTTAGCTTCGACGACAGTGTGTAATGGATAACATTGTGGAGTTTTTGAGATCGCTTCTCGTTTCAAACGACACGAAGCCTAACGAGGGAAACATGATGATGATGATGATGATGATCTATTGGCATCCCCTTTGAAACGGGGCGGCGACAAATAGTCACCTAGCCTGCTTGATTTAATCAGGTATACTATACATGTTCTTTATCTTGCATTTTTGTATACCTATCATTATTTTTCTTTTTCAAAAATTTACCTTGTACCGCTGCCTATGATTTTAAGAGATCAGGTCGCATCCATCTTTTCCCTACTTTTTTTCCACCAGTACTCTAATCGTCTCTTGCTGATCTCTACGGCTGATCTGTTTATGTTTCCTTCCAATTTAAACCCAAGCGCTTCTGGGAGTTGCACGTTACCTACGGTTCTCGCTGGGTGGATCCCGTCGCATTCCATTAGGATGTGCTGAGTGGTCTCTGGATCTTTACTGCAGCATACACATGTCTCATCTAATTCCGAATATTTGTTCCGATATGTTTTCGTCCTTAGGCAACCGGCTCGAGCCTCAAATAGCAAGGCACTGCCCTTTGTGTTATCGTACAGATTTTCCCTTCTAATTTCTTTCTTCTCATTCTTGTAAATCTCCATTGTCCTTTTCGTTTCCATTCTTTGCATCCAATTCACGGTCTCTATTTCTCTCACTTTCTTTCTGATGACCCCTGGTTGTCTATTTACAGTTTCGATTATCCTGTACTTGGTTGCCAACTTCCTTGACCTCTTCCTCCATTCTGTGTCCACGCTTTTCATGTAGAGATACTTGTGCACTTTAGCCGCCCATTTATTTTCATCCATGTTCCTGAGCCTTTCTTCAAAACTAATTTTGCTTTGTGCTTCTCTGACTTCAAAAGAGGCCCAACCCATGTCTCCATGCACTGCCTCATTTGTCGTATTACCGTGTGCTCCCAAAGCCAACCGGCCTACTGATCTTTGGTTAACTTCCAAACCCGCCAATATATCCGATTTTAAGCATATAATGGCATTTGCGAATGTTAGCGCTGGCACCATTACTCCTTTCCAGATTCCACGCACCACCTCATACTTATTGTGGCCCCACAGTGCTCTGTGTTTCATTAATGCTGCATTCCGCTTCCCCTTTATTTTCAGATTATCTTGGTGGTTGCTTGAGTAATTCTTTCCTTCGTTTATGTGTACGCCGAGGTACTTATATTGCTTCACTATGGGTATTACTTGCTGTTGAATTGACACCACGAAGTTACTCGTGTGCTCATTAAAGATCATAATCCCTGATTTCTCTGTGCTAAACTTAAGGCCTAGATTTGTCGCTGCGTTCCCACAGATATTCGCAAGTATCTGTAAATCTTTTTTATTGTCCGCTAGTAGCACAATGTCGTCTGCGTACATCAGTCCAGGGATCTTCTGTTGCACCATTTGTCCATTACGCATGTAGGATAAATCAAAACCTAATTCGCTGTTTTCCAGTCGTCTTTCTATGTCCCTTGACGTAAAGCGTGAACAACAATGGTGACAGAGGGCATCCTTGCTTCAATCCTTGGTGAATTCCCACCATTTCATTTCCTTTTCGGCCTTCCCATGCCACTTGTACTTGGTTGTCTCGATATATCTCCCTCAGCAGCTCCACGAAATCGTCATCTATGCCTTCGTATTGAAGAATATCCCACAACAATTCCCTGTCTACGTTGTCATAAGCTCCTTTAATATCTAGAAATGCTATCCATAAAGGTCTTTTCTGAGCTACTGAAATCTCTATGCACTGAGTTAGTACAAACATATTGTCTTCTAAGCGTCTGCCTGGCCTGAACCCATTCTGTAGTTCCCCCAATACACCGTTTTCTTCCATCCACTTCGACAGTTCTAATTTTATGGCTTGCATTGCTATTCTATATATCACCGACGTTACTGTAACTGGCCTGTACGAGCTCGTCTTATCCTTATCTCCTTTGCCTTTGTAGATAAGATTCATCTTGCTTTCACGCCATCCAACGGGAATATTCTTTGTTCTAATCACTTGCTCTATGGCATTAGTCAGCAGTGCCTTGCTTTTTGGACCGAGGTTTTTGATTAGCTGTATTGGGATTTCATCGGGTCCTGCTGCCGTGTTGTTAGGGACATTTTCTGCTGCCTTTTTCCAATAAAAGCTTTCTATGCTGAATTTTGATCTCTCAGGCCTCTCTGTTGTTGCTGGATCTGTTGTCTGAACTACGCTTTTTCTCGTACCGAAGTTATGCCTGATAACGTCTGTGATGTACCGCAGCGCATCATCGCCTTCATAGATGTTACCGTCTTCATCCCTTATAGCCGTTTGCGAGTTTCTAGTTGGAGCTCCGAGTGCTTTTATATGGTTCCAGAATCTTTTTGGGGCGCCTTTGTCTCTTTTGTGAATGTTATGCACCCAACGTTCACTTGCGCATTTAATCTTCTCTTGCACGAGCTCACTCGCAACCCTTTTCTTTTCTCGGTACGTATTCCATCTAAGGAGCACCTCTTCTTCTTGTAATCCCAACTTTTTGGCTTCTCGATGAACCCTAGATGCCTCTTTACGCTCTTCTATAGCTTGTTTAATTTCCTTGTTCCACCACTTACGTGGTTTCCTCTTTCCAATCCAACAATTGTATTGCCGTGTCCGCCTTATTTCATGCTGCATAACCTCCACCAGTTCCTTATATTCCCAGACTGCTGTAGGAAAAGCCTCAATTTTCTTCTCTATGTTGTTTGCGATCTCTGTTATTTGCTCGTCATTCATTTTTAAAAACTCTGAGGCTATTGGTTCATGTTCTGCGCTGGTATCTCTCCCAAACTTTAATGCTAAACGTCTATGATCGCTTCCCAGGCTATTTTTTCCATTTTCGTCTATTATCATTTGGTCCAGTTGTTCGTAGACCATTTCTGAGACTAAGGCGTAGTCGATACATGACTGCCTGTTTCCGCATTGCCACGTTACCTGTCCATGACACTTATTCTCCCTGTTAACTACTATAAGGTTCTGTTCATCACACAAATCCAGCACTAGAGAGCCGTTGTAATCAGTATATCCGTCTAAATCGTCCATGTGCGCGTTCATATCTCCCACTAATATCACCTGGCCCGAGTTACTGAACTCATTAATATCGCTTCTAATGCAATCGACCAATTCCTTATTTTTTTCCCTGCTATCACTACCTGTCCACAGGTAAGCTACTCCCAGCCACGTCTTTTTACCTTGCCATGTACCACTAATCCATAAATGCTCTTTACATGTCTCGTTTACCCTTCGCCACTTCAGACCTCGCCTAATTAGTATGCCTACGCCTCCGCCTTTCCTTGACCCGGTCATTCTGTTGCACCCTTCCCATACAAAGTTGTCAATAACAGGCGGCTGCTCCAAATCTCGTAGATGCGTTTCGGTCAAGGCGTACACACTAATCGCTTCATCATTCAGTTGCGTTTGAATTTCCAGCCATTTTTCCTGCTTACGACCACCCTGCATGTTAATGTAGCAAATTTTACCTTCTCTATTCTTATCCTTTCTGCGTCTTTTCCTGACTCCTGGTCGCCTAATTCTGCCCTTTACTGGTGTTTCGCTATGTTCAATACTTAATCCTGCTTCCTGATTGCCTGGGGCCCGCCTAAAAAAGCTACAGCTCGCGCCGCGAATCGATTTCCGACCGGTGTTGCTACACTTTCACTAAAATGTATCCCGTCACGCACAAAAGCGCCTTCGCGGCCTGCTCGGTGCACTTCACGGTTGATGTCAATGACCGTAAAATTCATTGCTTTAGCTAGAGTCCAAATTTCCCTGTTTACTGCAAGAACTGCCCTTTCAATTTTATAACCCTGCCTTTCAACCTCTGGCACCGTGCACACCGCGATTTGTACTTCTTTTGAAACATTCCGCAGGTCGGTGACCCCTTTGGCTATTTGCTTTGTGATTCCTGCTCCTCGTCCGTTCAGTACGTCAATCACTCCGCCCATTATCACCACTAGGTGTCTCTCCTCCATTGTGTCCCACATGCGTTCCTTGGCCTTCGCGATCACCTCTCTAATCGGCTTTCCCGGAAGCGCGCTAACCTGGACTCGTTCGTCTGCCCCTACCCTCTCTGCTATCGCCGGTTCTACTTTACGCATGTTGGAATCCCCAACAAAGACAACTCGACGCTTTCCTTCCCCCTCACCGCCGAAAGCTGCCCCCGAAGTCACAATGCCCTCCCCTCCTTTCTTATTCTTGCCCTTGGCTTTGTTTTCTTCCCCGGCCGCGTCAGTGGTATCCCCTTCGTGACTATCACTGACGTTTGCGCCACTGCTTACCGGCGTGGCGGGTTCGGCTGTCTCTGCACTCGCATCGGAGCCAGCTCCGTTCGCGGTGCTCGCCTCGATGCGTTCATCAGTGCTTTGCAGAATGGTGGCGCTCAGCTGGATTTCTGCGTTAGCTAGCTTTTCTTCTGCCTCCTTCCTCTGCTTCTGCTCGATTTGAAGTTCCTTTTCTAGCTTTCCAACCCGCTTAGCTAACTTATCCTTGTCTTGCTCTAGGCGGTCTAGCCGCGACCCTAGCACACACATCCTACAGATAAAATCTGCACCATTCCTTTCGCGTGCTGATTTAAACCGCGTTTCTTCCAGCGCGTAGGAACGCTCGCACTCAGAACAACGCACGCGTGGGTTCCCCCTAGTACCAACCATCATCTCGTACTAACAAGGCGTAGATGTGGAAAAGAAAAAAAAATTTCTTTACCTACTTTTATCTAAGCGAGAAGACCAAGAAAGTGAGAAAGCATTAAAATAATTTATAAAGATTGTTTGGCTAAGCTAACCCTCCTAAAAAAACCAAAAAGTGAAATATAAAATAACAAAACTTATCTCTTTGGCACGCTGCTCCTGCTGCGCTGAAATGGCACCTCGACTCGACACGTCCGCTCCCGTCGGCTTTCGAGATATGTTCGACACATTTCGAGACACATTCGAGATATGTCAGCGCCACCTATCGATGAAGTCGAGAGATAGGCGCGACGATGGCATACGGCCTCTGGGATCGGAAGATCTCGCAGGCCAACTAAAACTGTAATAAATGTGCGCTGCTTGGCATACGCTGTACTATAGCGCATAGCGTACGCTATTAGTTGGGTACGCAATACTAAAACTGTCTAATAACTTTCCGTGTTTACTCGATGGCAGGGCAGGCTCGAAGGCGGAAGCTGACAGGAGAAAAACTCAGCTTCACGCGAGCGGAGAGCCGTAAACAAACACAGGGTGACGGACGAGGAATAAGTATCAACGCAATACCTACTTGCCGCGTATTCAAAAAAGAAAAAAGAAAAAAAAGAAGTGACAGTCTAAATAGATTCCGACTGACAGCGAACACTTATTGTACGCACTTTTTCAGGTCAGCTGCCTTATTTTACGTGTAAAAACATTGATTTAGGCGCTGTTTTGCCTTCTGCTTTCAATTCCCAACGTCGCTTTCGTAGCCTATCCCGTCTGGCCAGACTCCTCGCGGGCTGCGTCGACCGCATGATCGGCGGCGTTCGCCGGCTCTTGGTTGCATGGAGTGTGGTATGACGAATTCGCAACGGCGCTTCGCGCTGGATTTTTCGTCACGTGAAATTCGTCGCGAAAGTTCGCTGCATGGAGGTTGGCCTTAAGACAACTGCTGCGCTAAAAAGCGCACAAAGGGCGAATCTCGCTCTGCTCCGGTGAGAGAGACGCCAGCATGAAGCAGGACCGGTATCTTGTAGCGATGCCTTTCGGCTAATAATGCCTTTTCGCGCTTATCGCGCTTTGTCAGTGGTCGGGGCGATGGTCCGCTCGCGTTATCAACGGGATCAGCCGGCCGTGAGGATGATAAGACTAGAGTAGAATAAGTCATAATGCCTCGCTACAAAATCGCGGCCCAGAATGCCTGCGCGCGTTCGCGGCGCACGGTGCGATCTCTGCCACGGGCATTCCTGCAGCTGTGCGCGTCGCAGCTCGACTGGCTGCCATAGCCACTACAGAGCCGTGCCAGAATGCTCGCACCCTAATTCGCCGAAGCCACTCACCAAGCACACCTGCAACACGGTCGGCGGCCCGCAAGTCTTTCGCTGCAGCGGACCGTGAGTTCACGAAGCAAACACGCAACAGCTTCTGTGAAGACACGTTTCACTTTCGTGTTCTACCGGTTCCTATGAAAGAGGGATCAACCGTAATTTTTTTTTTATTTATTCATACTGTAAGCCCTTACGGGCGACTGCAGGAGTAGCTAACTGCATAGACAAAATGAGTTCGTTTGGAAGAATAGAAAAAAAGCGCTATTACTGATACATCAAAAGCGACAAGAACAATAGAAGGGGCATACGAAAAAAAAAATATCGCACTCAACATGATAACACTATTCTGGCAGAGCGTCAGGGTACACGAGCTAGGTGATTTAGTGTTTGTAAAAATGTACTGGCAGAATTTGATCGGATAATTAAGTCGCGTAAAGAATGAAGAAAAGCGGGAGCGGCCACAAGTGTTGACGTCATCGCTTGGCGCGGCTCAGAGGCGGCGGCGCGCGGGTTGGCGGCGGCAATGGGTGACATCACAGCAGCTGCGCCCGGTTGCCATGGCGACGCACTCATTGCTCGGCGAGGGGATTTTTTGGATTCAGCAGACACATAGACGTCAGATTCTGGAGAGTTTTGCAAGACGCGTAGCGCCACCTGCCGGTGCGAAGAGGTAATGATTGAGTAGTGCAAAGTCCGACTCCCTTGCTAAGTTGCCTAAGCAGCTAGCGAGTGCGAAACAACGATTTAACTTAATTTTGGTTCATATTGCGAATGTTTTGCGCCTTTAACACCCAGAATGAGAGCTATGAATTTCTCCGCTAGTCGGAGGCGCCGCCGAACTGCCATAAAGTTCTTGTTGACGATGGCGAGCACGACGGCAACCGCGACAGCTCCGCGCGCTACGAAGAAACGCCGCAATCGACGTTACTGTTGCGTTGTAAATTGCCATGAACGTGAAGGACTGAATAACAACGTTCAGTTTTACCGATTTCCATCCCGGTCGTATGAAGGAGAAAGGCGAGAGCGCTGGATACGGGCCGTTCGCGTGTTGGGTAAGCGAATTACTCGCATTCTCCACAACACAGCCGCTCACATGAGAAAGTGTGATAATGTTGGTCTGATGTAATTGTGCTGCGTAGCCCTGACGAGGGACTATGGCAACCAAGCGAAAACTAAAGAATCTGCAGCTGCCCCTTCGTTGGCAACAGAATAAACAAAGTTGTGAACCATCCTGCGTATGTGCCATCGATATTTCTACCTGTTTACACACGTCCACCTCCGCTTGACTCAGCAAGTGGACGGAGAGATTTGGCAGGTCAGTTTAACCAAACATTTTGGTTCCTTTATCAATTCAAAATCGTGTTCTAGGGCATTGTGGTATCGCGAGCTCATTTCTAGTTTCGGCTTTTCCGATACAACAAGCACGTTTCGCAATGCACTGAGCCCTCTTGACTGCGTTTTTTTTTTTTAATCTGAGCAATAAAGTTGCTGTGGGAGCACTGGATGAGTAATTGCGAAGTAACGCACGTGTGTAGAAAAAAAAATGCCGCGTTTATTTACATTCATTTGTGCGCGTGTGCTGTTTTAAGCGTCTGCTAAAAATTCAAGGGTACTGAGCGGTGCTGTAGCTCCCGCGAGACAGGAATATGCTTCGCGCAGGCACTGTAGGAAGCTTACTTTCGGTATGTTCGCAGGCTGTTTGCTGCCTTGGAAAATGAAATCTCCATTTGCAGTAAATGCAAACGGAAGACAACCGTGAAGAAAACATTCGAAGATGCGCGATAACACTCTCGAACGCCCAGGAAGCGAGAGCTGAAGCGAGAACGCAACTGAAAAGGCCAAGGTCGCCAGGGCCGTTCGCCCCTGATAAAGCTAGCTTTGTACCACTGACCGTAAGCTACATAGTTAACTGACTTAATCATATATGTACTTCATCACTTTGACATTATGTACGTACCCAAATTTAACACATTTAGGCGCTAGAGAGCGGACGTCGGAGTGCTTGCCTCGAACTCGACGTAGTACGATGCTCGCTGTACTTGCGAGTTGCAGCGCGCCGAAATAACACCTGAAACTTCTTTTACATTGTACACGTACTTCGCTCTGCTCCCTTTCCGAAGCGTGGATGGGCGGAAGAAGCTTTCCAGGTCCTCAATTTTTAGGAAACCGTGACTCAACACAACCGAAAGACGGGGCTTCATTGTGGCCTATGCAGCTTCGCTTTGCGGACAGCTCTCTTTGCACTACTCAGTTTGCGCCAGGGCTGCGATGGGGGCGCTGGTGGCGGGTATTTCCGCAGCGCCGCCTGGGCAGAGTCTGAAGTTTATTACGGCCGTCTTAAACAGCTCTGCTGTTAAATATGGAGCTGGGCAGGCCATGTAATGCGAAGGATGGATAACCGGTGGACCATAAGAGTCGCAGATTGGATACTAAAAGAAGGGAAGCGCAGTCGAGCACGGCAGAAAACTGGGTGGGAAATTTGCAGGCGCAAGTTCGAATCAGCTAGCGCAAGACCGGGGTAATTGGAGATCCCAGGGAGAGGTCTTCGTCCTGCAGTGGACATAAATATAGGCTGATGATGATGATGATGATGATGATGATGATGATGATGATGATGATGATGGGATGGTGGATATACACGGTGTCCCAGCTATCATACACCAAGATTTAAAAATACGCAAATGCCGCGTAGCTGGACAGATCCGAGGTAATTTTGTTTTTTATCGCTTGCAGATACACAGATAATTTTTTGCATTCCGCCTAGACCACTGCATGCGCTCGGTCTTACCCGAAAGCCCGGGCCCGGCCCGGCCCGTGGGCCGGGTCGGGCCGGTTAGGGCAGTTTTTTCAAGGGCTCGGGCCGGGCTCGGGCACGGCATGTGCTTTTTGACCCGGGCCCGGGCCGGGCTCGGACTTTCTGGTGGTTTGCATGTAACGTGAAGCTAGTTATCCTGGCGCGTCTCGACTCTGAAAACATGTTGCCCCGGTGCAGCCGGAAGCTAGCAGTGCTACTCGTGTGTACTTTCCTTTTCTTCTTCCGTCGTATTTTGCGCTGTTTGAACAAAATGTAATAGTCCAGAAAGACCGAAGTCGCCTCAAACCAAAGGATGCCATTGTATTCCTTACCTAAATCAATGCATTTAATGCTTTCAGCGCGGTGTAAGCGTGTACGCGACTTGCTGATTCTTCAAAGGCGAATTGGTAAAAATATGACTGGTAAGATAAGATGCCTCACGCGGCTGAAATATGGCACTGCGTCCATCCATGATTGTACGCGTGTTCGCAACCGGCCGCCTAACAGCAGTGCATTACGCTGCACCATGGAGGAATGAGAAGCTTTCTTTCTTCATTTACTCCATCCGTACGCTGCGCTCAAGACCTGTCGTGGGGTGGATATGAGTGGTCGTGGCTGCGCTTCGGCTATAGACCGTTTTTTCATGGGCGCCGCCATTGCGTAGATAGTGGCGCCATCTATGTGCAGTTGACATGCTGGCTTGAGCGAACGCCCGTGTTGTATGCTGCGGTATACGCTCGGCGGCAGTTTCTGGTGGATTTTTTCGCACTCGCGCGGTCTATTTAGCGTGAAATGGCGTCTTCTACGTGGTGAATGGTCCTGTGATGCCTAGTAAAGAAATTTAAGTCTGATTTAGTTTAGCGGCTGTAGTAACTGCTGGGCGGACGGAGCACCCAGCGCGGGGTGTGCGCGTTTGTTTGAGCTTACAATCGATGAGCTTGTTTGAGCTTACGCCCGATGAAAAGGTCTGTAGTGTACTAGAATACGGTTGAGTGGGACGAGCGACTGGGGCGGCACATGCTTTGCAGTGAGGCGCCCGACGTGGAAAAATACTGTGGCGGCGCTGCGATAGAAGTGGATTGGGCCGCATCAAAGTCGCGACGTTGGAAACTGCTGGTGATGCTGCCCGGCATTCGTACTACTTTGCGCGCTAGTATTTACGTTCAGACCGCTCAAATGGTGTTCATAATTGCATATGACATGTATTTTGCCTTATGAATAAATTCCTTTCATTCTCTTCTTTATTTATTTTTTTAATGCCGCTCGGTGGTTTATTTCGATCTCGGGCTGGGCGGGCCGGGCTCGGGCCTAAGGTAAAGGGGGGGGGGGTAGGGCGGGTAATTTACATTATTTCGGGGCCCGGGCCGGGCCAGGGTCTCGTCATAAAGCTTTTGGTCGGGCTCGGGTGGGCAGCCCAACGTAAAAACGGGCCCCGGCCGGGCCCGGGCTGAAAAAGTTGGCCCGTGCAGTGCTCTAATTCCGCCTAATTACATAATTAGTCCTAATGAATCAAGTTCTCAAATAATATAATTAGATGAAATGTGTCAATGAGAAAATTGTAGAGCAACATGACAAACTCCCGATGCAGCCTTCTGTTGCCCAATACGTACTAAATAAAAGTGTTTTTCCGAGCGTGAAAGAATACCGCGAATACACGCAAAGTGCCTCGAGCGGCCAGTCGCGCGGCACTGAGGTCTGGGTGCTGGTACAAAGAAAGAACAAAATGTAATAATGCAAGACACCTAGGACTAACAGTGATAGGTTAAAATATAATGAGAGAAAAAGAACTGTATAAACAGCTACACCATGAACAACCATACAGCAATGGCACACAATCGAGAAGATGTACGGAAGGTGTTTATTCAGAATAATCATTCTGAATAAACACCTTTGATCCCTTAAGCTTTTTGGAATTTTCTAATATTACTTTTTTTTTTCATTGAAATCTTGAACGTGCATGACGATGGGCCTTTTACCGGGCTGTTTCCCCAGTCGGTGAATGCGTCCAATGGAATCGCATTTCACACCAAGCTTTTCTGAAAATAATTCTTTCACAACTTTTTCCTGCAGTGTGGCATCAGTTTCACTAGGGCATTCGGGAATCCCGTGAATTATCAAATTTGACCGTCTGCTGCGGCCTTCGATATCAGTAAGCTTTTTGGTTTGAGTGTTCATAACGCCCTCTAGTGATTCTAACGTATTTCCCACCTTTTCAGTGTGAACAGGAGCACTGTGTTTCTGGGAATCCTTCTGCGCCGTAATGAAGTCATGCACCATATTTTTAAATTCAGTAAACTGCATCTCCAGTTCAAGCACTTTATCATGGATCTTAGCTTGACCCTTCACTAAATCTTCATAGAGTTCTTTCTGTGTGGGACCAGGGTTGGTTTCCAAATCACCGCGTAGAATCAAACCGCAAGCAAGAAAACACTCATATGCTATATTCCGACAACGCCGAGGGCACGGCAGGACCACGATACCACGACAATCACTATGAATTGAACTCGCGTTGAAACTAACCTGCACAAGGCAAAACATAGACGTGAGTGACATGGTCATGCCGGGTCTGCCATGCCCACCAATCATGAATTAAAAAAGTTGATGGTGGGTCGGGTAAGCAAACGGCCACATTTCGATGGGGGCTAAATGCGAGAACACCCGTGTACTTAGATTTAGGTGCACGTTAAAAAACCCCAGGTGGTCCAAATTTCAGCAGTCCCCCACTACGGCGTGCATCATAATCAGATCGTGGTTTTGGCACGTAAAAGCCCTTAATTATTAGCAAACGATGTTTATATATACTCACGAATATTTCTTGCACTAGCTCAATGAAAATGCTATTTAAATTGCTTGTGCCATTCCACACCACTGAGGGATATGGGAGGCAGAGGAATGTAAACAGTTTGAGGAAGAGAAGTGGGGCAGGGATGTCTGCAGAAGGTGCGCGCAGACCTGGTGATGCTACGCGCTTACAGTGGGCGGACAAGCTTATTGTATTGTCATAAAAAGCACACCGACGTCGCTTACTACAAAAAATATCGTCAGCACTGCATGATCAACAGAAAAAGAGAAGGCAATATTAAGGGTTTTTGCGCATATGTGACTGGATTCAAAGAATGAGGTTAGGTCGGACAGGCCCGCGACGACCCGAAAGCCTGGGCCGTCCCAAGCGTCTTTCGACGGGCTCGGGCTTGAAGCCACGAGCGCGGTTCGGACTCGGGCCCGCTCATTAAATAGCCTAAGTCGGGCCTTCGAGCACACGCGAACGTTATGCATTGCATGATTCAAGGCATTCTGTGCCAAGCTGAAGTGACACGTGCAAAGCGCTGGCTCTTGTATATCTTAGCAGAGAAAATAGTGTTACGAGCCACCTATCCTGCAGACGAAGAAGACGTTTCGTTTCGTTTCCAAGTGCTGGCGCATACCGGTTACATAGCAGACGACAAAGAGACGACCTGTGCCCCGGCCCGCCATCTTTGTTGTTGTGGTGTCATTCGCTGTCACTGTGTAAATATGGTACATAAACCCCGTTTTGACATACTAGGATAACAAATGAAGTTCTATTTTTTTATTTTCCACGAAAACTTACATTTTTTTCCGCGTCAGGAAAAATAAGGTATACAAAAAACAGCTCTTCAAACCATTTTCGACAAGTGGACTTGTCTTCTTCAAGGCGACATGTGCTCTCCTCGGCACAGTATATATAGGTAGGGTTCTTCTAAAGGGGAGAGAAGGTAAATCGGGTGGGTGAGGTAACGAGCGAGAGTGTGTTAGCGGCGAGGGTGCCGAATTAAAAAGAAATTTAATGCACTACTGATAGTCGGTGGAGGAGTTTGAGGCAGCGCCGTGTGTTCGCAAGTTTACATGTCATGGCAGGTTCCTCTTTTCATGGCAGGGGTCTGGACGACGTGGGGGAGGGGGGAGGGGGGGGGGGAGTGTCTGCTTCGCTGGAGTTCAGTGAGAGAATAAAAGTAGCGGCAGAAAAATCGTGTTCGGGCATACAAAAAACAAGAAAAAAACGTAAAGCGGGGGGCATAGTTTTCAATTTAGCATAGCGAATAGATTCTAAAGCTTCCTTTGAACTTATGAATGAGGTACGATTCTTTATATCTTCTGTCTCTTGCAGAACGAAAATTTCACTGCAGTATGTAGAGTTTAAGTTCATCAAAGTTATGACCTGGTTGGTTGAAATGCTCGGCGACGACTTTGGGAAGCTCTTTAGCTGTGTCCGTGCGATGTCCGTTAAACCGTTCATTGATTGTCCCGTTTCACCGATATATTGCTTCTTACAGAAGGAACACTCAAGCATATAAATTTCATCGGAGCTAGTGCAAGTAAAGCTAGTTTTCACTTCGTGTGTGTAGCCATTTGGGGTGCTTTTAATTTTAAGGTCACTTTGAAGGTGCTCGCAGGTTTTGCACCTGGGGCGAGAACATGCTTTTTTAAAGGGGGAATGATGTTGGCTGACTTTTGCATGCACTAACATGTCTTTAAAGTTTCTGTTGCGGCGATAGGTAATCCTTGGTACTTCCGGGAACGCTTTTCTCAGACGCTCGTTACTTGATAACATTGGGTGGTATTTTCGTAGGATGTTTATGTTTGGGAGGGCGTTAGAATATTTTGTTATAAAGGCTGGTGGTCTATAAGATTCTGGTATACGTTGTTTCTGAGCTAAGGCCGACTGCCTCTCTAATCTTGACGCGACGTCATAAGCCTGGTCGAGAGGAATTTGTGGATGGTTTCGTTTCGCTAGCGTTAGTTTAAGGTCATTTAGGTGGTGGATATAATCGTTGTCGTCGCTACAGATTCTTCTTATTCATTTCGCTTGCCCGACAAAAATTCATTGCTAGCAATGTCGCGGGTGATGACTGGTGTAGTCTAAATACTGCTGGCTATCCGTAGGCTTCCGGTAAAGTGTTGTTCTCAGTTTTCCATTTTATATGTAAACCGTCGTGTCGAGGAAGTTGATCTGTCTAGGAGAGTGGTGGGCACTAAACTTAACACTCGGGTGAAAGCGGTTGAAATGGCTAATTATGTCGGCTAGGGCGTTTGTGCCGTGTTCCCATATTATGAATATGTGGTCAGTGTAACGCAAGCAGGTATAGGGTTTTAAAGGGTATGATTTTATCAGGTTTGCTTCAAGCTGTCCCATGAAAATGTTGGCATGCGTGGGAGCGAACGGTGTTCCCATGCATGTGCCGAAAGATTGTAGGTAGTGAATAGAATCGAATTCGAAATAGTTGAGCGTAAGAACTAACTCTAGAAGTGACAGGTAAACTTCGGGAGCGTGCGGTGAGGATTGATTGCGAGGGACTTCGACATGGCTTCAATTCCTTCCTGCATGGGTATGTTAGTATAAAGAGCATAAACATCTAAAGTTACTAGAATAGCACGGTCGGAGAGAACTTGATTAGCGTAAATCGAGTCGATAATTCGAAGGAAGTGGGGCGTATCTTGAACAAATGATGGTAGGGTGGTTGGGATGTTTGACAGATGGTGATTTAAGAATTTAGATAGTGACTCGGTGGGTGTGTTGTTATTTGATACTATAGGCCTGCCTGGTATTTGTGCTGTAAATATGTCTTCTGCGGGAACCTTATGTATTTTAGGAAGGAGATAAAAGTGGCCGGCTTCTTTGTTAATGGGAATCATGAAGCGATATTCAGACTGGGTGAATAGTTCCTGGGACAGCAGCTGCGCTATTGTACTTTGAACAAGGTTTCTGTAAACCGAAGTCGGGTTAGAGTGGAGTTTTGTGTAATGGTCGTGGTTGCTCAGTTGTTTGAAGGCTTCATTTTTGTACTTTTATATTGGCCAGATTACGATACTGCCGCCTTTGTCTACTGGTTTTATTACAATATCCTTTCTTTCCGCGACTTCTTTAAGAATTTTGTGTTCAGCGGTGGACAAATGTTTGCGCTTGCGGCAATGCCTCGTTGACTCTATAATTTCTTTTCAGATTAGTTTTATGTATAGATCAAGGTCTGGTCAATGTTCGGCTTCCGGTGTCCACGTGCTAGGGATTCTCGGAGAGTCTTTATCATGTTTTCCTACGTCGGGCCTATCGAAAAAGAATTCCTTGATGCGCATGCGTCTTGAAAACTCGGTTATATCTCTGTGGAGTTCATACTCATTTACTGCGTGGTTCGGGTGACAAAATGTTAGACCACGTTTGAGGAGATTAACTTCATCGGGATTTAAGCTCTGTGATATGTCTACTACGTTGCTGCAGTGCTCTGGATGCTCGCTCGTAGCACTATTGGTGGAACTATGTGCTGTAGGGGTCATAGTATTCTTAGGTGGATCTGCGGCTCCAATACATTTACGTTGGTATTTATCTCGTAGGTTTACCTCCCTAGTTTCGACGAATTATTCAAGTTCTCTTGCTTCTGGTTCAGATAAATTTATGCTGTCGAGCTGATTAGTAATTATCGAAAGTAGTTTTTTTTCACAGTCAGAAGTGGTTTTATTTGGGCATTGAATGAATTACAAAATATGTGTATACATAGTCGGAGACTGAATCGGGACCTCCTACAGTAGTTAATGTAGAAAAATTAATTAAAGCAGCAAACAGCAGTAGCGAAAACAAAAATAGTATGGATCGCAGACAAAACAAAGAATTTGAGAAAGAAAAAAAAAGAAAGAAAAAAATAACACCCGAAAAAAAACAACAGCAGTAATTAGACAGGATAAGAAACAAAAGGTAATTCAACACATTTAAGCAGTTGTCGGATGGTTACAGGGTGAAAAGTAGTGAAAATAAAAAAGAAGTTGCATCTATTTTCAACAATGTAAAACAACCCCTGATGAGATGTTTCATCGATAAAAGGTTGTGAACAGCTTGGTATGATAGGGAGCGGGACAACAAAAGGAAGTAAAAAGAAGTAAGCACAATTACGCAGAATATGATGACATGGATATGAGGAAAGTTTTCAGTTCTTTTTTGAATTTGCCAATTGATTGTGAGGTTTTGATTGCCGGTGGTATGGTATTCCAGAGATGTATGCCGGTGAAATAGGCCGTTTGTTTGCCGTAGTTGGTATGAACTGAAGGTAAAATGAAATTATGATTACGTGCAAACCTAGTCAAGTTAGTATTCACTAGGCTGGATTCAGGGATGATGAACAGAGGAAGCTGATTGTTAATTTGCTTGAACAACAATATACCTAGCTTATATTTGAAAGTGTTATCGACCGTTATGATGTTGTTGGCATGTAGGAGTGCTTTCGCGTTACTGCGATAAGGACTGCGGGTAAGTATTCTAATAATAATAATAATAATAATAATAATAATAATAATAATAATAATAATAATAATAATAATAATAATAATAATAATAATGTTTATTCACCAAAAAATACAGAGCAACACAAACAGGCCGGTCTAAGCCTCAATTGGCTTGTAGGACCGTGCCATGAACATGATACAAACGGTAAATAAAAAGGTGTTGATGAGACAGAAAGACAAAGAAAAAAAATGATTAGAAAAAAATAAGATAACATTTGGTTATTCTACGTGAAACAGAAGTTGAAGCAGTGAAAATTATGGTGCCAAAGCGTTGTGGAAGTTAGTTTCACCATGACTCCTTCAATAGTTCTTTCAGCATGCTTTTTGAAGTAGCGTTAAAAATTTCATTCGGTAACTTGTTAAAAATATCCGGCACATATGCACAGCGTCTGGCCGCACCATACTTTGTGGATGAACGAGGAACCATATAGCGGACGTGTTTACGAAGTTCCCTTGTGGAGGTATTTTTTTGTTTGAAAGCGGAAGTCCAAAAGTGTTTTATGACAACTGTTTCAACGAGCAAAGAATGAAAATTAGGCAGACCAAGTTCACGGAAGGTGTTTGCAGCTGTTACTGTTTGGGAATTGTAGGCAACATTTATAAGAATATTTTTTATAATCCTGTCTACCCTGCATCTCCAACGATCCGAACAGAATCCGAAGACCGTAATACCATATCTCAATACACTATAACCCAATGCACGCACAATCAATTTTTTTACAGAGAGAGGCGCAATACTTTTCATATTAAACATCAGCCAAGCGACTGACCTCAGTTTTGAACAAATGAGTGATAAGTGATGTTGCCATGATAAGTTGCTATCGAAAAATATTCCAAGATATTTAACACAATCTACGTATGGAATAGGAGTACACTTACAAGGAACACAGTTCGACTTATGTAAGTAGAGAGGCAAGTTAATCACAGTAGTCTTGAGTGGAGAGCGAAAACATACCAGTTGTGTTTTTTGGGCATTGACAGCCATTCCATTGTTACTGAACCAAAGCATCGCATTGTACACGTCATTTTGCAACATTTCAGTTGACATTTTGTAAGATAGATGTTTTGCTAGTAACACAGTGTCGTCAGCATACTGGAACACAGAACATTTGGAAATCGCCAAAGGAAAGTCATTAACGAAGATGTTAAACAACAATGGCGATAAAATTGACCCCTGCGGTACACCCGCATTCAGCGACAACTTAGAACTGAAAACTCCCTTATCATCAGTAGCGACCACTTGAAATCGGTTGCTCAAGTAATTTTTGAGAATGTTGTAAAAGGGTCCACGAAATCCCCCAAAATACAGTTTACTTAACAAGATTTGGTGGTTCAGGGTGTCAAACGCTTTCGCTACGTCTAAGAAGAGAGCACACGCGAAAAGATTCTGATCGAATGCCGAGAACCGGTCGTCTGCAAATTCTTCAAGCAGTGCCACAGTACCGCGCCCAGAAACAAAACCAAACTGGCGATCGGTCAGGATAGAAAATTTGTTAAGAAAAGAAGACATAGTGTGGAAAAGAAATTTTTCTAAGACCTGAGCAATAACCGGTAAGATAGAAATTGGCCGATAGTTTTCAATCTTATCTTTCTTCCCTGACTTATAATAATAATAATAATAATAATAATAATAATAATAATAATAATAATAATAATAATAATAATAATAATAATAATAATACCTTTATTCATGAAAACAAGTGGTACAAGGTTCCAAGGCATTAGGATTGATTTGTATAGTTTGAAGGGAGACGAGGTGGCTGCTGTAGGTATTACCCCAAGATGTGATACAGTAATTAATATGGGAATGAATAAAAGCGTAGTATAACGAAAGTAATGTGGGCTGGGCAAATATACCACGGGATTCAATTAAAACACGTATGCCGTATGCCATTTTTTTCGCAGGTAAGCAACATGCGAGTGAAATTTCAAGTGACGATATAGTTTAATTCCCAAAAAAGTACCCTCTTCATCTGCTTTAATTGCAAATTGATCTAGAAATACTGGCCAGACATAATTATGTACACGTTGGTGAGAGTGAAACACAACGAACTTCATGTTAGTAGGATTCATTTGCAATTTATTATGGAAGCACCAAGCTGCCAAGCTTGTCAGGTCATTGTTTAGGTTATACGTCAAAGATTGGAGGCATTTATCAGTGTTAAAAATTGTTGTGTCATCATTCCTATAGCAAGCATTCTGAAGTAGTAAGACAAGTTGGCAGATCATTTATATAAATTATGAAAAGAAGTGGGCCGAGAATAGAACCTTGGGTACTCCTACATTAGTTACTTTAGGTCTAGATTTATAACCTAACAGACTAACAACCTGACTACCGGCAGTGTTCTTCGAGAAGATCAATTAAAGAAAGCGACGCATTTTCTAGGACAGCATTCCACTTCAATAATAGCCTGGAGGGTAAAGAGCCAAGGGCACATCTAACAGCACGGTTTTCGCAAGGGCTATTTATGCGAAACCCAACTATAGCCGGATTTATTAACGACATACACGCACTGATAGACGCTGGGTTTCAAGTTGACGCAATATTTTTAGATTTTTCCAAGGCATTTGATCGTGTTCTACACCATAGGTTGTTACTTAAACTTTCACAGCTTAACATCCACCCTACTATAATTGCATGGATCACCGATTTTCTCTCATCTAGAATTCAGTTTACATCAGTTAACAATTCTAACTCATGTTATGCTGATGTTACTTCTGGAGTTCCACAAGGCAGCGTACTTGGACCTTTACTCTTTCTAATCTATATTAATGATTTACCCAGTTGCGTGTTATCCAAAATCAGACTATTTGCAGATGATTGTGTACTTTATCGATGTGTAACAAGTAACACTGATAATCACTTACTACAAACTGACCTGGAGGCAATAAGTGCATGGTGTTCTAATTGGTTAAGGCCATTAAATATTTCCAAAACTAAACTCTTGTCTTTCATCAATAGGCCACGAATTCCAACCACCTACTCCCTTGATAACAACGCTGTGGAACTCGCCACAACTTACAAGTACCTTGGCATCAATCTTCAGCCAAACTTATCATGGAATAATCATATTAATCTTACCCTTGACTCTTCTAACCGTACTCTCGGTCTTATTAAACATAACTTAAAAGAAGCCCCAATGCATGTTAAAAAACTAGCGTACACAACACTAATCAGTCCTACATTAGAATACGCGTCTGCCATTTGGGATCCCGAACAAACTTATATCATCAGTAACATCGAAGCCTTGCAAAACCGTGCTGCGCGATTCATTTTTTCAGATTATTCACGTTACACCAGCGTCACCTCGTTAAAGATTAAATCTGAGTTGGACACCTTAGCACTTCGCCGTAAAATTTCTCGCCTATCACTTTTCCATAAGCTTTATCACCATCCATCACTTCATGATGATTTCTTTTAGTCACCACCAGTTATCTTTACACGTCGTGACCATCCATACAAAGTCAAACGCATTAACTGCCAGTCATTCCATTATGCATATTCATTCTTACCGCGCACAATAACTGAGTGGAACGCCTTACCATCAGACATTGCCACGGAACCTGACATGACAAATTTTCAAGATTTAATTCGCTCACGACTTGTCAACTAATCTTATTATTATTATTATTATTATTATTATTATTATTATTATTATTATTATTATTATTATTATTATTATTATTATCTTGGGACCTTTACAGTGTTTTCGATGTTTGTTGCTGTTTTGCTTTTCATTGCAGTTGCCTTATGTTTCTCCTAATATGTACTAATGTTTTCGCCGAAATAGTTGCGACTTATTTTGTATATTACCTATGTTTCACTCTATTATTACTTTTGTTATGTTGTCTTGTTTTTAATATGATGTATAATCTATGACCAGTTCCTATGCGCCTGTGACCCCCCCCCCCCACCCCCATGTAATACCCTCATAAGAGGGCCTTTGGGGGTATTTTGAATAAATAAATAAATAAATAAATAAATAAATAAATAAATAAATAAATAAATAAATTAATTAATAAATAACCTTAATTCTAAGGCCTTTTGGGATTTTCCTGTGTTTTATGCAGCTAGCGTAGGTTTTTAGGTGAAATTTTCCTGCAGATTTTCTTGAGATTTTCCAACGTAAACTGCCATCTCCCGCATTCCCCTTGTTTTCCTTGCATATCCCTATTACCGCTTTTGCGATTGTAATATGACCACTCTCGACACTATTCTATATTTTTCTAGCGCTAACGCCAAGAATGCCTCTTTCTAATTGTGCGTTCGTTTTATGCTGCATGCTTGTGAATCCACCTGTCTTTATATATATATATATATATATATATATATATATATATATATCATCGTCATCATCAGCCTATATTTATGTCCACTGCAGGACGAAGGCCTCTCCCTGCGATCTCCAATTACCCCTGTCTTGCGCTAGCTGATTCGAACTTGCGCCTGCGAGTTTCCTAACTTCATCCCCCCACCTAGTTTTCTGCCGTCCTCGACCACGCTTCCCTTCTCTTGGTATTCATGCTGTAGCTCTAATGGTCCACCGGTTATCCATCCTACGTATTACACGGCACACACACACACACACACACACACACACACACACACACACACGCACATATATATATATATATATATATATATATATATATATATATATATACCGAGAAGAAAGAGAACCGAGGGGCCCGATTTTTATCAATCATAGCATAAGAAGCCAACAAACGTAGACACCAAGGACAACACAGGGGAAATTACTTGTACTCACTAATTGAACTAAATAAATTATAAATTACTGTAAACAAAAAATGGATGCAAAGACAAGTGGCCGCATGTGCGGAACGAATCCGCGTCTTCGCATTATGCTTGCGATGCTCTTACCATTGAGCTACCGCGGCGCCGTTTTCCCATCCACTGTTGGGGGTATTTATGTTTTACTACTAGAACTAACCCCTGGGAGCGTTGGCCAGCGCCACCACTCACAAACCTTGGCGGCGGATGTGGGACATTCTTTCTGCCGCAACTGTCACGAGTACGGGATCTTTTTGGGTGAAGGCAAATGGTCAATAAACCCGCATATGCTGCCTGAAGGTATCAATGTTGGCGGATATACATGCAGAGTGTCCCAGCTATCACGCATCACGATGTAAAAGAAGGAGGAGCGGCGTTACGCGAAGCAAACCTAGTGCGTATTGTTTCCAGTGCAGTGGAGTAGCCGCAGTAATTTTTTCGTTACTGATATTTCATTAGCTAATTGTAATTAACTACCTAACTCGAGAAGTACTCTCCTAATTATCAAAGTGTCAATGAGAAAATTGTAAAGCAGCATGAAAAAATCCCGATACAGCTTTCTGTTGCTCAATACGTGCTACATAATAGTGTTTTTCCAAGCGTGAAAGAAGCCCTCGAATACACGCAAAGTGCCTCGAGCGGCCAGTCGCGCGGCATTTCTGCGTGTATTCGCGTGCTCCTTTCACTCGGAAAGACACATTTATGTAGCACGTATTCAGCAACAGAAAGCTGTATCGGGAGTTTTTCATGTTGCTGTACAATTTTCTCATTGAAACTTTGATAATTAGGAGAGTACTTCTCTAGCTAGAGAATTAATTACAATTAGCTAATCAAATCTCAGTAACGAAAAAATTACCGGCGGCTACTCCAATGTACTGGAAACAATACGCACTAGGTTTGCTTCGCGTAACGCCGTTCCTCTTTTTTAAATCGTGCTACGTGATAGCTGGGACACCCTGTATATATATATATATATATATATATATATATATATATATATATATATATATATATAATTGCATGACAAATGCCTGACCTCGCCGCACGAGATCGTATACGATGACGGTAAATGAATGCGCAGCAGCGGGAAAATAACAGCACAGGCTATGGGCCGGATCACTGATATTCCCATGGGAGTAACAGAGATTTAGGTCTTGTATGCTTATACAGAGCAGCTAATTGGACCTGGAAAAGGTGGGGCTGACACATACAGTGCAATCTGTAAGTAAAAAAATCAATTTTTATTGCGATACATGGAAAATCCAAGCGGATTTCTGCCGTTGGCGTCGCCGTCGTCGTTGCCATGGCCGTCGTCCTCGTCGCCGTGAGGTTCCGTATAAAGTCCAAGGGTGATAAAATCGTCACCGCGCGTCGTATGTGCGAGTGAAAGCGCGCGAGGGACGCGCGCTTTCATGGATAGCGAACGCACAGCGGAGAGCAAACGCGACCATCGCGCGAAAGGCCGTGGGGGAATGGGAGGGAGGGAGGGGGGCGACGCTTTGCTGCGGCACCAACGGCGCAAGCGGAACTGGTGACTCAGTCTCGCACGCGAAAGGAGGAAAGCGGGAAGGTAACGATTCCCTCAGGGGTTGCGTCTTCTACTCTGCCCACAACTGCGCACTTGTACTTTGAGCGACTGCGGCCGGTCGCCCGCACCGTATCTTAAAGGCGATCTGCATACGGCTCATAGTTTGTATGCGCTGTGGTTTCGCCACTCAGTTTCCGTTGAAGCGATAGACCCTACGAACCTTCGCTCGATGCTGCTGCTGCGCTTGCTCACGCCAGCGTTTTGACAGCGGTTGTCTGCGGTCGTCGAGTGGCATCGTCGACTGTCTGCTTGTGCGCGCTGACACCATGCTTGTTAATTCAGTTTGTAAGCGAATGTGTCCAAGTTTATACAGCTAATAAAACTACTCTGCTTACTCCGTGTAGCTCTCTACTAATTTGATATCGCAATTGATGCTTCGCCTTTTGGGCGAAACTGCGACTTTTTTAGTTACAGGTCGGCCCTGGTCATGTACACGCGGGCCCTGGCTAAACTTAGTAATGAACGCCCGGGCACGGCTGGGCAGGTCTTAGGAACACGGGCCCAGGGCGGGATCGTGCCTAAAACCACAGGCCGGGGCCGGGCTGGGCTTGGTCGTGTACGTCCGGGCTTGGGCCTGGCCTGGGCTTGGTATCACGGGCCGGGCTGAACTCGAGCTTCATTAAGTGGGCCGGGGCCGGGCCCATGCATTGCTCTAGTGCAGAGCGCGGCAGTCTTGCATACTGTGTATCTCCTTGAATATTTTGACGTTGTCAGCGTAAAGAGAGAGAGAGAGAGAGAGAGTAAAATTTATTGGGAAAAGGCAACGAGCGTAAAAAAGAAATGAAGGCTTCTGGAAGCGTCATTGATGAAAATTAGGAAGAGACACGACCTAACGTGGAACTGTGGGGCACGTCCCTAGATACCGCAAAAACAGAAGAAGACTGATCATTGACGCTCACAAAAAAGAACCTGTCGAGGAGATAGCTGGGTAGTAGAGTTACACTAGCAGCTGCAACAGCTCATAGTGCGCAAGTTTTTCGAGTAGTAGATGAGGATTGACTAAGTCAGTGGCTTTGGTGAGGTCGCACTACACAGCATCGACTTTACCCTTTGGCGTGACGGGCGTGGAAACCCGCATCATAAATCTAACAAGGTTGCTGGTGATTGAACGGCCAGAAATAAATCCAGGCTCAATTGAAGGAGAACATGTTTTTACATTGAACAACAAGGAACTGCGAAAAAGTAATCCGTAAAGCTTGGAATAACAAGGAACCTGTCAGCAGCGATTGCCCGACAGGTTACGACATACGTTTTGACATCGGATTTAAAGGCAGGAACAGCACGAGCAGTTTTGAAATCATGCGGAAAACTGGAATTATTCAAGCAGTTATTAAAAATTGATGTCAGCAGAGGTACAAAGATACTGTCGCAGGCTTTGATAATGGCGGCCAGGATGCCATCTGAGCAGCAGGACAAAGATGGTCTCAGACGCCTGAGGCACTCGCTCATGAGATTCTCGTCAAAGAGTGCCGAGCAGGAGGTTTCACCAGAAGAGCGCGGCTAATAATAACAATACTATAAGAAATAATTATAATATAGTAACAATAGTTATTATATTAATGATAAAGTGCTTTTTACCTGGGATACATAGCGCTAGAATGACACAAGAACTGAGAAGAACACGGCACGCGCGCTAACTTTCAACAATTGATTTATTGCAGCTGGTAAACATATATATACTCAAAGGGATGACACTGCAACAGACACACCGAAGGGAATGAAGAAAAGGAAAGGCACTCATGTGGCGTCAACGATTCAAGCTCTTTCTTAGGTAACAGAATAGACGGCGTGCTAACACAATCATCGCCAGCTATCACTGCTGCTAAACGTAGTCACTATGCACTCTGCACTATGTATCCCAGTTAAAAAGTACAATGATCTACCGACACGCCCAAACTTCTTCCCTGCTAATAATAAAGATCAAATGTTTATTAGTGCCCAGGAACAGCTGCCCGGCCATCGTACGGATGATCTGAAAAGGAATACGCCAGAAAAAATGTAATGTTCAGCAAAAACAAATGTGATAGACAAACCTACATGAAAAAGGGAAGCAGAGAAAAAAGAGGCGCACGTGAAAGGCAGTTAATCTTACAACACGATTATCATATATGAAACACAAAGGAAATGAATTTTTACGTTTGTCAATACAGGCTTATCGCATGTTTTTTTTTTTTTTTTTTTTTTTTGCAGTCCAGCCATAGTCGAGCTTCTTATGTCGAATGGTCATGCAGAAAACGTGGAATGATGCCTGGTATAGTTTTGTGGCATGTAAAATTGCACGTATTCAAGAAGCTTAGGACAATGTATAACCACCTTATAGGAACAAAAGGTCTGATTTAATGCATCTTGATTTTAGAGGTGTAAGTTGAGGTATATTTGAGAGGGCTGGACTATGGCCGCCAGAACGACAAAAGTTAACATAGATATAAATTTATTCTGGACGCGTTCAATGAGGTAAAATTAGGGTTGCACGCTCCGCCTGAAACTACAGAGGCATACTCTAGTTGTGGAAGGCGCGCAGTAGAATACAGTTTTAGAAAGGCAACAGGGGAGTGGTATACGATTAAGAGCTGTGGTTCCAGTCCCGGATAAATGTGGAGTGGTTTTTGAGTACCCTGCGAGATGTGCTATCCCCCAACTTATTAGACCACCGGTTAATGCAATGTGCAAGCAGCGTGTCTCGAAATCATCGTGCGCCCTCCTGATGGTCTTCCTTGTTTCGTGCTACTAAGTCACGATTCGCATTTCGTTGAGCGCGCTTCTGGCCAACCGCATGCTGATTGAGTTTCCGCGAAAGTCCTGCCGAACGCCGCGGCGCCACAGCGCGATGCGCACGCGCGTCCAGGCTCGATCGATGCGTCCGCCATTGAGACCGAGCGCTGACGGCGAGCGAGCGCCGGCGGTTGGCACCATGGCAGTGAAGCTGTGCTCGGTGTTCGTGCTAGTTCTCGCCCGCCTGACCAGGGCGTGCTACAAATTTCCCGCAGATGTCGCCGACCCGTGCCTGGAGAAGCGGTGCGAGTGGGGCGCCGAGTGCCGCCCAACGCTGGACGGACGCGGCGCCGACTGCGTCTGCCCCGACAAGTGTGTCTCGTACGGGGACGCCCGTGGTTCGAGACCCGTGTGCGGCTCGGACGGCCGCGATTACCCGAACAGCTGCGAACTGCGCAGGGCGGCCTGCAACGCCATGCGGGACGTCCAGCACCGTTTCACGGGACCCTGCGGTAAGTGGGACACACGGTTCTGCGCGTTTCTGCAACGACTCCACGCGGAAGACGGTCGCATAGGCGGAGCTCTCCTAAGGACCTATTATTTGTTTCGATTTTGTTCACCCTCGTCGTGTTTTGCGTCACAAAAGCTGCGCAGGTGGTTAGGGTTCGATATTTCTTTAGCGCGGTGCTTAACTGCACCTATAAGACATATCAGCAGGGTGTGCCCTGGTGTGCTTCCTTGCGCCATCTTCAGTTACCAATGTCTAACATGCGATGACTTTATGCCGACTCCGTTGTAATGTGAATGCCATTGTTAGCCTACTTCTGCCAAATTGGCGTGCTGCTGAGTTCTATCGAAGCTCTGAAACGTCGTTGTCGATTGCGAAACAACAACAAAATACTAATAATAAAATAAAAAGAGAATAATAAGTAAATAAAACTCATGCAAAAAAGATGACAAAAAGAAAATTACTCGTTCGAAGATTGGTTTAGCATTGTTTTCCTTCAACACAGCAGCCTGATGATCTACCCATTAGATCATGGACGCACTTGGCTTTTTGTGCTTTTATTGGTAAACCGCACGCCTGGCATTCCCACATAACACCTCTGGGAGCTTCAGTCGTGCAAGCCAGCACTTTGAGGCGCTAGGCTGACGAGTCGCGTCGCGTGTCAACACTTTAGTGATGCATGCATACATAACATGAATGACATACCATGGCCTCAATGCCACGACAAGCCATGACATAAATGATATGAATGACATGATATCATCGTGGTCGTTGCTTTACCTCAGTATACATCAGGATATCACATGCGTGCATAACCTGACATGGATGCCATGGCATAAATGTCATGATACAACTGATATGCGTGTCATGAAATGAGTGACATAGATCGCATGACATGTCATGTGCTTCGGCACATGAATGACGAGAAATTCATGCGCATCTGATGTCATAACATCACTGAAATCACATACTAGTCATGGCATGTATGTCACGACACAGATGGTGTGAATGGCCTAACGCCGTCATGGTCGTTTTAATGCGCTAGCATCCTTTGGGTATTTCACGCACTTTCCGGGGACCATCTACCTAATCTACCTTTGTATACGTGTATCTAACCGTTTTACTGCCTTCCTGGGTCAGTGGGTAATCCGTGGTCGAATGGGTAGTGCTGCTCTGCTGAGGGAAACCAGTTTCAAACCCACCATCGGACCAACTTGGGTCACTGAGTATGCGGCAAAGTGTACATACGTGCCGCTCTTTAAAGAAACTATTTCACGCTGACGTGGATCACTGTAAATGCGGGACAGGACCGCTGTTCGTAGAAACCGACTTGAACCACCATTCAGTCTGTGCTGGTCTTCAATGAACCTCTTTGATGCCAACTTGGCCCACTGGGTATGTGCCCGTAGGCGTTTTAAATGCTTTAGGTGCCTCAAATATATGCAATACTGAGAAGAATCAGACACGTCAGAAGGGTTCCTCTAGCACAGCAACCTCATGCATTAGTTGGCTGCACCACAAATGCGCTACTTTTGTGCCGCTCTTAACTGAACGCCTCTCGCGCCATAGCTTGAGCGAGCTCCGCCAAGAATGCACTGTGCCGCTCTTGAGTGACCGTCTTGGCCCTGAGTATGCGGCAAGCCAGGGAAAACACTTAATCTCGGAGGCCACGCAACCACTAGGTGGCGCAGCGTGTCCATAAAGAAGGTCTGTTACGATAACACAAAGGGCAGTGCCTTGTTATTTGAGGCTCCAGCCGGTTGCCTAAGGACCAAAACATGCCGGAGCAAATATGCGGAACTACATGAGGCATGTGTATGCTGCAGTAAAGATCCGGAGACCACTCAGCACATCCTAATGGAATGCGACGGGATCCACCCAGCGAGAACCGTAGGTAACGTGCAACTCCCAGAAGCACTTGGGTTTAAAGTGGAAGGAAACATCAACAGATCAGCCGTAGAGATAAGAAAGAGACGATTAGAGTACTGGTGGAAAAAAAAGCACGGAGAAGATGGATACGACCTGATCTCTTAAAATCATAGGTAGCAATACAAGGTAAATTTTTTTCAAAAAAAAAGAAAAAGATTAATGAGAGGTATGCAAAAATGCTAAAGAACATGTATAGTATACCTGATCAAATCAAGCAGGCTAGGGGACATATGTCGCTGCCCAGTTTCAAAGGCGATGCCAATAAATCATCATCATGATCATCATCGAAGCACGAGAGAAGCCCGGTTGCCGCACGACGCGTTTCTCGGCGTTTGAATGCCCCAGTGCGCCATGCAATTCGGAGGCCACGGGCAGGCTTCGCAGTGGCGGCACTAGATGGCGTCATGTTCTTAGGAAAGCGCCAGAGTGGAGTCCCGCTTCAGTACATGCCTCATCATAACTTGTTTCAACGGTGGCAATACGTTGTGTCACAATATTGATTCATCTAATGCATTACTGTCGACCCTATTCGTGAGATGGATTCTCTACCGTCATCGCGGCGGTGGCAAAAGGAGACCACTGACGATGAGCCGGCTGCGGACGCCAAGCGTAAGCGTGCTGCCCGCCAGGACCGCGAGGCGGAAAGAGATGCGAACCGTCTGTTGTTACGAACGGCCTGCGAGGACAGCGACCTTCAACGCTCCCCTGCTTTCCTGTGACGAATCGCCTGGTGGAGTTGAAAATACGCCGCACGGGAAAGACAGCGGCGACACCATGGCGAGACACATTTCGACGAATAAGTGGTTGCTGGATGCCACTTCGTCGCCGACCTTGACGCTGGGACCGAGAAACTCTCGGGAAAGTGCGTTCTACGCCGAATTGTTATTGCCGCTACTAGCCGCCATGGCTGTTCGACAGACGAAGCAGCTAATTGCTGGGCCATCCTAGGAGCCAAGACGCGCCATATTGGGTCAAGCGTGACACCTACGTCTACGAGCGTCCCCTCCGTTCTCTGCGACAGTTACCCGAGTGCGCCCGAGGCTACTTTTCCAGGTGTGTTTATGGAACAAAGGCGCCTGAGTGTTTATGCGCACCCTTGCCCTCAAGGCGGAGCCTTCGGCGACGTTGGACGCTCCAGTTGGAGGAAGGTGTGTCCGCAGGTTTCCCTGACGTAGGGATCTAAGGAAGACAGAAGGCTTTTAAGCAGATTTTTCGGCTCATCTAGAGTGATCTCCGTGAAATATATAGCTAGTGCTCTCCCATCTGATCTAACATGTAGTGATCTCCCTTCTGCTCCAAGATCTAGATAATGCTCTCCCAGAACAATGTTGCCTGCTGAGACGTAGTAGCGCTAACATGCTATGATGTACTGCGCTCCGTACTCCGGCCAGTACGATGATGATCACATTGATATGTAAATAAGTTTGCCTCTTTCATGTGAATAAACCTGTTGTTCCGTTTCTCCTACCTCTCGACCTCGTACTCATCACGAACGAAGCAACCCTCATCAAGTCTAGTCGGACGATGGCGTGGGCCCGCTTAGCCTCCGTGTGACGCCCCGGTAGCGTAGGCCAGCTACCCGTTACGGTGGCACAGGCTAGAGAGCGACCCGCAGTGAACGTCGGGCTCCGAGACCATGACTCCCAGCCCCTACACTGTGTAGCCCCGATCCCGCAAACTTGGAACGTTTCACCGGAGCAATGGTCAATGACCACATACACAGCTTCTCTGGTCATCCATCGTCACAGAGTGGATTTTTTTTGCCTTGTATGTCTGGGCATTGGTGGCGTGGAGTAGAGGTAGAACACCCGACTTCAAATCTGAAGGTCGTAAGTTCGAATCCTGCTCGATCCCACCACATTTTCAGGCATGGAGTGGTGCCTGACACCGGCAAAAAAATACATATTGCCGAGAGCTAGTGGGGCTATACTAGTGCAGGTGCAACCAAACTAGGCAGGCCCACTAAGCTTCATCAAAGTCACTCCCTCACCAGAACAGGAATTGGCCTCCCTGGTGCAGTATTCGGCCACTACCTCCCTGATGACTCCGACAATTAACCCATGGCCCTCAGTCCCCAGTGGCTGCGGAGCACCTGACCAAGGCGGCGGTCAGACCTGCGACGTGGCAGAGGGTGCTAAGAATCTCTGAGTCCGGACAGACGGCCAATGGAAACTTAACCTGGCAACGTTCAACACGCGCACCCTCTCGAGTGAGGCTAGCTTAGCAGGACTATTTGAGGAATTATCAGGCATTGCCTGGGATATTATTGGCCTTAGTGAGGTTAGAAGAACTGGTGAAGCTTACACAGTGCTGACTAACGGCCACGTCCTCTGCTACAGAGGTCTTCCAGATAAGAGAGAATCCGGGGTAGGATTTCTAGTCCATAACAACATAGCGGGAAACATTGATGAATTCTACAGCATTAGTGAGAGGGTAGCAGTCGTCATAATAAAGCTGAATAGGAGGTACAAAATGAAGGTAGTACAAGCCTACGCCCCAACTTCCATTCACGATGATGAAGAGATAGAACAGTTTTATGAAGATGTGGAATTAGCAATGAGAAAGGTGCAAACTCAGTATACTGTAGTCATGGGCGACTTCAATGCAAAAGTGGGCAAAAAGCAGGTTGGCGAACAAGCAATTGGCAACTACGGCATCGATTCTAGGAATGCAAGAGGAGAGATGCTTGCAGAATTCGCGGAAAGGAATAGGCTCCGAATAATGAATACATTCTTCAGGAAGCGCACCAACAAGAAGTGGACCTGGAAAAGCCCTAATGGAGAAACAAAGAATGAAATAGATTTCATACTCTCTGCCGAGCCAAGCATAGTGCAGAATGTAGAAGTGTTAGGTAAGGTAAAGTGCAGTGACCATAGGTTAGTGAGGTCTAGGATTTCTCTCAATTTGAAGAGAGAAAGAGTGAAATTAGTCAAGAGGAAACAGGCCAATCTAGACGCAGTAAGGGCGAAAGCAGACCAATTCAGGCTGGTGCTCGCAAACAAATATGCAGCTTTAGAACAGGAAGATGAAGATAACATAGAGGTAATGAACGAAACCGTAACTAGGCTGATCTCAGAAGCAGCAATTGAAGTGGGAGGTAAGGCACCAAAGCAACCTGTAGGGAAGCTCTCCCAAAAAACAAAGGACCTAATAAAGAAACGACAAAACATGAAAGTGTCCCATTCAAGAGATCAGATAGAATTCGCTGAACTGTCAAAACTGACAAACAAGAAGAAAGTAAGGAATATTCGAAATTATAACGTCGGAAAGATTGAGGAAGCCGTAAAATATGGATGCAGCATGAAATCAGTAAGAAGAAAACTAGGCATAGGACAAGGCAAGATGTATGCACTGAAAGATAAGCATGGTAACATCATCAGCAATTTAGATCACATAGTGAAAGCAGCGGAAGAATTCTATACTGACCTGTACAGTTCCCAAAACAGCCAAGCTACTTTCATTCGAAATAGTGATGAACCGGATACAGAAGCTCCTTCTATAACTAGCGATGAAGTTAGAAGGGCCTTGAAAGACATGACCAGGGCAAAAGCGCCTGGAGAAGATGGAATAACAGTAGATTTAATCAAAGATGGAGGAGATATAATACTTGAAAAGCTTGCGGCCCTTTATACGCAATGCCTCACAAATTCAAGTGTACCAGAGAGCTGGAAGAACGCCAACATTATACTTATCCATAAGAAGGGAGACGTTAAAGAATTGAAGAATTATAGACCCATTAGCTTACTTTCAGTATTGTATAAAATATTCACCAAGATAATTTCCAATAGAATCAGGGCAACACTTGACTTCAGCCAATCAAGAGAACAGGCTGGCTTCAGGAAGGGATATTCTACGATGGACCATATCCATGTCATCAATCAGGTAATCGAGAAATCTGCGGAGTACAATCAACCTCTCTATATGGCTTTCATAGATTATGAAAAGGCATTCGATTCAGTGGAGATACCAGCAGTCATAGAGGCATTGCGTAAGCAAGGAGTACAGGAGGCATACGTGAATATCTTAGCAAATATCTACAAGGATTCCACAGCTACCTTGGTTCTCCACAAGAAAAGTAGAAAGTTACCTATCAAGAAAGGGGTCAGGCAAGGAGACACAATCTCTCCAATGCTATTCACTGCATGCTTAGAAGAAGTATTCAAGCTCTTAGACTGGGAAGGATTAGGAGTGAGGATCGACGGCGAATATCTCAGCAACCTTCGGTTTGCAGATGACATTGTCCTATTGAGCAACAATGGAGACGAATTACAACAAATGATTGAGGACCTTAATCGAGAAAGTGTAAGAATTGGGTTGAAGATGAATATGCAGAAGACATAGATAATGTTCAATAGCCTAGCAATGGAACAAGAATTCAGGATCGCCAGTCAGCCTCTAGAGTCTGTAAAGGAGTACGTTTATCTAGGTCAGTTACTCACAGGGGACCCTCATCATGCGAAAGAAATTTACAGAAGAATAAAATTGGGTTGGAGTGCATACGGCAGGCATTGCCAAATCCTGACTGGGAGCTTACCACTGTCATTGAAAAGAAAAGTGTACAATCATTGCATTCTACCGGTGCTAACATATGAGGCAGAAACTTGGAGGTTAACAAAGAAGCTCGAGAACAAGTTAAGGACCGCACAAAGAGCGATGGAACGAAAAATCTTAGGAGTAACGTTAAGAGACAGGAAGAGAGCGGTGTGGATCAGAGAACAAACGGGGGTAGACGATATTCTAGTTGACATTAAGCGGAAGAAATGGAGCTGGGCAGGCCATGTAATGCGTAGGATGGATAACCGGTGGACCATTAGGGTTACAGAATGGATACCAAGAGAAGGGAAACGCAGTCGAGGACGGCAGAAAGTCAGGTGGGATCATGAAGTTAGGAAATTCGCAGGCGCAAGTTGGAATACGCTAGCACAAGACAGGAGTAATTGGAGATCGCAGGGAGAGGCCTTCGTCCTGCAGTGGACATAAATATAGGCTGATGATGATGATGATTTCTGGGCTTCATTCAACAAACTGAACAAGTAACTCAGCGCAATATAAAAGACAGACACAAGAAAGGGACAAACAAGGACAAGCGCTACTCACAACTGCTTGATGCAAAGGAAGGATTGTACACACTTATATATCCTCTTGTCACGCATGCTCAGGCCAGACGATAAGAAAGGCACGTGTAGATTAAAGACGGTTGCGCAAGAAGTCAAATTCGGCGTCAAGTAAAGAGATAGACGGCTCACTTACACACCGAGCTCTGTTCTGCTTGATAAAGAAGGCCTCCAGTGCAAGACGAGAAGAGGCATTGCCACTCCTGCCCAAAATGGTAGTCTCATAAAATCGAGCGCTACAACCGCATGCGGTAACATGGGCCACCAAATGCGCGCCCTTATCCTCCTTTTTGTTTATCTTTTGCGCATGTTCCCTTAAGCGGTCGTTCACGCAACGTTCAGTTTGGCCGATATACAACTGCCCACAAGGGTGCAAGGGGATGGCATAGACAACCCCTCTGGAGCACTTCACAAAGGGCTTCTCGTGCATAGTACGGCAGCCTCGCCTGCTCTCACAGCAAACTCGAGAGCACAGCTTAGAAAGCTTGTTGGGCGCAGAAAAAACAAGAGGTACACCGTGTCGGTTAGCAACCTTTTTAAGGTTGTGTGACACTTTGTCTACATAGGGTATTACCTCCGGCCTCAACTTTGGTTGTAGGACCTCTGCTCTTGCCCTACGTGCTCCAAGCTTCACTTTTTGTAACAAAGACTCGGCTATGGCGTTGACAACAGCCAAAGGGAAACCAGCAGCCAAAAGGCGGCTTACTTGGTTTGCGAAACTAGACCGCATTTGGTGCTCGCACGATTTTCGCAGGGCTGATTCCAAGCACAGACTGCCTACTGCTCGCTTCACCACCTTAGAATGGGCAGAATCAAAAGGCAGCAATTGCTTCAAAGCACGCGGTTGATACGCCCAGCAGAAGTGGCCAACACGAAAGGTCAGCTTTAAATACAAAAACTGCAGGCCTGTGGCGTCAGGCAGTTCATGTGTAAAAACGAGCCCTTGGCCTTCGTTGTTAAAAGCTTCTAAAATTAAAGCTGGGGATGTAAGGTCACCCTTTTTGTTTAAAAGCACTAAAAATCATCAACATATCTAAAAACCTTTAAGACATGCCCCCCATTAAAAACATGCTCCAAATATCGGTCAACAAAAGACAAAAAAAATGTCGCATAAGATAGGAGCGACACATGAGCCGATACAGACACCCCGGCGTTGCAGATATGGCTGCTCGTTGAAAATAATAAAAGTGACACTTAAATAAAACTCAAGTAATGTTAAAAAGTTGTCGACTGGCAGGCCCGCAGAATTCTGGAATTCTACCACATCATTGTACTCAATACATTCTTTTAAGGAAACCAGAAGCTTATCCTGAGGGATAGAGTAGAAAAGGTCTTCTACATCAACAGAGAAACCGTACTTAATGCCGTCATTACACTTTACAAATTGCGCAACCTCCAAAGAACTTTCCACACGGAAAGGATCGTCCACATCAAGCTTCTTCAGCTTTTTTAAAAGAAAAAGGCTCACGCAGTGCTGCCACGCCCCACGTTCACTCACAATAGTTCTGAAAGGAATCTCGGGCTTATGTGTTTTTGCGGTAATGAAAACCGTCAGACTGTTTTCTTTGCTGTTCCTGATTTGTTTAGCGAGGGTGGTCAAATCGAAGCTTTTGCAGAACTCAATGAACTTGGACTTGACCCTGACAGCACTCTTTCTGATAGGGACGAAATTCTTATTCACCGCCGCCAACGCTTTATCGTTGAACCGGCCTTTTGGCAGCACAACAAAACCGCCTTCCTTATCTGACTGCAAAAGCATAAGCTCGTTATGTTTGAAAAACTTCACCACACCTTCTAGTCTCTTTGTAGCACGAAAGTCTGTTACCCTGGTAGAACATATTGAGATGCAGGTCATACCCTCCTTCAGGCATTGGTCATGGACGTCTTGGCTACACCTTGAAGATACGTCTCGGTTGAGCCCTACCAGGTCCAATTCATCCATCAATCAATCAATCACGCTGTTATGTAAAGCGAAGCTTTATATGCCTAGGCGACATCGTGTACGGCTAGGCGAAATCGCCTGTGTACAGAAGACTATCATCATCAGCGTCGTCGTCTTCTTCCGCAGCTGGCTCGTCGGCTCGTGCTCGGCACGCGCTCGTGCCACTGCTCCCGTGTTCGTCGTCGTCGTTTTGTTCCACAGCTGGCTGTGCTGCCGCTCATCATTAGAGCGTAGAATTTCACTTCTCTTCTATCGTCGTAATGGGGAGGCCGTGTTTACGGGGGTATGAGCCATTCATTGTCTCACGTAACGGACAGATTTCATTTTGAAGCAATTTAATCTCGAAGAATCGCAAGCGGCAATGGGCGGGCGAATGTTGCTAACCACGCCGCTGAGCAAACTCGAGACATCGAATGCAAGCGACAACGGCGGACTGCGGGCATACAGCCACTCACGTCGTTCTTAATAATAATAATAATAATAATAATAATAATAATAATAATAATAATAATAATAATAATAATAATACCTTTATTCTTGAAAACAAGTGGTACAAGGTGCCAAGGCATTAGGAAAAAAAGTTGCTACAAAAAGCACCTTGACTAGTCCTAATAACCAGAGGTTCTAAAAGGCAGCAGACACCAAGGAGCGAACAGATGAAACAGAGGCAGAAAAAAAAAGAAAGAAAAAGGAGAAAAGGAAAAACAAAAGAGAGAAAGGAAAGAGAAAGTAAGAGTCCGTCGCAGCCGAACGTGAGCGTATCTTGAGAACTACTTTAATGAACCCTCGGGATTAACCCAGTGATAAGCACCGGGGCCGCACGTTTCAGCTTCGCTGGTTCTTCGCGGATTTTCACGGAGTGGACAGGCCGGCGCATTATTTGAAGCGAAAGCTTCATTACGCTACCTTGGCCAGCCGTCGACGACTCACCAGTTTTCACCTTGAAAGCTAGAAGTCAAACCACAAGAGAGCATTAAGGCGCGTTAGTCCGACTTTATCGGTGTGTGTGTGTGTGTGTGTGTGTGTGTGTGTGTGTGTGTGTGTGTGTGTGTGTGTGTGTGTGTGTGTGTGCGTGCGTGCGTGCGTGCGTGCGTGCGTGCGTGCGTGCGTGCGTGCGTGCGTGCGTGCGTGCGTGCGTGCGTGCGCGCGCGTCTATGCGAGCGTCATCAGACGCCGGGCGCGTCGGAGCGCATTGGCCACGCATCCGTTACGTTGGCGGCGCCAGTACTCTCGCCAACGTGACATAACGTGCACCAGTAGTGCAAGCTGCCCGCATTTTTTGTTTTAGTTACACAAAGAGGCCGTAACTTGTGTGCCGTTGTTCTGCCACAGCTTTTCTGCATCCGTTCAAAGATCCGTTCCCTCCGTTCAAAAAGCGATTGGAAATCAATTTTCCTACGCACGTTCATTTCCTAACCCCGGAAAGCCCTGATTCGCACAGCCGTCAAACGTTCCCTCGAGTCACCGTCACGGCACCGGTTCGCGGGAGATGTAGAGCGTCCGTCCTACGTTTCATCCCTAGAAAATGAACCCGTCAAAAATTAAAAAGTCGTCGCTAAATACAGCAACAGCCGCGGCTAGCGGCCAGTCGTATCCAAATCCACTGCTTTGTTGACATCCGGGGCGCTATGGGCAGCCAGCGCTGAAACTTCGCGTGCCTGCAGCAGCGCCATAACACACAGCCTAGCGAGCGGTAGGAACAGTTTTCAGCTGCACATGCTGCGATTTCGCGTTATCAATTCCACCGCTCAGCTTGAGGTACATGTTTCCAGGTTTTGGCCTGACTGGGAACCGGCGTGATAGAACGTATGAGCGCATGCGCTTTGTCCACCGCGCATCAGGTAGGGCCGCATGGCCCGAGCTTGGCTCGATGCGTAGAACGAAAGCGAACGTTGATACAGGCACGCGTCTGTTATCATCCAAAATGTCGAACCATTTTCGGGGCCTCCCTATCGGATGGTGTCAGCATATTTCAGCTGCACACCCAAACTGCCGTAGCGCCTCCTGGCCAGCGCTGGTTCCCCATAACGTAAAATGATGCCAAACTGTTTGGATTCCAATTTTTGCAATCAGCCTCCACGATTGGTCAAAACATTTTCGAAACACTCCCAACTTCGCTTGTCTGTCACGCGACGTCACGAAAACCGCGATAGCTCCCCATCCGATATAACATGTTACACACTGATCATACATGATTAAACCGCACAAAAGAAAAATAATCATTGATTCAACGCCTTTTCACCATTAGCCCTCTGCTATTGATGCAATGTTTTCTGGCTACGCCCACTTCGCCTGTCTGTCATGCGACCTCACAAAACCGCGAAATCTCACCACGTCAAAGTGACGTGTACACGAAAAAAAGCATCAATATGCCGAACAAAACTGAAAATTTTGCTGAATAGCCACAGACTGCCCCGTTCCGAAAGGAATTGGAGATGGCGGCCCGCCGATGGCTCAGGCCCACGCTACTCGTACCTGAAGTCCCTAGATTTCCTGCTCTTTTTTAAGTAACGACATCTGCTCCATCGGCCGCCATTATCTTCCTAGATAGCATGCGACCGTCAACGACCGCTGCTATCTACGCTGCTCGCAGCAGCGTGCAATTGAATGCGGATGAACAGCGTTAGGAAGAACATGGCTGCTGGAATGAGCGCCACTCAATGAGATCCGTCGGCGGTACTTCAAAGCTTGTCGCTACTTAAAGAAAGCAAAAAATATCTATGGACTTTAATCATACCTGCCGGTGAGCATGTATTTATTTGCGCAAGATAAGCCTTTTTTGCGTGGCAGTAAAACGGTATCGAGCCCTTTGCGCATGCACACGTCATCGCTCTGCCAATTCTTCCTTGCTGAGGAGCCGTTTTAGCAGCATTCTTATCCCTCCGTTGCACGCCGCCGCGATTTTCGACCAGCCACCGCAAGCTAACTAAGGCGAAGCGAACCAATCGGAGAAGCCGGCACCGCCCTCTTCATGCGGTTATCTATTTTCACTGTGCTGGCTCGGCCTCACCGAAACCCTCTCCACTACAGCCGGCTCCTCGCCTCTTGTCAGCCAATTAGATGAGAAAAACCGCTGAGTGTAGACAATGTTATTGCTTTTGAAAGCGAACAAAGGTGACCTCCTATAAAAGAGGAGAGTGTTTGATTGGGTGGTTCAGACAACGCTGCGGGTCACCGCCCGATGCTTGCGTTGGTGGTTACGTAAATTTGACGTCAGGAGTTTCGAATCAAAACAGTTTGGAATCATTTAAGTTGTGGTACATCGAATACTGAGCTGTGCGTTACGGTGGTGCTGAAATGTGCGACATGAACAACGCCGAAGGACGTTTCGAAGCGAAATTGTTAATTGAGTTAGTCAGGCCTCACAGGTTCCTGTATGATATGTAATGTCCTAATAAACAATTTATTCTTTGTGCAAACATTACACCAATATAAAATTATTTAGCAGATTAAATGCCTAATGTAGATTACATATTTCCAAGTTTAGGCGAACATGGGACCGGTCAGTCAACACTATACGAAACTGGGCTTCTGTCGATGTCACCAACGCCGTAGCATGTTCGTAGGCTGCTCCATCGCGACAGCTGCAAGGTCAATTCACATGGTCGCGAAGGCGAGGCTGAAATTTGATTCCAAGCCTTCAATTATGGTCGTGCAATTGAAGCGCGACTAACTCTCACTAGTTGATGAAAATTGTGCATCCTATACGTCTGGAATGGAAACATTTAAAAAAAAGTACACATAATTTCATTAGAATAGAAAAATGTGAAGTCACAGGTTGTTTGCTTCCATCCACGAAAATTACGAATACGAAACTGTGCAGGCTTTCTAAGTTTGCTCGTGGCGATGTGTGCTGAAATATTGCGAGGTTGTATTGCCGTATACTTAACACCGTAATGTCGTCAAAACATTCTTAAGCGTAGATATAAAAATTCCCGTCCACCCTGTGGATGTAACGCTAAGCTCTTGCCGACGTTACACAAGGCGTCGCACCGTCGAGATCAATCTATCGACCTCGTTCGCGCCCATTCCGTTGGTGCTTCGACGCCGCTGTGCACGTTCGCGGAGTCCACACGCTTGCGCGTATAGGCGTATGGCGCGATTGGGGCGAAAAAAAAAAAATCGTTCTGCCGCGCACGTCGCACAGCGATTTTCGCTGACAGCGTTCACATGCGCCTGCGACAGCGCGATTTCCGTCGCAGCGATGCCGAAGATCGCCCCCTGGTCACGAAACATTGGAGCCTGCATCGCTAATTAAAAACAACGTGGAACTAGTGAAGTATTAAAATTTTGCTGTTATTATTTGAAAATCGAATGAGTACACCATTTTTTAACGTTTAACAGCGTTGAGAGTTAATGATCGCTTAGTCTGCAGCCGCGGTGAGTGAAACGCTGCACAACAGCGCAAGTATGAGCGTGCGGCTAGTCCAGCGTCGGTGGGGTGGTTTCTTTTAGTACACTCCAGTTTCTTTCTTTGTTGCGGTAATATATCGAAGCCGCAACTCTTCTCCTGGAGGAGTATTTGCTTCTGCAGAAGAAGAAGCAACCACTGAGTGTGCAAGCACCTGGCACAATTTGTAGGGATGAAGAGGTTCACGACGGTGACGATCAAGTAGGTACGTGCCGTATGTTGAAGGCGGCGTCTGCTCCCGGTCTGGATAGCGTGCAGCGTCTCCTTTTAAACCAATTGTGTGAGCTAGAGAAAACAAAAATTGTTCATGAAGCTCCTGAGAAACAGGCGCTGGTGGGTACGCCCTGTTAAAACATCATTGAAACTGGCGCGCGGCATTGCTTCGCTGAGCTTCCAACACGCGGTAAAACAGCAAAGCGCCTATTTCGACAGCGCTTGCTGTTACGTCACACGTTGCCGTGCCCACATTGCGCCGATCGCTGCGACTCCGCGACGGCGCGACCAACAAACAGGTTGGAATCCCGTCGCGGAGAGCCCGCGACGACGCGGCGGTCGCTGAACGACGGAATTCGCTGTGTCGCTGTGTGAAAATCGCGCCATGTGAAGCAGCGTTAACCCGCGTTCACGAAGTGAATGCCATTGTAATTTTTTAACATTCTTGCCCTGACGTCGATTAAGGTCGTAGCACACTCTGCGCGACCGATGCAATAGACCGCTAGGGCCCTCTCATCAAGGACAGATACATCGTGCGCACACGTTCGTCACGCGCGCACGCAGGTGTGCCGGAGTGCAGCATATATATCCTCATTAAAATAGATCCTCCACCTGGCGCAAGTGCGTTATTGAACTAATTGAATTTCTCATAGTACAGTGCGTCACGAAATTTGTAAAGTACGATTTGCACACAACCTGCAGACATGATAGCATCGGATTGTAATTTGAACACACGAGGAAACATAATTCTGTTACTCGGCGACTCAAAATTACACTAGCTCTGAAAAGGAAAATTTGTCCAAGTCGACGCGACGGCGTGCACGCATGGACGCAGAAACTTTGCCGGTGTAGCCGTAAAAACATCAAGCCTCCTTGTCGTCTACATGCTCTCGGTGAGCGCGTGATTTTCTCGGCAGACGCAAGAGGAAACGAGTACGAGTTGTTTGGCCCGTGTCCAGAAAATCCGACGTCGGCGTGGGCGCCGGCGTGCGTGGCCGAGAAAATCATACCGGAACGCCCCAACCACGCAGGCCCTCCGCTTCCAGCTTGGCGCATATGCGTTAGTGAAATAATTGAATTTCTCAAAGTAAAATGCGTCAGAAAATCGTAAAGTACGACTTAACCACAACCTGCAGAAATGATAGCATCGGATTGTAATTTGAATGTACGAGAAAACATAATTGTGTCACGAGGAAACTCAAACACAAACACCTTTTCCAGCATTTCTACCATTTATACAGCGGCTCGCCCGGGTAATTTATTTGCAAAAACGCCATTCAGATGGCGCTCGCCTCCTCGGCAGCGTAAAATGGCAGTGGTGCACGGAGGCGGAGGTGGAGAAAAAATTTGACGGACGCTTAAGCTTCGCCTTTAAGAGTGGAGCGCGATAGCATTCAAAGATCTCTGAATGCTTGTCAGGCTTCCCGGCTAATGCAGCTTTCTTTTTTCTCCACCTTCGCCTCTGCGCGCCGCTACCGTTGCACAGGGAGAACAAAACGTTGCAGGAGCCTGTGGCTCGCTAAGCGCCGACGTAAGCACCTTCGTACCCATTGTGGGGCACCACGACTTGTCGCGAAGGTAATTTTCCTCGTTCTGAGCAAAATCTGCTCGGCTGCTTAGTTCTCAGTTAACAACCGCGAACACCGCAGACGAACAAACAAGCAGGCTGTTTTCTGGCGACACACAAAAATAGTCGCTTCTTAACGTAAAATGCGCCCGGTGCCGTAGTACGCAATACGCAGAAAACAGCGCTTGTAGCGCTTTTTGTGCCTACGCAGTGCTCCTTCAATTGGTTTCCGCACCTCGAGAAGCTCCAGGCAGCTTGCAATGACTAACCAAGAACAGACGTGTAGTGTCCTCTAACGTAACAACGTCGTCTGCGTAGCGCGCGTTCAACGCCTTCAGTAAACATAAATTATCAGTATTTTTATTCATCCATAGAACGAACAGCGGTCGCCGAGATATAGCGCAGCGCAATTTTCGTCAGTGGGTTAACTAGCACTCACTCGACTCAGGAAGTGCTGTCGGTAGGTAGCTTCAATGCACATAAACACCACAGCCAAATGTACCGCGTAAAAAAGATCCTTGCTTTCGTCTTATAGCCGTTTCCATAATGTCAGGTCGCTACACGAGTGCATGCTTACCTTTCATTTTCTGGGAAGAGGAAAAAAGTGGCCCTGCTGTTGCTCCCCGTGCTGGCCCGAGATACAACCGCGCGGAGGTCTCCTTTTTTGACACTTCTGTTTTCATTACTTTGCTGGAAGACTGGTCGATACAGAAACAAAATCTTGCAGCACACAGTAGAAGGCAGCGTTACTACATTACCTTTTTGTAACGGTGGTAGAAGGCGAAGGCGTGCACGTGTCCAAAGAGTGCCACGAGCACACGAACAGAATGGCAGCCGAAGCGATAACCGCAATAGCGCCGCCCCAAGGTCAATCCAAGGGCTCTATTCTCGACATGCATGGCGGCTGCACGGCCGCCATTATCCGCCATGTTGACTCTCGGATTGTCTGTCGACAGGTCACGTGTTTTCAAATCTGTACCGGGAAACAGAAGTTTTGCAAAATGCAATTTTGCGTTTTCATCAGAATGATGTAACGTGGCGTGCAGCTGCAAATTTTATCGACTAATACTTTGTTTATTGTCCTTGGCAGCTATACTGCGACTTTAGCGCTTTAAAAGGAAAGGGTACGACAGCGTGCAGAAAAAACGTTGCCGCAGTTTCACCTGAAAGGCGAAGCATCAATTGCGATAGCAAATTTGTAGAGAGCTATACGGAGTAATGATAGTAGCTTTATCAGCTGTATAAACTTGGACATGCAGCAGCACCGGCAACACGCAGATCTGATGTCGACGCCGTCGGCGTTTTGCCCGCGTTCGCACAAAATGCGTGCGGCTTCGGTGACTGTTGCCGGAGCCTCTGATAAAATAGGCATTTGGTGCCACAGCTAAACGTCGCCTCCCTTCCCCCCCTCCCACCCCCCCTCCCGCACGTCCTTTCAGGCGTCGGAAGAAGGCGCGTTTGCTCTACATATAGGTGATTGTAAAGGAGGAAAGAGACGCCTACTTATGCAGCCCTTAAGGGAGCACGGCGCAGAACGCGCGTTTGTTCTCCGCCGTGCGTTCACTCCCCGTGAAAGCGCGCGTCCCTCGCGCCCTTTCACTCGCACATACAGCGTTCGGCGGCGCGCGGCGACGATTTCATCTCCATTGACGTCATACGGAACCTCACGGCGACGGCAGAAATCTGCTTTTGAGTGTCCATATAATTGCTATCGCAATAAAACGTGCAACGCATCTGCAATTTCGCGAATATGTGGTGGTCGTCCAAGATAGCCGCCACGTCAGCTTGCTGATTGACTGTAGAAATATGCGGTGAGGAGCGTCACAATACACCGACACACACTCACGTACGCACGCAGGTACACACACACACACACATTCACGTACGCACGCAATCACACACACACACACACACACACACACACACACACACAAACGACACACACACACACACACACACAAACACAAACGCATACACACACTCACGCACGCAGGCACACACACACAAACACACACACACTCACGCACGCACACACACACGCAGGCACGCACACACAAACACAGACACGCACGCACGCAGGCATACACACACACAAACACACACTCACGCAGGCAGCACATACACACACGCGCGCGACAGCGCGCGCACGCACGACCAGTAGTCGATAAGACATGAGTGAAAAGGATTTTCACAACTTCGCAGTAATCGTTGCTTTATTGCCCAACGCTTCAGTTGATGGACCAACCTTCGGCAGGTGTTACAGGCAAGTGAAGTCGTCCTGTTAGTGGCCGACTTCATTTGCCTGTAACTGTAGCGCAGAGGCGAGTTTCTACAAGGTCAAGCTCGTCGTGCCTCGTGATTCAACGCGTTTAATGCTGATAAAATGTTAGCTTTTCCTGCAAAGTCCACGATGTAACCATGATCATAATGCGTTTTTCACTGAAACTTGCGATACGTCTCTTGTCTTAATTTATAAATGAACATTTTCAAAAAAACTCGAAGCGTTAGTAGCCCTGCATACGTCATTTGAATGACCCTTTCTTGTTGTTCTCGTGTTGAACGACAGATTATGAAGCATCAAACAGCCTAGCCTAACTATCAGTGCTTTGTGGTGTTCAAATCTTCGCCACGACAAGCTGGCATAAAAATCGCCAGTCGTACCGTTAGCCTATATCGCTGTGATGTGTTACTGAATTTTACAATGCATCGTTTATAACTAAACACGATTACAAAGGCATATTGGAGTCTGAGTGCCATTGTCAATCCCGAATCTCAAAGGGCTGATTGTTTACACTCCCGCCAAAAGTGGCGTTACCAATTGCAACGTTTGGTAAACATCCACGAACATCTTACAAACAACCCACAAATCCGCGACACCATGCAATCTCAAGGCAATTTGGCAGAAACTGACCACATTGATTTGTCGCCCCGCAGAGTATATTCGTAGGAAGAAATTAATGAAATGTTATATGCGTAGAAATTAATTAGTATAGCCCGTAGTTAGTAGACGTTGGTTTGATAAACTGTGCACAACTGAAATCTTGCTGCAGTGTATCAAAAACGCTACTACGAGCTTTACCTTGTGTGCTCTGCCCTTAAAGATACATTTAGAGACCTAAGACTCCGCGTAGCTAAAATGATACTAGGGCGAAATACGAGGCACGCTGCCGGCGCTCTCGTTGTCAACCTGGATTAAGGCAGCGTACACTAACATCTCTTTGAAATAAATGCTGTAATGATCATAATTAGTATTGTCTTTTTATGTCTTCTACAAAACACGTGCTTTGAGTCGGGGCTTCTATTGCTTCACTGTCTTGTGTGTGATATTTTGCCACTGTTGACCTCCTTGGGACAACACTATCTCTCTTGCACCGGCTACTCCTGGTGTCCGGTCCCCGAAGTCACCGGACCTGTGTTGTCTGCTGCAGCATCTAAGGCGGGTGTCAGCAAGTAGCGTGGCGTAGCTTGCCGGCAATAATAACTGCCGAAATACATTTTCGACAATAGCTACTAGTGACATGAGAACTGAGGACGTTCGCTAACGGACAATAAGATTAAAGAAGCCATTTCTGTAGCTGCATGATTCGAGCCTGTGTCCGTTATCTTTGGGGTTGAGGAAACACACATTCGCACATGACATTCAGGAAAGGTTGACATCGCTAGAAAATTACTATCGAGAAACTGGAGCGAACGACTGTACCGAATCCTATTCTCGTGCAGACCCGTGCCGTGGCGTGCAGTGCCCGGCATCGCAAGTGTGCCAGCTGGATGAGCAGCGCAACCCGATCTGCCGCTGCAACGGTGCCTGCCCCGGGGATCTGCGGCCCGTTTGTGGGTCCGACGGACGCACCTATCCCAACGAGTGCCTGCTGCGAGTCGAAGCGTGCCGCTCGCGCAGGTCCCTGCGGCTCGTGTATGCGGGCGCCTGCTCGCAAGGCCTGAACCCCTGCGGAGACCTGCAGTGCCCGTTCGAGTGCTCCATCGACCGATTCGGAAAGGCCTCGTGTACCTGCCCGCCTCCTTGTGAACAGGTGCGTCTGAATTTGCTTCGTGGAATCGAGAATATTTGCGCAGCCGAACTCTGTGGAACGCGCGAGATTGAAAGATGATTTTGCCTCAGCAATGCTTCCGTATTGTACGGAGCAGTGAGCACTGCTTGGCGCGCAGGTGCTGCGCCCCGTTTGCGGCTCGGACGGCAAGAGCTACGACTCGGCGTGCCACCTGCGGCGCGAGGCATGCCTAGCGGGAGACGCCGAGCTGCGGATCTCGTATGCGGGACCATGCGACGCGGCCGCGCCCTGCCACGGCTACCGCTGCCCGCCGGGCGCCTTCTGCGCGCCCGACGGCAGCGGCCAGCCGTCGTGTCACTGCCCGCCCTGCTCGGAGGAGTTCGAGCCCGTGTGCGGCTCAGACGGAATTTCGTACCCCAACGAGTGCAAGCTCAGGCGCGAGACCTGCCAGCGGAGCACGGCCCCGGGAGGCTCTGCGCTGCCTCCCGTGGCCGTCGCGCACCCGGGACTCTGCTCGGACCCGTGTGACGGCCGCCAGTGCCCCTTCTATGGTGTCTGCGAGGTATGTACCTTGTTGCTTATTGCTGCACCTGCTGTAACTGGAAAAGCACAACGCTATAAGGGGCTATGACTCTTGTCGGCGCCCTGCTTCAGCGCTGTTTGTTGTTCACTTGCTCTGTTTCACTGACTCAAGTATGGAATACTCTGGGTTTTTCGAGTTTGCTTTTGACTGTCGAAAGCGGCAGCGTTGAGCGCATTGTTGTTGTGAGCGTTCCGATTACTGCGGTGACCGCACGAATTTGAGTCCGAGGGCGCGCTTGGTTGGGAGACCTCTCTCGTCAGTTCTTGCCTTTTACCTGGAGTCTTCCGCTGGACGTGTTCTATCTCTCCAAGTAGTGGACCCGAATGAAGAGCTTTCTGAGAGAGCTCTTCATTCAGTGGTTCAGAAAGTACAGCGGCATTGACTCGTTGATATATATATATATATAACGAGTCAATAACATAGGAACCGTAGAACAAGTTGAAGCACCTTCATCATATTTTATATCCGTGCTATTTCGTGAATATTCACGAGGACCTCAATCGCAGAAAAATTTTCACAAGATGCTTGAATGTGTGCAGTAATGTGGTGTCTTTTTTTTAATTCGGTGCAGCCCGCCATGACATTTATTACTATTAAGAGGCAAAGGTATTTGACAACACGCCGAATAATATGCTTAAAATAACTATTACCGTAGCATTGTTATTTTTCTATTAATTTCAATCAGATTACTGCACGTGCAGATCTGTCTTCATAATTTTCCAATAACGCGCTCTGTCTGCTGCTACACTAGCCCCATGCGTTCGTTCAGAGTCTGAGTCTAAAGTCCAATATAACGCTAGGTGCACAAATTCCGAAGGAAGCTGTTTTATCTGGCAAGCGTCAGTGTGTGTTAGGGCGTTTGTAGCTAATTTCGGGCATGGCTGCTACGCAAAAGGCCACGGGGTCCAACTATTTCGCAACACGTAAGGGACGAGATAAACGTGGCAGAAAATTTTGTAGCGCTCAAGGAATATGGTTGGTGCACCAAAAAAGGACGTGTCCTCCACAGTTGACCTAGGCGAAGGTTGTTGGGTTGGAGTAAGTTGTACCATACTGTTCACTACAGTGCCAGGTAGTAGTGACGCTGAAGGACCAGGAACGCTGCCAAAAGAGAGAGCTAGAATGAAACTGTTTATTGGGCGAACTTGTGCCCTGCGATGCACAAGCATTGTTGGAGAAAATATGCGTATTCCTTCGTGGTTGGAATGTTGAAAGCAGGGCTAAAAAAAACAGATGCAGAGAGGCAGAGAAACGGAGGAGAGAAGCGCTGCACTAACAACTGACATTTCTTGAATCAACACGGCATAAACCTACCAGAAAGCCAGTTTCGTAGCACAGAAGCGCAGTGCGCAAACATCGCAAAATGGAGAAGTCGAAATCCCCTCCCCTCCAAAAAAGAAACAAATTTGCAAGACACCAAACACTACAACTGGCACGAAATCATCCACACTGCATGATAAAATGAATTTCTCCAGTTGTCATCACGTGCGAGCATAGCCGAAGCTGGTAAACGCAAACGCTACCGGAAGTGGCAATATGACACGTGTGTGGAAGAAGAACGGCACTAAAAAGTTTCGTGGCCATCGCGTGATTTGGAGCCAAAAGATGATCGGCACGCCAGAAAGCGTCGTCACCATCGCGTGTCTCGCGGCCAGTTCGCCCATCCAGCTGGGCCATCGTTGCCGCCGCTGTGTTTCTGGCTGTCGTTCGACGACTCCAGTGAACCTCGTCACACATGGTGGAGGTGCGGTGTAGACCTTTAAACCTGGATCACCGAAGCAGGACTCTGCCATCCATTCCCGTTATGGCGGAAGGCCCGTCACCGCGTCCAACGGCTATACGATGCCTGCCGTGGCCTGCTCGGGTGCATTTCGTCAGCACGACCCTGCCATTTTCAGCAGTATAGGAGACCATGATGTCGAGGACGGGCTCGCCTGCAATGAAAGTGTGAGCGAGTGGGAAGGGGCTACGAAACTGACCAACGCCATATTCTACAAGCGACTTTGCGAACTTGTACCGCAACCACGAACCTGACCTATCAACTTAGGTGGCATTGAACAGCTTCAGAGAGCTGTTTACGCGGCGTGCAATCTGTAAGCCTCGCGCCGAGCAACGTTTGCGAGAACGAGCAGAGTCGTAAGACATTCACAAGTTATATCGAGGTTGTCATGGATCTCTGCAAGCGTGTTGATGCGACAGGCGGAACGCGAGAAGATCAGGCCTATTAAAACGAAAGTGTTTTATGCCGGGGTCCACCATCAACTTCCTGTAACGAATAAGACTTCGGCGCGAACGCGTGAAGTGTGCTCTTTCTTGACAGGGATAGCGCCGCGATCTAGGAGTGGTGAAGTACTGCACCATGACACTAACGAACGCCGACAGTGAGCGCTTCGGTAGTCTCAACGCAGTGGAGGCTCCAACGCGGTGTAGCCTGACGTAGATGGTGTAGGCCTTTTCCTGAGGTGATGACGCAGTTTGCGCACATGGTTTGTCTTTCACGTCCGATTATCCTGTGACACCTCGTCACCTACGGAGTGCAGCTTGAACATGTATCAGCAGTGCTTACACGCCGCCTACTGCTTCACTTGCGATGGCACCAACTAAAAAGCCGGCAGATCCCACGCCCTGTGGGAATCGATGTTATGCGAAGCATTCTTACCAAGTTAACAAAACGACCATGAGAGCACCAAGACGTAGGCGGCTTTTGCATGACCTACGTGACACGCATGTCATGACATCGTGTCTTAAGTCTTCAGGAGTCCCTTTAGCAACGCCTAGGAGACCTTAAAGTGAAAGCCTTAGCCATGCTCCTGACTATGACTTCAACCATTGACCCTTTTCCTTCACTTAGTACCACATCCCACCCCATTTAAGTGGTTCTTGAGTGTTAATCTTTTATTGCTGAGTCATTGTCATTTTTTCTGAGCCATGCTCATGACTATGACTTTTAGCATCATCCTTTAGTGTTGTCTTCACTTAGTACCCACGTCAGAACCCATTTGAGTGGTTCTTGAGTGTTAATCTTTTATTGCTGAGTCATTGTCATTTTTGCTGAGTCATGCTCATGACTATGCCTTCTACCATTATACTTTAGTATTGTCTTCGCTTAGTACGCACGTCCGAACCCATTAGAGTGGTTCTTGAGAGTTAATCTTTTGCTGAGTGATTGTCATTTTTGCTGAGTCATGCTCATGACTATGAGTTCTAGCATCATACTTTAGTGTTTCCTTCACTTAGTACCCACGTCAGAACCCATTTGAGTGTTAATCTTTTTTCGTTGAGGCATTGTCATTTTTGCTGAGTCAAGCTCATGACTATGACTTCTACCATTATCCTTTGGTGTTTCCTTCACTTAGTACGCACGTCAGAACCCATTTGAGTGGTTTTTGAGTGTTAATGTTTTTTCGCTGGGTCATTTTCATTTTAGGCGGCTGTTTTATGACCTATATGACACGCATGTCATGACATTCATGCCATGATCTATCATTTATGTTCGTATACTATGCCAATTTTCGTACCGACCAAGTTTACGAAACGACCATGAGAGCGCCAAGACGTAGGGAGCGGTTTGATGACCTACATGACACACATGTCATGATATTCATGTCATGACCTATTATTTATGTTCATCATCCACTCTTGTCATAGTGGGTCAATTTGGGTAGATACCAAGTTAACGATACGTGCACGAGAGCAACAAGACGTAGGCGGCTAGATAATTAGATAGATAGATAGATAGATAGATAGATAGATAGATAGATAGATAGATAGATAGATAGATAGATAGATAGATAGATAGATAGATAGATAGATAGATGCTGTCAACATGGCAAATGCTCAAGAAATGCTTCGCATTTAAAAAACTGCTGCGTTAAGCGGCGCAAAAAGGCAACGCCGTTGACGGGCGAATCTTGCGTTGGTCCGGCGAGATACACGCAGGCGTGAAGAAGAACGCCTTCGTGTTTTCAAGTTGCACGCTGCCATTCGCATTCGTGAAGCTGAGCGCGTCGCAACTCAACTGGCTTCCCAAGACACTACCAAGCCGGACCAAAATGCCTTCGCCGAAGCGACTCGACTATACCGCTCGCGAACAGGACGCTGCGCGCGAAGCAAACATGCAGCACGGTCGCCGACCTTTCGTCGCAGCGCATCGTGAATTCACGAAGCAACAGCTTCTGTAAAGACACGTCTCACTTTCGTGTTGTACCAATTCCGATGAAAAAGGGATCAACCATAATTTATGAAGGCTAAAGCCTATGCTGGCGGGTACCTTGCAGTGACCTTGGCAAAACTGTGCCGTGACGAAAAATGGCCGACGCCACAAAGAGTAAAAACCCGTCTAAAGATGCTCGGATTGAAGTCACATTTCTCAGGGAGGTTCCTGTAAACAAAGTAAATTAGTGGCTTTGAAAAGAAAATATGTTAAATTTCTGTCTAGCTGGGAATCGAACCTGGGTTTCCGCGGTGCGAGACGAGCACGCTTCCTGGAAGTCATGGCTGCTCCACGGTTGTGGCTTACTTACCTAGTGCGTGCCTCATTGCACACGTCACGTGGTCACAGAGATGCTCTCGTGCCATTGATCGCACGTCGTCGATGCCGCTGATCGTACCAGCGTTCCCGTACTGCCCCTCGCTCTCGTGCCGCTGCTCGCGCACTGGTCGTCGTCGTCTTCCACAGTTGGCAGGTTTGCGCCTGCGCGTTTTCCAAACGTTTATTACAAGTTTGTTTAGACAACGAAGACATTGTTGACACGACGATTGACGGAATGGCAAACTAGTGCCTGACAAAGCGTCAAAAAGCTTTCCCACCAGGTGACACACCACTCAGTAGGGCAAATAATAGAAATAGTAAAAATATATATATCAAGCCTTGATGAAAAAAAATACACACAAATCATAGAAATACAGCCAGCAAACTGATAGACGTGTGTTAGAGTCATGAACTGATGCAAACACTTATTATGAAACACAACACAAGAAATCAGACAATAGAAGCAATACTGAAAAAATAGGCACATTCTAAATCGATGTAACAAAAAAGGGTAAATAATGCAAAATAAAACAAAGAACAAGTTGCATTAGAACCAGAACACTCATATTAGTGTGTTCTTAAATGGGGAAGGACAAAAGATACGTGGTGATATTTTTTTTTAAAGTGTGTATCGACATGTTTTCGACCATCATAGGTATAACGACCGAATTACGGTTTAGGAAGTCCGCTATTTCCTGGGGTAATTTATGGGTACCATAATTAGTACGTATTTTCTCCTTGTGGTAATTTTTGTGCCCCAGGTCATAACGGTGTTCCCTATGGAGATAGCTAGATAAAAATAAATCAGCTTCAGTCTTCATTTTGTAATAAATAACAACGGCTAACTTTTTCTAATGACGTCGTCAATACCTAATATTTGCTGTTTCGTAAAGAGTGGTGGCGGTGTGACTAAGGTACGATGTGTTTCTGATCACACGTAAAATTGCTTTCTCTAATTCTCTAATTCTCTTGCGTAGTTCCTCACGCAAGACGAGAGTAATGCAAACGGGAGTCGGACAAGCGGGTAGTACAGCTGCTTTTTTAGCCACACAGGCAGTAAGTGTGTGAATCTAGAAATGATTCCAGTGGAACGTAAAATAGCAGATCGAACTTCATTTATGTGAGGTGACCAGTGAAGATTTTCTTGGAACAACATACAAGGAAGACTGTGTGCAGTAACGCGCTCAATAGTGAGCCTAAGAAATTTAAGAGTTATAGGGTTGGAAATCGGCTTGTTCCATGGATGAAAAATAACGTATTTGGTATTTTTCGCATTTAATTAAATTTTATTTATTTGTAGCCAGATTGCCAAGCTTTCAAGCCGTCCATTAGTTTCACTCTGTAGCGCCACCAGGTCTGTTCCAGAAAAAATACATTTGTGTCACCAGCGTAAAGTAATATGCATGGTGTATAGTGTACGCTAATAATGTCATTGATATACAACAAAAATAACAGTGGGCCTAGAATGGAACCCTGCGGGACACCGTACTTAACGTTACCTATTTCTGATTTAGCGCGATTGATATTAGTATACTGAACGCTGTTTGTTAAGTAGGTATTGACTAATTCGAGTGAAATTCCCCGAATACCATACATCCATAGTTTGTCTAATAAAATATAGTGTTTTATGAAAGGAAATGCTTTTTAAAACCTACAAATAACCCGAGTGTAAGTAATTTCTGCTCAATGTTATTATCCCACTGAACACACATTGGTCTAGAAGCCGTCTTAAATCATCTTAAAAGTTTACAGGACGTCTTGAAGACGTATGCTGCAACAAGACGGCAAGTTGGGCCAGTTGGTTGGAATTCATCGTGAGGATCGTAACAGCGCAAACAAGACACGGACAAAAGAAAGGAAAATCGACAACACGGTGCTGCCGTGTTGTCGACAACACTTATCAGTGCCGTGTTGTAGATTTTCCTTCCTTTTGTCCGTGTCTTGTTTGCGCTGTTACGATCCTCACGTCTTGAAGACGTTTTGGCAAGATATTAAATACTTCTTCAAGACACCTTACCAATATTTTGTCGGACGTCTTAAAACGTCTTGTAGCCGTCTCTAAGACCGTCTAATGCACTGCAAATTTGGGATATCAGACGTTTTACAACACGTCTTGTAGACGTCTCGAAGACGGCTAGAAGACGTCTTGCAAGACATCTTGGGAACGTTTTGAAAACGGCTACAAAGCGTTTTGCTGGAAGTTTCGAGGATGTTTCAAAAACGTTTTTAAATGCTTTAAACATCTACTGGTCAACTAAGGCATGGCCTTTTCTAGTCGCTCGTATTTAGCTAATTAAGCCCTAAATATTGTTTTACAGTATTTACAAAAGATGGTGACAGTGAAAACATACTTAGTCTTAAGTGGAGAGGATGTGAAATCTGAACACGGATGTTATTTCAATTCAGCTATGTATTCCATAAAGTTACCAAGTCGTCACATTGAGGGAAAAAAAAGTGAAGAAACAAATAAGGAATAAACATGCTGACTATATATATATATATATATATATATATATATATATTTCCTTGAAAAAGGTCGGTCCACCGTCCGAAACTGTTGCGTAAATAATAAACCTAAGATAACCGCGAAGTTGTGCTTCTGATTTTCCTATGCATACATATATATATATATATATATATATATATATATATGAAGTACAACGGACTTCCCCTCTCTAAACTTTAGTTCAACACCTGATCTCTTGTCCGCAAGGGGAATCACTAGCAGAAATATGACATTTTAATGTCTCTAGAAGCTAAAATTAGGTCATATTGCAATCCAGATGGTCTGTCTCCTTTCGATGTCAACTATCCAACGACATGTTGCTTAGCTTCAGTGATCTGGCTAGAAACAGCATACACTGCCCATTACGTCCAGGAAGCCCCAATCTCATTTTACTTACCTTGTCAATACTGATGTAGCTTTGCAGATGGAATAATATAAAAGACTCCAGCAACACTATTACAGAAGTTTTCCTTGTATGGATGTTTGGCACGTACACGAATTTAGATACACAAAACACCTTTCCATTATAACAAAAATTATAAAGGAGTTGAGTGTCTCCCTGTCATCTGCTAAATAGAGAAATCAATGAGGATGCTCCTATTCCTCGCAATATTGAAAAAAAGCTTGGCTTTACCGACTGCACCAATCCCTATGGCCCATTTCTTACAACCCACCATAGCATCACTGAAATATTGGCAAAGCCACAAAAGCGATAAACACGTGTGAAAGCAACGTACGCTTAACGTAAAGCATGATTATTCACACAAATGAAGCGCTAAAGTAGCCAAAGGTTCCAAAGAACGTTTAATAAATCAGTAACACGCCACTACATAAGCAAAATGTTTCTAATGCACCTCCTAGAGTTTTGCAATGTGGTTGTCTGTTATCACAAATTGGTCACTTCACGATTCATGGAGCTGGCACAGACAGTTCCACAGGCTGATGCACTCGCAGAAAATTCAGCGTGTACCAATGATGCTTAACCTCAGATTAGGCACCTGCAATTAGAAGGTAAGACAAAAGATTAACAAATATCGTACAGTGAAGCTTCGTTAAAACGAAACTAGATATCACAAATTATTGTATACAACAAAATGACATTTCCGCTGAGATCCCCGAAGATATCCATGTTTTTAGAACCTCGTTTCAACGAAGTAAAATTATCCTGCCAATAGATACACCAAACTTGAGTTTTCTCCGAAACAAGAAATGCCCGACCCTTGCACGCTCGCTTCTGCTTTCCGCAGGGTAGATCACACATTCATTGCCGATGTTTAAAACGTTTACGTATTTGCGTTGAATCCACCGTCGAACACTGGTCCTTGTCACCACTACGCGTAGTTGCGCGTAAGCAGACTCTAGATCGCCATCGCAATTCCTCTCACTGCGTCACCGCGCAGGCTATATAGTTAGTGCAGCTATAGGCGTGGCCTCGGAGATTGCGCTGGTGCAATTTCAAAGGCCACGCCTCCCTGTGTGTACCACGTGCTGCTCGCACACGACGAACATTGTTGGTGTCGCAGCGTGCAACTTATTCAACCGCGTCGCCATTTCGCCGGTTTCCCGATGCTAGAGACAACCCAACTAAAGGCGGTAACGAAAGATCATCACATTGAAACATAAGGCAGCTATCCTAAAGGCAATCGTGTCAGATGCTAAGAAGTGGTGTGTTAAGGACGCCGAAGTTCAGCGAGCACGTGGCCATGTAGTACTTCTGATGGCCGAAAAGCCGTCTTCTTCTATACAAGTTCAAATTTGTGCGCGACATCGCGCCCATATTGCAGTGAACGGCAGTAATGAATGTAATGACGTAATTTTGGCTCCCCCATCAACTTCGCTATAAAAATATTTTATTGCACATGACTGATGAAAGTTCCCACTCATTTATACCGCAGCCTTGTTTACAAACAGTAACTGTTAGAAATCCGACGTAGGCATCTTCCGCATGCAGATGCATTAATGCCATCGCTGCGATTCCGGCTTATATGTAGCCTCGGTAGCAAGCCCCCGAGACACTACCGTGAAATCCGGATTCTTGGCGATAACGAGAACCTTGTCCAAGAAGGCCAGTGCCATGGTTGGAGGCTGCCACGTCCTCCGCAAGTACGTCGCAAGCGACATTTTTCGTTTTCACATCATACACATGCTGCAAATCCTTTTTCGAAATTGCATCTGTTGTTGATCTAAACATAGTAGGAGTTTGTGCCGAAAAACAATTCTGCACCATGTCCTTCACATGTACCAGTTCATGATACAACGTGCAGGCAGGAACATATATGCGCCGCGCGCATAGGTGTTCAGAACACGTGGCAAGGCCTTCTCTTGGAGACATATTGAATGGCAACGTTACCTCAAGGACGCGCGGTCAAGCGAGCTCTCACTGGTCAACTTGAACGATGTTCTACGCAACGAATGAAACACTTCCACGGTAACCGCACTCAGAATGTTGGCGACGTAATTTGAGCCAGGCGCGTAGCCCGGATATTTTTTTCGGGGGTGGAGGTGGGGGAGTTAAAGCACCGTGATCGTCCTGACTGCGGTGCTATGTTCCTTTAAGCTCCCAGGCGTCGGAGAAGCGTTGAGACGCGAATGACCATAATAGCCACACGTTCGAAGGATACGCGCCTTTGTTAATAGGCGACGTGCCAGGCACAAAAGAAGGCATGGAGCCGGCCGTAAAAAAGAAAAAAATTTGGAGGGGGGGGGCGGAAGCCCGGTCAGCCCTCTCCCCCTCCACCTGATACGCCTCTGCCCTGATCGTACTGATTAGAGCAAATTTTCAGGGATGGCTGTAAGGTTTTTGCATTAATCCTGGCGACCAGATTTCTGAGAATGACTTGCAGAGATTACGTCCGAGAGAGCATAACCGGAAATGTTCATTCGTTCGACGAAATATCGTTGAGGCCTGCCACATTGCCGGCCACACGCGCCCTCGAGCTCGCACGACCCTCGCCTATGTCCCTCGAGTGAGCAAGGCTATCGCAATTGTTCTGAAACCCTAGGAAGTCAATGACCCACGTTTTGGCCCACTTGTTGCATCATGAACAGGCGGATGTGAATATGCAGAAGGTATGTTCCAAGCATTGTATACAGAACAGAACGGGCTGTATACATTGTATACAGCCTGCTCAAATCGCGAATAGCTTTACATGAGCGAAAGCAGTCTCTCTCAAAGCGCTTGAAGCAAGAAATCTATGTCAAAGAGATAAATTATAAATGAATCAGAAGTGAAGAAACAATGTCGTTTCCAATGCGCTTGCGGAGCACGTGGCAACCTGGATATGCCACTGACGAGACAAGGCTTCTATCATTGCCAAGGAAACTAGATTTGAAAGCAGTAGCTCGAATCCCTTACTATAAGCAGACTACAGAAAAAAAAACGGTGTATCACAACAATGACAATCTCCCGCCTACATACGCAGAATGCTGTCGTTTCGAGCATTTCGTGTTGTGAACAAGGCTTCCGTACGTGCCTTTCTTATCAGCACCTTTTGATGGGCGTCCTTTCTTTTTCCCTTCTGGTAACACGAACTCCAGAACCAAGAGAATGCATAAGCCAGCTGCAGCATTGAATTTGAATTTATTATCCTAGCTGTTTCTAAGTATGCAAGTCAATGTGAGCAAAAAAACTGAAGACGGCAATATTCTACTTATTAATCACTCTTTGGGTTTAAATTAGGACAGATAGATTTGTCAAGAACCAAGTGCAGCAGCATAAAAAAATTCGGTCCAAACTAGCGGTTAATGAGGACACAAAAATACATATGCCGCGCATATAGGACACACTCAGAATTTACAACCGTGCGTTATTGTAAAGGCCAACATCTTGTTCTGTCATTACTGAGGCAGCAATGACTTATTCACCTTCTCTTGTCATCCTCGCCTGATTGGAAAGCTCAACCTAGTTAGCGGTTCGTTCAGCGTACCGGTAACAGCATACGCAATTAAAATGACAATTACACGACGAGTGCCATGGGCTAGTCATATCACTACTTCAAACCATTACGTCATTAAGCACCTGGAGTAGCATGCCAAGCTCATAGCCAGGCTAACATCTCCAGCATCTCATTAAATAATGTTTCTCTCTCTCTACATATATATAGAAGCTCAATAACGTAATGGTTTGAAGCATGTGATATGACTGGGCCATTGCGCTTGCCCAAGTGCTATCCAAGTTGTTCTAAATTACTCGATGAGGTGGCCTATTCTATGAAAAATGAAAACGTTTAATTGAACAATTGACATAGTTACACTAATTAACTTTTTATTAATTACTTTACTGCTCATATTTTTATCTACGAATTGTAGCTAGTGACTATGCAAGGCATATCGACTTGGAACGAATTCTGAGGAGGGCAACGGTTTCGATATATGCGGTATCAAACTTGCAATAAAAATGCACTATTTTTAAAATTAATTTTTAAGAAAATGTTGTTTTATACATTGAAGCACACACTAACTACAACGCCAATGCATTTCGGTGGACACATTCAAAATTATTATATCGTAACTAACGTAGTCCTCAAATCTCGGTCTAAGTCGATATGCATTGCATACCCACTAGCTAGAATTCGTAGATTAAAATATGTGCTGCAAGTAGTTAAAGCGTTTATTAGCGCAATTAAGTAAATTTTTAAAAAAGCATATTGGTTTCTCGTAAGGTAATGGCCGCGCCTTATCGAGTAATTTTGATCAAGGTTTATAATTGTGCTATCTGCCACAGGCAATTTTAAAAAAATGGTGCAGCTAAAAAAGACACCAAGTATATGGCCACATATAATCCGCTCTGGAACAATGCGGCCTGACTTGTAAAATATATTTCCGCATGTCTATGGTACAAGAGGAATAAGAAAAGACCTTTTCAGCGTTGCAAATAATTAGTCTTGCGATAACAAAGACGTTATGTGGATCAAAGGAAACCACTCTCTCATGCATCGTTCTGTTTCCCAGCGCTTCAGCTTGCTGATGGACGCTTGACGCTACGTGCGAGTAGGCACACATACCTCAATTTATTTAATTATCTAGGTAACACATGGGTTCCCACTGGAACAATAAATGAACAAGCATTTACCATATGCCGCTCTACTATTGCCGCTACCGTATCCACCAGCTACCGGTTGGTTTGCTTGCATTGCCTAAAAAGCACGCCACGCGTACAACTACCAGACTTGTGCCTGAAATCGTCGCGGCAACGGTATAAAGCGATATATAGCGCTATGCTAAACGTTCGTAACAACACTAAAATTTCAATTTCCTTCCCTTCCAGAGAAGTGCGCTGGAGGAAATCGGTACAAGCCATCCCATAAATCTCTGATAAAATAACGGGTAAACAAGAAACAAAGCAACAATTGACAACAGCGTGACCCGCCGCGGTGGCTTAGTCGGCTAAGCCGTTTTGCGCTGCCGAGCCAGCACGAGATCATTTCGATGGAGGCGAAATGCAAAAACGCCCGTGTGCTTGCGTTGTATTGCGCGTTAAAGAACCCCAGGTGGTCAAAATTAATCCGGAGCCCTCCACTACGGCGTGCCTCATAATCAGAAGTGGTTTTGTCTCGTAAAACCCCCGAAAGAAGAAAACAACAGCGTGGAAACGCGTAGATATGGCCTGGCGATATTTCTTTAACCAGAGAAACAAACAAGGAAACAAGATATCGGGCGTGCTGAAGGTGCGCAAATCCCGTATGCGGCGGCCGCATAAGAATGGGGGCGAAATGCAAAAATGTCCTTGTGCTGTGCATTGGGTGCACGCTAGAGAGCCACAGGTGGCCAACATTCATCCGAAGTCCTCTACCAAGGCGTACCTCATAATCATATCGCGCTTCTGGCACTTAAAGCCCCAGATTTTTAGTAATTTGAAATACGAATTACCCAAAGTTTTGTTTTCAGCCCGCGAGATTTAGCATATTCAGATTCACGACTTGCGGGACGAACGCCGATATGAATTAACGTAAGCCATCCACAATTTCTGGGTCAAATGGATAGTGCGAAAGAAAATTATGCGCAAGGCGGCGTGTTCCCGAGTCTGCATCCATGAGCAGGCACCCACAAAGATCGCAAGATTGTAGAAGTGTCAACCAGCAATCAATAGATTCGAAGCGTGAGTGACTGTAGCTCGACCGAATGCGCAGTACACAGTTACATCACCCTCAGTAAACGCAAATGAAAAGAATAAAACAGGTGGGTCACATGCAACCAGTACAATACGAGTTGAAACTTAACACGTTACAAGCAAGCGCAGTAACACGTAAAAGCAAGCGCGCGATTTTCCGCGAGAGCAATGGGGATCAAGATTCCAGGCGGGAGTATTTTTTCGCGCAACCCAGTTATTGAATAGCAATAAACATGCCAAACAAATTATGTCGGCTACGCAAATTTGCCTGATCGCGTTCGTGATCGCCAGCAATATTAATGCGGGAATGGTGGGCCACTGGAAGAGCAAGCAGCGTATAGTTCTGTATCGCCAAACGAGCGACACTAGTTGAAGCCCTAAAGTTTCGGCATGTGTACAGGAGCAGCTGTGATAAGCCTGTCATGAGTAATTAACTGTCGCTAACGTTTAAAAATTCAATTATGGCGTTTTACGCGCCAAAACCACGATCTAATTATGCGGCACGCCAAAGAGGCGGATTCCGGGATTTGGACCACCTGGGATTCATTGGCGTGCACGTAAATCTAAGTACACGGGTTTTATAGAATTTCGCCCCCACAGGGACACTAACTGTCCCGAATGCATTCCACGGACCATGATGAGTGCAATACAATTGGGAATTAAAGTTGTCAGTGTAGCACTATATATCTCGCACGTTGTCAGGATCATCGAGAAAAACACGAAAACGCGCCATGAAATAATTATTCACAATGTGGAAAAAGCAAGCCTTACTTTATCTGTGAAAAACATGTATCAACGTTTAAGTTAACACCGCGGAAAGCTCGCGCAAACGTGACATGCCCATACAGAGGGCATTTTGGGGTAACAATTCTCGGAAATAAGGCACTTTCGTGCGGTACTCACTTTTTTTGTCGGTATCGATGAGGCAGGATCCGCTTTCTGAGTAAAAGAAGCCACGCCATGTATTTCGAGGGTCAACAAGGGTCCTTGGTTAACGCATCGAAAACACAAAATGGACAGCACGCTCTGCGAGTGTTCTAAATCGAAAACAAAGGCGCGAACCGACTTGCGCGAGCAACCGGCGCCGCTTCCCGCCGTGTACCGCCGCGAAAGATGCGAAATGGGCGTCTTGCGCTGGAGTTTGAGGTATAGTAGCGGCGCCTGGTGGCGGCGAAAAACGTCATCTGGGTAGTACCAGCTTGGATAGTATTGAGCCCTGGCTTTGGCGAAGCACCTTTCTAGCCCGCGTTTTGCGTCGATTCGCACTTTTTTCTGCCCTGTTTCGAGTGCGAAAAGGCTCGTCACTTCTCACAGACCATGGCGACCAGGCTGCGAGCTGGCCGCAGCCTATAGTTTTACGAAAACGGACTCTCCGTGTGCCGTGGGACGTAATGCTGGAAGCAGAAGACATCGGCTACGCCGATCCGGAGAGACCTAGCTCAGCCTCGAAAAAGCGTCTCTGTCGTTACTGCTGCGTCGTGGGCTGCCATGAACAAGAAAGCCTGAATCCCAACATCTGATTCTACCGTTTTCCTTCAAGGCCTCACGCTGCGGAGCGTTGGGCGCGCTGGATAACTGCAGTTCGTCGCGCTGGGTAAGCGAAATGGAAGACCGACATAGCGGCAGGCATGGCTAATGATTCACGATTCGAGACCCGGCCACAGCGACAATTAACAATTCGACCGGTGCGAAGTGGTGAAGTGACCACGTGTGTGCAAATGACCACATATGGTCGGGCTGATTCGGTGACAATTCACTACCCCACTACCAGCAGCACAGGTTAGAGAGTTGAATGTGCTCATCCTTGACCTCAAGCCAGCACGTTGAGGCAGCACAGCAAGGTAGTATTGATTACAGCACATCGATGTTCGAGCGCTGTCATTAAAAGCTACATCAAGCGAGCAGTGCACGAGTGCGCGCTGCAGCGCGATTGGCACGTACGTACGTTACTGCGAGCTTATTTATCAATTGCTACACAGATGGCCGCTACTACAGCGCAGGCATAACTACTTGTCTAGCGGCATGCAGTCAACAAAGATTGCAGGAGGACCCGCCGTTTCGCGGCATATCGAAAGACCGCTGCCGTCGCGGCGCGTACGATCGTGCGCTCGAGCAGTTCGTACTTCGTACACCGCGGCATGCTGAAAGACCGCTGCCGTCGCGGCGCGTACCGTCGTGCGCTTGAGCAGTTCCGTACACATGTCTGCTTATCGCTGCTGTGAATTCATTTATAGAAAGCATTTCCTCGCGTTTGTATGCCTGAATCTAGCAGCGTGCAAACCTTACCTGAAGTTCAACTTCGCAAGATCAACGATCTGAATGGTCTAAATAAATGTTTTTCTCTCTCTCAACTTCGCACGTGCGTGACTCGCTTCACTTGCGATTGACACCGCACGAAAACTTCACCGCTTATTTCTTGAACGGCGTACACGTATTCGGCGTTGCATAATTTCTTGCCTTGACGCAGCATGCCACCCATGGAAAAATCTTCGGCGCCCGATATTCGCTGCAAGCCGTGGTACAACACAACCGAAAGTGGCGGGTCCGTATTGTAAACGTGCTTCCCGAAGCAGACGACCGAGCTTGGTACTACCCAGTTTCGGATTGAGGGCGCTTTTTAGCACCATTTTTGCAGCGACCCCTGGGCAACGCAAGAGCCCCATGGGAAAGATTGGAAGGGCAGGTCGGGAGAGAGAACGGCAAAGTGAGGTTGAGCTTACGCACCGAACGCAACGCTCTCTCTCATTTCGTTCGGTCACGTGATAGTTGGAGGCGTCGAGGGAGCGTGGTTGTTTCGAAGAAGCGCTATGCAGCCAGTGCTGTCGGGCATGGGGGAAGGTAGAAAATTCCAATCTCATCCTCCTTCCATGTCTGACAGTCGCGGCGCCGTTAGCCTTTCGTTAGCACGGAGAAAGGAAACACCGGAAACGAGTGCCCGCACTGAAATGCGCAATGCTTGCAGCGTTAGCTCTGGATACATAGGAATGGTGAAGTCGACATTCTCGGCAATCGCTACAGCAATTTCGATGACGTTTTTTTCATTTAAAATAAAATGTAAAATCAAGTATGTGCTGGAAGCAGATGTTGATTTAATGTCGGCACTGTCTTTCAAAAGAGTCTCGAAAATTGCTAAGTATCAAGTTTACAACTCCGCGACGTAGCAATACTAAACGATATCGCAATTTTGTAAACTGCGCCTAAAAGCTGACAAAATAGGTTCAGTATACGCGGCTCTGAAAGATACCGCTAATTACCGAACGAGCTTCTTTTTTTTTTTTTTGCAGAAGCTCTTGTAAACGTTTTGAGAAGTACGCGTGGACTGCAAACTTATTTCGAAAGCAAATTTGCCTGCTTTATGCGCTCCGATCTTGGGAGACGTTTGCATAATACCCCAGCCATGCATCGGATGTATATGGCTGCACTGATCATGAGCTGCTGACCAACCGTGCTCGGTCCTGGTGACTGCAATATCGGTCTTGGTGTAGTTACCATTTGGTTAACTTAGCGCTTCTATGTATGTGACAAATATTCCAAGTAAATATACAAAACAGGGTCATTCAAAACATTTCAAAGAGGTCGCAAATAAACTTTGCAGGATTAAAATTTCGGTAAACGCTTACTATGATATGTGACATACTTCTAAAATCGCTGTGCTGTCGTTGCAAATAATTAGGCAAAACGAACACGTCTAGATGAAACGCTTGATATGCTGCTCTCCTCCCACAGTGCAGATGAATATTTATAGCGCCAATTTAGCTGTAGCTTTTCGGCGTATGTAGGTATTTAATTTGCAAGAGCGACGGAATGCACGATTCAGTATTGTCACGTAGTAGTGACGCTGAAGAAAACAGTCGTAAAACTGTGTACGACGAAACTGGTTGTTTATTGGGCGAACCTGTGCCCACAAAAGCAAGGTACACTCAAAGCACGACGATAGCGGCGAACACAGTCGGCGATCGTCGAAAATCTGATCAGCGGCGAAGCGCGTCGGCTTTTATACCTGAGTCATCGAAGGTTCCAGATTAATCCCTGATGCCCGCATGTCTTCCAGAAAGTTCTAGACAATTTGCATCGGTCATACAATCAGATAACATGAGCGTCGGTGAAAACAGGCAACGGAAAGAAGCATCGATAACGTCCTAGAAACTTCCGATACAGGCGCGTCCTGCGCCGAGCGATAACGTTTAACATTTGTTAGCCGGTGGAAAGCGGCCACCGGTGAAAGATAAACATTTATACGTGTCAGTATCACAACTTCTGACTACACGACGGTTAAAAGCGTAATAAATTAGGAATTGATCAACTTGCGATACTATAGTCTTTTACTACTTCATTGAACAGCTGACAGCACAATTGTAACGTAGCTCAATGCGCACATTTCCGTAGAAGCGAAAAACTGCCAAAGAACGCGCTGGCGTGGAGGTTGAACCAGCACCGTGAGAAAAACGCTGATTGAGACTGCCTGCGGAAAACCGCACAGATAGAAACCCGAGTTCAATCTTCTGCCACAAAAATATATCATTGGTCCCACCTATCCATCTATCTGAAACTAGCGCTCACACTAAATTTGCGCAGCTTCTCAGCGTAGGCACACGTTTTTCTGTTACCCGCCACGGTAGCTAAGTGTCTATAGCATCGCGCTCCTGAGCTCAAGATCGCGGGTACGATATGAGCGAAACGCAACCGCGATCGTGTACTTAGATTGATGTGTGTCTTAGAGATCTCAGGTCGTCAAAATTAATCCGGAGTCTCCACCTACGGTCTGCTGCAGAGTTTAGGCACGTACAATCCTTGGATTTATGCTTGACTTTTTCTGTTTTCTCAACGTGGTTAAAGGCCTTAGGTCTTGTATGTATGCTGTCTTCAATCTAGCGCAATTTTTTACGTTTGCTTCATGCTTTTTCTTCGTGAAATACGTCTAACGCTACGACTGGACATACAGCGCAACGACAGCTTTGTAGCTAATGGAAATGTGCACCTTATAGGATGGTAAAATGACAGACCAATGGAAAGCCAGCGCATGTACATGTTTCTTTAAGTACAAGCTTTGATATCAACAACCGTATAAAGCAGCGGAAAGAACCGAAATGCATGTTTTATACATATATCTGGATAAGGATACGCAAAGATATGTTCGAGACGTTATTACAAAACGTTCTCTAGCCGTCTTAGCAAGATGATAGCTTAAAACAACTTAACAAAACGTCTTTCGCAAAACGTCCTCAAGACGTACATAAAAATACGTTCTGTAGCGGTTTTCAATAGTCGTAGACGTTCTAGTTCATTTTCGCTGGTCCAAGAGGGCTACGAAACGTCTTGTTTTCAGTGGGTATTGTACCCTGAATTTATAATAACGCCAGTTGTGCCGATATTTTCCTTTGAAAGCCGTACTGTTCATCAACAATAACCTTCTTTGAATTACAGGAGTTGACTAACCTGTCGTTGATAATTCCTTCGAAAAATTTAGGTAGGCTATAATTGATGAAGACAGTATTAGATTACCAATGTGAGACAGTTGTTTCCAAATAAGATGCGCGATTGCTTTAATCGGGTGAGCCTTTATCTCATCGTCGCCGTGTGCATTTTCATTCTTTAATTTATGTAGCAGGTTGTACATTTCCATTTCTATAGTGGGAACTAAAAGTATTGAATCTTTATTCTTTTGAACAGATTGTAAGTTACAGCCACAGTCATTAGTGGCAAAAGCACCAGAGCTTTTAAATGGTGCCCAGTGTTTAAAGATTACTGATTAAACTTGTTAGCAAGTTCTATTCCTGCACATGACATACGATTTATTGTGAGTTCGAGAATATTATTTCTGTCATTCTTTGAATTCAGGCTATTAAATGTGTGCCACACTTTCCTCGAGTCATTTATATTAGAAAACGTTGCTCGTTTTATGTGGCGCGTGGATACCTGATGTCAGATTCTAATTTTTCCTGATCCTAAATTGCTCTAAATATTCTACACACCTAGTTTCTATGAATAGGGCGAAGAGCTTGTCCCGGTGTCGTATTCTCTTTAAAATTATTCTCCTAATCCATGGTTTCCGCGATTGGCAACTTTTTTCCCATTTGAATAATGGGAAATACGGCCAAATAAATTTATTTAATTTTTTGGAATGAATAAGCTGTATGCAGTCGTGGAGTCGTTGGTTTGCCGAGTAGCTGGCTAGAGGAATTTACCTAAGGCCGACCTCTCGGCATTTCGCATCATTAAACTTCTCTCTCTCTCTTGCCGTACCTGGTCCCAGTCGATAACAGAAACTAAGCTCTCAAATGCTGCTATGCTAGCGTTATCAATTTTTTTGTACGTAATGTTTGTACATGGCGATGTCCTGTGCTGCAGCTGGCTTTTCGAAAAAATAATAAATACGCGCAAGTGTTCGCTAATAGATGACACCAAGAAACCAGCATCTAATGTGTTAATGTCAGTAATGTCAATGTCGCTTTTGATCAGGGGTCAAGTAAAGATTCACACGCTGCCGTGATTCTTGTCGGCACGTGTATTACATTTTCGTAGCCGTATGAAAGAAACTTGGACTACCAGAAAATATAGTTCATTGGATTCAGGTTTACTTAGAAAATCGTGTTCAGTTTGTGGAAATTGATGGTGTGAAATCTAATAGCCTGCCTGTCTTATCCGGTGTACCACAGGGGTCAGTGCTGGTACCCCTGCTGTTTCTTATCTATGTAAATGATATTGCTAAAGATGTGGATCCTAATGTCAAGGTGAAATTGTTTGCTGATGATTGTGTCATTTATTCTTCTGTCAGGAGTTCTTCATGCCAGGATACACTTAACCGTAGTCTTTGTAAACTCGCGGACTGGTGCGACGACAGAGGAATGCAAATAAACTTTTCCAAAACAGTGTCAATGACAATAACATTGAAACGAAAACCGCTACTTTATACTTACCACATTGGCAATCGGAACCTCGAATCTATTACCTCTGTGAAATACTTAGGCATAACAATTAACAGTAACCTCAAATGGGACACCCATATTGACAACATATGCAACAAAGCATTAAAAAAACTTTGCTTTCTACGTAGAAAGCTAAAGAAGTCACCTTCATCTGTCAAGCTGCAAGCTTATCTTTCCCTCGTTCGCCCAGTCCTAGAGTATGCTTCCATAGTTTGGGACCCATACTGTAATAAGGAAATTGATAAACTTGAAAGAATTCAGCGCCTGGCTGCACGGTTTATTTGCTCCGACTACAAAACTTCGTCGTCAGTTTCTGGTATGTTAGGCCAAGTTGGGCTGGATCCGCTCCATGTACGCCGTAAAATCGCCAGGCTGAAATTTTTTTACTCATTGTTTCATAATCAAACTGGTTTAGCAAATGCCACATATATTACCCCTGCTCCACACAGGTCGGCACGTATTTTTCATTCTAAAGTAGTCCAGTCGTACTTTGCCCGCACTAATATCTTTCAGAAATCATTTTTTCCACTTATGAGCGAAGAATGGAATCATTTACCGGAATTTGTTGTTGAATGCACATCTTATGTTTCATTTGAAAAACTACTAAAAAATGTTCTTTTGTAAACCCTCTCCTGCTTGGGCAGCATTGCTGCCTGCAGTATTGTGTAAATAAATGAATAAATAAGTAAATAAATAAAAACCAGTAGCCCCCCCCCCTCCCCCTGTCGAGGAGATAGGGGTTAGCGAAGTTTGTCGTGTGTTGCTTCGGTATTCCTCCGAACGAAGTGCACTGACGAGTACCACGTTGTGCTCGCACCACAGCTGATCACACGCACACTGCAGCTGGCCCCGAAGTTCCGTGAGAAACTCGCATTGAAACCTGGTCGTCGCACCAGGGAAGTTGGCACTAGCGTTGCCGAGGCGTGCACCGCCGTTGTCGGGTTCCTGGAGGGCTAGGAAAAGCAGACGTTTTGCCTCAAGCCGCGCTCCTGCAACTCCGGTACGGCGGCTCTTCGCTGACGTTTGGACTCATCATCGCGCTCCCTCAACTCGGGGTCCGCGGCTCTTCGCTGACGTTTCGCCTAGGCTTCGGAAATCCTAACGCTAGAATCATCACGTCGACAACCCCTTTCCCGAGCGCGTTCGTTCTGGATGAATTTCCATGAAATTTCTTCAAAATTAAATCTGTCCGTTACGTAAGACAATGAATGGCTCATACCCCCTTAAGCAATGGCTCATACCCCCGTAAACACGGCCTCCCCATTACGACGGCAGAAGTGAAATTCTACTCTGGAATTATTAACGACAATGCAGCCAGCTGTGGAAGCAGACGACGACGACGAACGCGAGAGCAGTGGCACAAGCGCGTGCCGAGCACGAGCCACCTGGGCAGCTCTGAGAGCAGCTGGATTTTTTTTAGCGTTACATCGCCGGCGCAGGCTAGAGTATTCAAGCTTCGCTTGAAAAGGGCAAGGCGCTTTTGTGGCAGTTGTTGCAGTAGCGATGAGCACGCTGATCAACGCAGGCTGCGCTGAATCAGGCACGCTGCATAGCAAAACGCGCGGAATTAGTGCTAGGGCGAGGGACGCGTGTATTTAGCTTTTCAGCGCGCTGATGCCCGACGTATCTTTACGCGAAACATGCAACAACCACGAAAACACATCGGACGTACTTTCATAAAAACACTACCGGATCCGTCTAAGGTACGTGCATAACATGTATTGACGTTGCACTCCGTGAACGCGCAAGCGTATAGGGAAGCCGCAAACGTGCACAGCGAGCACCGCGGCATCGAAGCACAATCGGAAGGGGGGGGGGGGGGGGGGGTGCACTCGGCGATTCTCTTCACCTTCAGGCGCCTTACTCCTCCGGCGCTCGCTTCCCTCGCGGCGACAAACAACTGTGCGTACGAATGTCGACAGGAGACGTCGCACGCATCTTTAACCACAGCCTACCTCTTACGTAATACACTGACCAAAATATGCCGATCCTACCTGTCATGCGAGTTCTATTGATGTTAGATGAAACCAACGTTTGAAAAGCATATCTTTTTTTGAAGTATATACAACGGCTGTTGCAAAAAGTATACTAGAACTATTAGGGAATACCGCAGCACAGGCGCATAATTACCATGGTAAAGAATTCAGTTTTTATATGTACCTAAGCAGCTCATCGATGAATTGTGTATTTCTGTATAGTAATAAAATAATACCAAATACCTAATATCCTAATACCAAAACAAGATTCCGTGCACGTAAGTGTACATTCCGAGCGTCCAATCAGCGTAAACTATCGCTTTTGATATAATGTAACATATGTGCATACGTTATACGTTCTGCATTCGACATATACAACGTACCTACGGTATATCTTATATACCGTATACGAACATACGTGCATATAGCTAATGTCAAAGTATAGAACGTATACAGGCCAACAATGTAGGCACTATTTTTAAACCAGGGAAGCAATTTGGTATTATTTTCTCAGATAGCAAGCGCTCTTTAGCCACAAATAAATAAACGATACAACTTGAGAAACCCGGAAAACTCGGGATTTAAAAGCACCCACGGGCAGAGAATTGTGAACAAGAAGATGCCGTCCTCGAGATGTGCGCAGCTGAATGGGGGGTCACGCTGCGCAGGGTGGCGCCCGCTGCGGATGCCCGCCGCCGTGCCCGTCTCCCGTGGACGACCCGGTGTGCGGCTCGGACGGCCTGACGTACGCCAACGAGTGCGAGCTGCGGCGCGCGTCGTGCCGCCACCAGCGGGCCATCGCGGTGGCGTCCCGGGGCGCCTGCGACGTGTGCCGCGGAGTGCACTGCGAGCTGGGCGCGCGCTGCGAGAGCGGCGTGTGCGTGTGCCCGCGGGACTGCCCCGAAGGGCTGGAGCCCGTGTGCGACACCCGGGGCCAGCCGTACGCCAACGAGTGCCAGCTGCGCAGGGCCTCGTGCCAGCAGGGCCGCGACTTGGGGCCGCCCAGGCCCTGCGCGGGCGCTGGCCTCGACCAGGACGGCGGCAGCGGCGACGGGTGCAGCTGCCGCTTCGGCGCGGCGTGTGCGCCCAACGGAGACTGCCAGTGCGACATCCACTGCGACACGGTGAGCCTCTCGACGCGCCATAACTGCGAGGCAGGCATTTGTCACGGTGGTGGTCCTGCAGGTGATTGGGCCGGAACGTAGGCCCTACTGGGGAACCTGCATTAGAGCACTGCACGGGCTCGGTCTTACCCGAAAGTCCGGGCCGGGTAGAGCAGTTTTTTCACGGGCTCGGGCCGGGCTCGCGCACGGCGTGTGCTTTTTGACGCGGGCCCGGGCCAGGCTCGGGCTTTCTGGTGGTGCGCATGTAACGTGCAGCGAGTTATTCTCGGGCGTCTCAACTCTGAAAAACATGTATTTTTCTGTCTCGGGCCAGGCTCGGGCCGGTTTCGAGCCGGGCTCGGGCCTAAGGTATCCGCCGGGCCGGGCGGATAACGTAGAATATTTCCGGGCCGCCCGGGTCTCGCCATACAACTTTTGATCGGGCTCGGGCGGGCCGCCGAATGTAAAAACGGGCCCGGGCCGGGCCCGGGCCGCAAAAATCGGCCCGTGCAGTGCTCTAACCTGCACATAGTGCGTGGCGTTGTTTGGAATAACAGTCCACCACATCTGTCACTGAATATGTTACCTGCATCAACGGATACAGTTATGGATGTCTATTAACTATTGCAGCGCATTGCACTTCCGACGGACAAGGTACTCTTACTGAACACATATTATCTAATCTTATTACTCCTCCTAATCCTGGTGTTATTGAACTACGTATAACTGACCGGTACTCTGTGTTCACTCAGTTATGTATTCCACGTAAAACTGAAAAACACTGTAGTATGAGCAACCTAAGCAACTCGTTATTTCTAGGTCGTATCAGCCGCATGGACTGGTCACCAGCAATAGCAATATTAAATCAGAAATTGCTTATCACAAGCTTTCAAGTATTATAACTAACGCGCTCGCAACAAGCAATAATTTAATTGTTTGTAGACATAAGTTTTTAACTCCATATAACCCATGAATAACCGCTAGCCTATCGAGCTGTCTGCGAAAAAAAAAAAGATAATCTTTATAAAAAGGGAAGAGGCAGTCATTCAAGACTATTTTACGTAATCGCTGTAAAATGGTCTTACAGTGTTAGAGTAGGTCTTACTAAGACCTACTCTAACATTTTAGGGAGGGTTCTCTAAGACGTTAAAACATACTTATACGAGAAAGCGCTGGCAATAATCTGTAACAGCAATGGGATGCAATCAATTCCTTTCTCGACAGGACTAGTTCTAATACACTCATTATCAAGATTCAGTCAGGGGATCACACCTACCATAACCAATCTGACATTGCCATTGCATTGCTTTATTTCCTGTGCAGGAAGTCGACTCCTTTAAACTTGTCAATTCCTTATGCACTTGTTTGTCCCACACCTTATTTATTTATCCTCTCTTACGCGAACAAGTATACACTGTCATCCATAGCATGAAAGACACGAGTGCAGGCAGGACGGCTTTCACCCTGTTCACATGAAATTAATAGCCCATTTATTCTGTGAACCATTTTCACACATCATCAAGCTAATTGAAACGAGCTTTTTTTCCGGCAGCATTTAAAAAAAATCCAAGCGTATTCCTGTTCTTAAGAAAGCTGAAAAATACCTCACCTCGAACTATCGTTCCAGTGTCATTCTTTCTTGAGCAATGTTATTGGAAAAATTCTAGTTACTACAATGACTAAATATTTGACAAAATTTAACAGTCTTTTTTCGTGTTATTTTGATTTTCGGTCGGGTTTTTCTACTGAGCTTGCATTAATATATTTAATAGACAACATTAAAACTGCAAGAGATCCTGGTAGTTTTTTGCTGCGTTATTTATCGACCTTTCAAGGGCATTCGATTCCATTGTTCTGTGCATATTGTTTCAGAAACTATAATTAATTGGCGTAACTGGCTCAGCATTCTCCTTACTCCGCAGTTACATGATTAAGAACAATCAGTATACATATCTGGTACTTACTCACTACCTAAAATAACTAATATTGGTTATGCGCAAGGCCCCATTCTTGGTCCACTCTTGCTTTTAATTTATATAAATGACCTTCCCTTAGGATTAAGCTCATCTAATTGTATATTCCTTGCTGACGACACTACCATACTAAGTGCAGGTAAATGTCTAGACTTACTGTTATTCAAAAATAACAAAGACTCCGCCAATGTACTTAACTGGTGCTGGAGGAATGGACAAAGTATTAACACTGAAAAGTCTTAGTTTATTATCTTTTGATCACACAATAGGTAGATATCCGGCACTCCATCTATTCATATTGATAATGACATTTGCTTCTTACAATACTACCTTCATGGCGGAAAACTGAATAGGCATCTGAAATGTACTGCGCAAATAAGCTCACTAATGAAGAAATCAGCATGCGGCATCGGCATTCTAATAAAGGCTAGGTCACACTTTGCTCTTAATGTCCCGCTATGACTTTATTACAAACTTATTCACATTCATTTTAGTTACCCTATCTGTACATGGGGTAACACTTACCCACACATTTGTCCCCATTGCAACCCATTCAAAGTAAGGCTATCATGGCATTTAGAAATCCTACAGTGAATCTTTCCTTGTTGCTTTGCGATCACAACATGCTACCACTAAATAAATGTAACAGATTGGCATTTTATTTTACAATTTCATCAGCGGAGAACTCCCAATAGCCCTGATTAAACCAGTTGAGTTCGCACACGTTGCCACGTCGCACACGTCTCAGATTCGGTTCAGAGGATAACTTCTTGCTACCTCAATCAAGAAATAATTATGGAAAATTTACCGCTAATTTTGCCTCAACTTCACTGTCGAATACATTACCAGCTAACCTTAAAGGGACACTAAAGAGAAATAGGAAGTTCAGCTGGAATAAAAGAGGGACCTTCAGGAATGCATTCAGTTTTTGTTGGGTGCAAAAATATGAGTTATTAGCGGAGAAATTCGTAAAAAAAGACCAAATATCTCTTGCTCAATTTCTCTCACCCCAGATTTGGCGCTGAAGCAGTGTCGTCACAGATTTCATTGCTCTCAGCGAATCAGAATGCGCCATGATACGTCACTGCTTGCGTAAACGGCCGAGGCGCTGAATGCATCATGGCTGCATGCGTGGCCGCTGCGTTTGCGTTCGCCGCGATGGATACCGTTGCTGCCGCTGAACCTTGCAACGAAGAGCTCGCCAGGGAAGCAGGACTGCATTTCAGCGATATTCAGTGAAACGGAGCGCGAAATGATCCTCCGTGCTCGAGCGGTAGGTGTTTCCGCGTGCGATGGCGGTGCCGGTGAGCCGCCGGCCCCGCCGGTGGAAAGCAGAGCTTCGTTTTCGTCGACGGAAGGCGAAGCGTCCGGTCCGGCAGGCAACGATGTTCCCGACAGAACAGGCGTAGAAAGTTGCGCACGTACTCGGTATGGTTATTTCGTGGCTTTATTTAATGACATTCAGCACTCACCGAGCCGCCAGTTTGCTGCTGCAGGGGCACCGGTAGGGGATTTGATGAGGGACGCATTGAGGGAACAGCTGCTCGAGAAAGGACTGGCCTCTGGGGCACGCCAAGATACTTTCCGAGGGCACGATTATACGTATAATCCAAGGGCGAGAAATGCAGAGAGCATACCATCGGTTTCTTTGGCTCTTTTGCCGTTTCATCATCGGCAGAGCACTGAGCCATTGCGAACGCCAGGGAGCCGGGGCTCTCCGTGCGACACCACATGAAAGGACACAATCGAGTCAACACTGCCGCTGCCCCTGAGCAAGCGCCTTGGGCCATTTATACAGCCCTCAACACTACACACACGAGGCATTTTCTGGCTGTTTCCCGCGAAGTCAACGTTTTTCCCGAGCCACGCAACACGCAACCAAACACCGTAGAGCGGAACAGGCGCGCTCGACGATGCATTGACCAAAAACGGAACTACGAAACTATCACGGCAGCATGTATCGCCATGCCATTTTTTCTTATTTATTTAATTTTATGCTAAACTTGTACTACCTCGCTTGAAACGGTTTAAAAAGTAGGCAAATGCTGTTTATGTACGTTTAAGGTGCATTTCATTTTGCGTTTTATTACCAGCGATAAATCGCGCTCGACCAATCGCGACCGGCCTGCATTTGTAATCTCCGACGTCACTAACTTGTAGTGAGGGAATTTCGAAGGGGCGTCGGCATCTATCCTTCAGTTTTTCGCTATTTTCTCGCTTATTAAACATCTGTTTGCAGTACGAATGGTATGGCTGTGATCGTGGAAGGATAATCTATCATTTAAGCTCAACTTCTGGTTTCTCTTTAGTGTCCCTTTAAAGGATATGCTGTCATGAGTGGATATAAATTCGAGTTGCGCGCATTCTTGCAATATTTATAAAGTTGATTTATTATATACTTCAGGTAGCTTTTAACAGTGGAGAAAAAAAGCTTTTGGTTAGGCCGTGGATCGTTAGCAGAAAACTGCGCCTGGCGATGACGTCAACGCGCGTTGCCTAGCAACGCCTCGCACAGCTCGTGTGAAGCGTTGCTAGGCGACGTACGTGACGTCATCGTTCGGCGAGGCTTCCACCCTCTCCTAGGTTACCCTCGCCACTGCACGAGGCGCGGCCTACGTATCCGGCGTTAGTCGGCGTGCCCCGGCTGCAGCCGGCGTCGAGATGCGACATGCTGCATTTCGCGCCGGCCTCGTCACCCAGAATGTACTGCATCCGCGTCTCGTCGAGCAAGCCGGGTAGGCGAAATGCAGCCGGGGCACGCCGACGAACGCCGGATACCTCGGCCACGCCTCGCGCCAGACGTGCTGCACTTTCGCTGGCGTGGCGTCGCCGTTCCGAGTGCACTCGCGCGTCAACGTTACATCGGGCCATAAAGTAGCCTTTAGAAGGATGCGCACGACCCCGAGTGTCGTCCCGATACTCGGGGTCGGCTAAGTTTGGCTAAGAACCAGTCAAGCCAAACCAAGTTAAGCAAAGGAAAGCAAAGTTGAAGCTAGGGAAGGGCCACCAGCTTCGCTGTTTGCCCAGTCTTCGCACCACTTAGTGTGAAGCTGCCCACAATTTTCTTTTACAGCGTAAGCTGTTATGGGCTCATTCCATTGCTGTTTCGGGTCGCGATGATGCCGCCGCCGGCGTCCCCCGCGTAACCGCTATCGCCGGAAACGGGAAAAAAGTACCCGATTGCCGCCGGGATCGAACCCGCACCCGCTGCGTGGGAGCCGCATACTCCACCACTGAGCCACGCAAGCGCTTGCTATCGGGCCGCCGAAAATACGCTATTTAAGGCAAACACGCAGGGTGAGACGACTCGAGCCTCTGCCAGTATGGTGACGCTATCTGGGTAAGTTGCCTGCAAACACAGCGCCCGCAGGCGCAGACGACCAACGTTACTAGACGACGGTATGCGATTCAGACGAGGCGCGCAATCAACGCGCTCCCGAGCTGCCGAGCCTCCGCAAGTATGGTGGCGCCATCTAGTTAATGTACCTGCAAACGCGGCGCGCCCGACGTGTAAGTCGACGCCGGGCGGACAGTTCAGAGCGTTCTCTTTAAAACGAGGCGAACAGAATGCCGCGAAGACCCTGTTGTGCGTGGTGCCCAAATTGGAGCCACCGTTGAGCCGTAGCACCAGCTTACGCTGTGACTGTGCTGCGTGTGCCGCGCAGGCCTGAGACTTTTTTCTTTCTCTTTCTTCTCTTTCAAACCAACATTTCATTATTTATGTTTTTATGCTCATGTTTTAATCATGTATACATCAAGGTTTCGTTTGCTTTAATAACAAGTCTTATTTTCCTCTTGTAAGTATTAACAGGGGGTCTCGTCCTTACAGTCTTTGACTATGAGACCTCCTTCGGTATATATTTGATGCCTAAATGTACTTATATGCAACAAAATTATTTCTGATTCTGATTCTGCATTGGCTCTGATTATCTAGGGTATTGATATTGAAGCTCCACTGTCGACAAATTTTGCAGGTTCTTTCTGTCCATTCATTTCAAGTTCTCTGTGGAGTAAACTTGGAGAAATATCATCTCGTTTGCTGTCAGAGGGACACAGTGAGGCCTTCGTGTCATTTGTTTCTTTGTCTGTTTGAACAGTGTTGATGGCTGCAAGGCATCACTGGGCTCTAGGTTAGTCGCACGAAGTCTTGTAATTGCAGGATCTTTAATTTGTGGTGACCTTACATTCAAGTTGCTCTAGTGAGAACGTGGTGGTCCCTAAAGATCTGGCCACTTCCTGCAATTCCTCTTATACCAGTAATGAGGGATGCTTGTTGCGCTTCAAGAGTTTCCGGTCCATTTATTGGGGCATGTCATTGTAAATCTCTTGGGGGCCGTGAATTACGAGTGCTAAGACTTATCTAAATGGTATCTCTGGTTTAGAAAGTTGAAGCAGTCACTGCTTCTGAAGGAAGTATAGTGAAGCAGCGAACTACACCCAAATCGATAAAACAGCGTTTGATCCTCTCGCTGAACGTTATTTCTTCGGAATGTAGTCAGGAAGCTCTTTCCAAACGTCGCAGCTTCTCAAACATGCTCTAAAATGCTCAACTCCTGCCGCTTTTTGTCTACGCCGCTGAGGCTTTGCCGCTTGTTTACTACGCGGTCGTGGTCGGATAGTCACCCACTGCATTTCGCTGCGGCCTCGCAAAAAATGATCTAGCCTTCTGGATACATCATAGACCACCGGGAGATTGACCGGAGAATCGTCCTAGACTTGGTAGCCTTTGAATACCGCTTGGTTGTTGTACGTCTCCATGAAAAAGTCACCCACATCTTCGTTCACTGGTCGGCTGGGCCAAAATATGTAATAATCCCGCACATGCCAAACCATAAAGTTTCTCACTATAACATAGTGTGAAACTCTATGTGCCAAACAGATCAAACGTTTGTCATGTTTGTTTGTTAGCCTCCAAGCTCATACCAGTAGCTCATACCCACTAATGGGCGTTGGGCCAAGAATCGGGTGAGTTAGGAAAATAATTACTTCTAAAAAGAAGCACTATTGAGAAATTCTGAATAGATGAAAAAAATGAATTCGCATACCCGCCGAGGTGGCTCAGTCATCTAAGGCGGTGCGCTGCTGAGCACGAGGTCGCGGGATCGTATCCCGACCGCGGCGGCTGCATTTCGATGGAGGCGAAATACAAAAACACTCGTGTGATTGCGTTGTAGTGCATGTTAAAGAACCCCAGATGGTAAAAATTATTCCGGAGCACTCCACTAGTGCGTGCGTCGTATCAGAACTGGTTTTGGCACGTAAAACCACAGAAATAAGAATGAAGTCAGATAAAATGGAAGAATAAACGAGCAAATCCTCCTTATTTTTAATTATAAACATCACAACAGCTTCACCACCATTCATTCACCATGGTGTCACCATATCTAAATTCTTCCCTTTAGCTTTCTCTGACTTGTTCTTTTTTGGCACGCTTGAATCATCAAGATAAGGACGTGCATGTTGGTCAACCTTCGGTTTCTTAATCGAATAATAAGATTGATTCTATTGATTGCTCCTGATTGTGTGGCGTCTATCACACGCGTGATCCACATGATTTCCTTTTTCA